>NW_022196905.1:128122369-128123745 GCF_008632895.1 Mastomys coucha
GCTCAAAAGAACCAAATAAGAAGCAACAGGCTGCCGCTTTTCCATTGCTGGAACGTGAACTCAGCCTCTCACACTGAGCCACAACTCTCCCACTAGCTGTGTGTCGCCGGCCCTGATTTCAAAGGGTTAGCATTGTATAGTTACTAGAAACCATGTATTCTGCACTTAAAATGGATGAATTTAAGTGTGTCAATTATATCTTAATTAAACTGATAAAATTTAATTTTTTTTCATTTACAGAAAACATGCGTAAGTCACATATGGTTGCATGTACCTGGCAGGAAGATCAGGCACTGAGGCAGCCTGAACTTTACAATCAATCCAAGGCCACACTGACTACCCCAGATCTTTTTTCAGAAAAAAAGTTTGTGTGTGTGTATGTGTGTGTGTGTGTGTGTCTATGTGTTTGTGTGTGTCTATGTGTTTGTGTGTGTGTCCATGTGTTTGTGTGTCTATGTGTGTGTATGTGTGTGTATTCACACACACAGATCCATTTGTCTTTTCCCTTCCATCTTTATGTAGTAGAAAGGACTGCTATGGTACTGAGTGTCGCCTTTAAAACATGCCAAGTTGGGGGCTGGAGAGATGGCTCAGTGGTTAAGAACACTGACGGCTCTTCCAGAGGTTCTGAGTTCAATTCCCAGACACTACATGGTAGCTCACAACCATCTGTAATGGGACCAGATGTCCTCTTCTGGCGTGTATGAAGATAGCTAGTGTACTCATTTACACACACACACACACACACACACACACACACACACACACTGCTCTGTCATTCCAGTGGTCTGAGGTCAATCAAGTCACTCTTAGGACCGGGGAGAAGAAGGCAGATAGGGTAGACGGAAACACGAAACGCCACAGAGCTCTATGTATTCACCTAGGGAGCTGCCACAGGTTGTTCACTAACCCCAACTCAAAAACCCAGCCTGCCAAACGTGTGAGCAAGGGAGCCCAGGCCGCCAATGTGTGAGCAAGGGAACTCAGCCTGCCAACATGTGAGCAAGGCGACACACTCACCGACGTGTTTCTTCGGCTCGAGGAAAGGTCTGCATGGAAAGGAAACAGGAAACATGGATGAACACTCAAGACTATCATATGCAGCAACATGCACAGCATCTGAATTACACAGAACTGTGCAGATCTGGTGAACACACATGAACAATCTATGATGGGCAATACTGAGGAAGCACCTCACCTCTTGATGATGAAGGAAATCCCTGCTTTGTTTTCCAAAATCCACTTCAAGGTTGCGAGATCATAATGCTCAGGGTGCTTGAAGGCGACCCCCTCGGGAAGCCCCTGCACCACCACAGCCGACTGGTCACGCAGCATCTTCTCATACGGCACGGGGACCACTGTGGATTTGCCTAAAG
>NW_022196905.1:128125014-128127726 GCF_008632895.1 Mastomys coucha
CACACACACACACACACACACACACACACACACACACATACATCCCACAGACATACATACTCACTAAACTAACCCATCAAGAACTTATCACAATCAAATTGTGGTGGTGTGGAGGCAGAGGCAGGTGGATCTCTGAGTTCAAGGTCAGCCTGGTCTACAGAGTGAGTTCCAGGACAGCCAGAGCTACACAGGGAAACCCTGTCTGGAAATATAAAAACAATATCAAAATAAAAAGAACTTACCAAAGCTTAGTGAGTGGCATTCTGAATGTTGTCACAGTATCTGACTTCAACATTAACTTAACACAGTATTTCAAAAAGCACTTTAAAACATTAATATTTGATTCCCATGTCAGCTAATTCCTGAACCTGGAATCTGTCCAAAGGGCCAAATACAAAGTGCATAATAGACCTCACACTAGCCAGTATGGTGAATCTATAAGGCCAGTAAGTGGGAGACTGGGGCAGGAGGATCATAGAAGTTCAAAGCCTGCCTGAGGATTAGCAAGACGCTCTCTTAGGGCTGAGAATGCGGTGCAGTCCAGTTGTCAAGCCATTTCTTAGTGGGGTCCTGGGTTCAACCCCAGAACCGAAATAAGTTATAATGATGATTTGTTATACAAATATAATTTTTATGCTTATCTGTTATATATTTAATTACAAAGTTGCTCTGTTGTACCCTACGAGGGGACTAAAGCAGACTGACAGTTTGGAGAGCTGAGGATAAACATCGATGCCCAAACCAGTGACTCTCAGGCCAGCGAAATGGCTCAAAGGGTACAAGCCCTTGCCATGAAAGCCTCATTGCCTGAGTCTGAACCCAGAACTCACATAAAGTGGGAGATCGGACTCCACAAAATTGTCCTCTGACCTCCTCGTGCATGCCATGACATGCATGGCCCCCCATACATATACACACACATGTTAGAATTTGTTTTTCTCTTATCTTTTGAGATAAGCTCTTACTATGCAGACCAGACTGGCCTGAAACTCAAGAGATCCACTCACATGCCACCATGCCTGTCCAATAATGGTAACAATAATTAACTTAGTTAATTAATTACATTCTACTTATTTCTGAGTTCTTCTGACTTAATTCTTTAAATTTACAAATTAACCTACTCAATTTGTAAAACATTATGACTGCCAAATCAACGATAAAATCTGCCATTTAGGAAACATATAGTGGCCAGGGACTGCCCAGTGGGAAAGACTCTGTTCACAGAACAGTCTGTTCAATTCACACGCAAGTGGGAAGGTGGTCCAACTCGACAAAGTTGTTCTGACCTTTACACAAAAGCTCTCACATCCACAAATACACACGTGTATATATACAAACACAATTTTATAGAGAAGAAACTACCAGTATATAAGGTATTTTTCTCAAATTTTAAAGTGTTGTGTTTTTACCATAGCAAAAACAGAAATAGTCCTCCACCGTTTTTCTGAGTGTTTCAATTTCTACAGCATCCACGCTCATCCGATTGGCCTGAGTTGTAGATTTCATCTTATGCATCTCAGCAGCCTTTTCTTCTTCTTCAACACCTGTAAAGCAGTCAGTGTTACCAAGGCTCACATCCACCAATCCAGTTTGCTTCTCTGTTGCTACAATAGAAACCTTTATGGTCGGACAGAATTTACTGGCTATCAGGTGACAGAGAGCCCATCACCAAGGCAAGCCACGGCAGAGACCATGGAGGAGCAGTGCCTACTGGCTTGCTCAGCCTGCACAGCCCACAGTGGCCTGAGCCCTCCCATATTAATAATCAATCAAGAAAATGCCCCACAGACATGGCCACAGGCCAATCTGCTGGGGGGCAATTATGCAATGGAGGGTCCTTCTTCCTAGGGAACTAGTTGGTCAGTACCAAGTTGACACAAACGAACCAGCCCCAGCACTATTTACAACTTGGCCTTTAGTAAGGATATTTCTACTATGCCGTTTCCTCAAGCCTTCCTTCCCTTCTGCCTCACTAATCGCCCAGCTTTCCTGAAACTCCTCTCTAGCCACCCCATCTTGAACTCTCAGGAGTCCTTTTTCCTCAGTCTGGGTATACGGGCATGACCGCCACGCCCAGGCACTATATCCTAACAAATGTGTTACAAAATCTCAAGGGGAAGAGGACTAAGGGAACTTTTTAACAATAAACACTTAGCTAGGCGAGATGCTTACACCGTAATCCCAGCACTGTGGAGGCAGAGCCAGGAAGGTCAGGAACTGGAGGTCAGGGGCTGGAGACAGCGCAACAGTTAAGAGCGCTGCCTACTCTTCCAGTACCCAGTGAGGGCCCAAGACACTCTGAAATTCCCATACCAAAGAATCATTCCTCTGCCCTCTTCTGACCTCTGTGGGCAGTGCACACATGTGATACATAGACACACAGGGAGACATAAAAACTCACATACATAAAATAAAAATAAGTCCTAAAAAAAAAAAAAAAAAAAAAGAGGTTTGGCAGTCATCCAGGGCTGCTACATGAGACTGTAGCTCAAGAAAACAGGGCTAGGCTCGGAGCTCAGCTAGCGCTTGCCAATCATGTGTGGAGCTCTGCTCTGGGTTCAACCTCCAATACTGCGCAAATGAAGTGTAGCAGCACACTCCTATAACCCCAGCATTCAGGAGGTAGCTGCAACACCAGGGATTCAAGGTCCTCTGCTGCATAACAAGTCTTAGGTCACCCATGAGACCCTGTCTACATAAATAAATGAACTA
>NW_022196905.1:128127945-128128270 GCF_008632895.1 Mastomys coucha
GCTCTGGAGGCAAAGACAGCAGGAACAGAGTTCAAAGCCAGTTACAGCTGTGAGACTGGCTAAAGAGGTAAAAAGGATGAGGACAGAGACCTTGAAGGAACAGGAGTGAGTTAAGTGAATTAAGTAAACAAGGCTATCTGCAAGCACTGCTGACCCGCCCCTCAGGTTCGAATCTTACAGACAGGTTTTATGGTTTTGCTTTGTTTGAGCTAGATGTAATGGTTGCTACTGCTCTGGCCTTGACACAGCACCATTTGCATGCATCCCCTGACATTTACTTACTGATACAACACTGTATTTCTTTCTTGTGAAAACAAAACAAAAG
>NW_022196905.1:128128335-128128602 GCF_008632895.1 Mastomys coucha
GGAGGCAGAAGCAGGAAGATCTCTGAGAGTTTTGGGCTAGCCTAGTTTACAGAGCCAGTTCCAGGCCAGCCAGGGCTACAAAGAGAGACCTCACAAATCAAACAAAAAACCCTCTCTAACTTTTCTGGTGTTCCTAACCCTAACCTGTGGAGAGCTTTTAACTTGGCAAGTACTTATCACTGGGCTCAGAGAAGAATATTCATTCGCATTTGGGCTAATGCAAGGATCAAGATGAACACAGCCAAGGAATGTGTGACTTCCCTTTTG
>NW_022196905.1:128128612-128128711 GCF_008632895.1 Mastomys coucha
CCTGGTAAGCCCCCAGACCCAGTGACTTGGGGACTTCGTTTATGGCTTTGTTTGATTACTACCTGGTGTGATCTCTTTGTTCATTGCCTTGTTTAATCA
>NW_022196905.1:128128721-128129309 GCF_008632895.1 Mastomys coucha
GATCTGAGAACTGACCCTATTCTCTGCTAGTACCTAGAATGGTTTAAAGGCTGGCTGGAAAAATTAAAGCCTCAGCACTTGGCTGGCGGCATGTTCTAATGTTTGTCTTTTTCTTTTCAGTCCTCACTCCTGGCCTTGAGACCCTGTTGACTGACTGAGCTGGCCTGGTCACTAACCCTAACCTTAACCCTAACCTTATGAAAGTTAAAATTTCAGGAAGGAAAGCTTATCAGTTCCTATTCCCAACGCAAGACCCAACAAACGATAAGACTCCCCTGGGAAAACCTACACGGGGTATAAGGAGGACAGTCAGATGTTTGGGTCCAGCCAGCTGTCACTGGACTCCATGGCAAACCTCCTATTTTGTATAACCCACTAAGTTCAGTTTTCCTGAGGAATAAAGCCTTTTGTGTATCTGTTACTCACACTCACTCAATGTGTAAAGCATGGCTACATCACTCTAAGTACCAAGGAAAGACTGTCTTGGTGTTCTCTGAGCTGGCTTTCCCTGTAACATGCCAAGCACCACAGTTTAACAGCATGTACACAGGCTCTACTGATTTATCATGTATGTAGTTGGGCTTCCAT
>NW_022196905.1:128130908-128131433 GCF_008632895.1 Mastomys coucha
TCTTGATAAGAAAAATGCTACTCAGATAATAGGACATCGTGACCATAGCCCAATTCAACACTGCAGTGACTACCTGCAAGCCAAAGACAGAGGCCTGGTACTGTTTGCAAATGATGGCGAATTTTCTTCCCTCTCCTTCTGTAGAAGCTATAGGGAAGGGGCCTCACCGTGTGGCGCTAGCCACTCCAACAGTTATGGAAGTGCATGAAACTGGATCCTGGCTTCATCACCAAGACTGACTGCCAGTAGCATACATACAGGACTTTCCTGGGAACAATCACCCCAGCTGGGCTACTGTAGTAGCCTCTAGCATTCTCTTCTCCACTTTGTTTCTAGAGCTGGTCCTGAAGATGGAGCCCTGGATACCTCTGTCTTTGTGGTGCCTACCACAATGTTGCCATAGCACCCTGGACCTGTCCCAGGAGCCGCGTCATGAGAGTGCTCTTTCTCTTAGACCTGTACCCCATAGATTCCACCATGAAGCAGCTAGAGTCATCTCCCACCCACCGCCCGCCCCTAACGGCA
>NW_022196905.1:128131444-128132196 GCF_008632895.1 Mastomys coucha
CCAAAGAGCCCTATAAAAACCCCAAGCCAGTGTTCCTCCAACAAGCCTAGAGCCTCAGGCTTCTCACAGCCTGAGTCTCTGCAATTTGGTCTTTTGTCTTACAAAGTTGTTCGGTTCCTTGTGTCCCCCACAGACGCCACCTGCCAGCACCCCCCTCACACCTCCTTCTCCGTGACCACTTCAATGGCTTGTCTTGACCCACTCTGACACACACACACTTAGACTTCTGTCTTTTTCAGGTGTAATTCATTCTTAGAAAGTTTGAGATGCTTTACCTAAAAATAACTGTATTTCAAATCGGAAAGCTACAAAAGATAAAAACACCACACTTACAATACTTCACAAAATCTTTTTGGAAATCTTTTCTGGTATTGACAAAAGCACGCCCTCTTTCGGTTCCAACGACAAACACGTCCGTCTCATAGACAACGATGCAGGCCACCTCGGCCTTGGACTTGGCCAGCTCTTTACACTGAAACAGAACAGTCAACGTTACACTATATACAGCTATTTAAAAGCACTGCTTCTTTCTAGATAAATCTAAAAACCTAACACTTAAAAGTGTCTTAATATACAATCAGGACGCAAGTGTCATTCATATCTTTAAATTAAATGAAAGTAGATTTTGTACCTAGTTCTAAAAGGGTTTTTACTAGGTACAAAACAAAGGGGGGGCGAATGAAAACAAAACAACAAAGACAATTCATAGGAAGAAAGAAAGCAGGAACACACACACACACACACACACACAC
>NW_022196905.1:128133838-128134655 GCF_008632895.1 Mastomys coucha
GCATCACACCCCAACTAAAACCCAGATGGCACCCAGACCCAGTGACATCTTCTCCAGGGAGAGCAGCCATATTTCATGATCCAAGTCACAGGCAAGCCACAAACGTGTCTCTCCCCTGTGTGCACCCACAGAAAGAGCAGGTGGTGTTACGGGGGCTGAGCCAAGCTGCTTCTCTCTAAGGGAACAGGCTGCAGGCCCTGGGAGCACCTCTGACTCCTGTAACACAGCACAGTACGCTCTTCAGACATAGTTTTTTGGTACTGTGGTATCAACAAGAAGGCTCACAGGAATTTCAAACAACAACAACAAAAAAGAAAGTAATGGCCAGGAGAGATGGAGAGAGGATCAGAACTCTTGAAAATGCTTAAAGAAAAAAAAAACTCAAAAGAGAATTATGTAGTCCAGCCACTGCTACTTCTGGGACTGCAACATGATTTGTTAAGAGTCTAACAGTGGCCAGAATTAGCAAAATGTGAGCTATGCACGTAAAGAACACTGAATCTTTACAAGCAGGACATTGGGCTGGTAGCATGGCTCTGTTGGGGGGAGGGGGGATGCTTTGCTGGCACGAATGAAGGCCTTCGTTCCAGCGTCTTGGGCACACCTGTGGTACCTCCACTAAGAGGCAGGGGCAGGAGGATCCGGAGTTCAATGGTATTCTTGGGCACAAGGCCCATCTGGGCTAATGACACTGTCTCCAAAACAAAAGAGGAAGGAGATTCTCATCTGTGGTGGTCTGAATGTGAATGGCTCTTATATTTGAATGCTTGGTCCCTAGTGGATGGAACCCTTTGAGGAGGAGGAGGAGGAGGAGGAG
>NW_022196905.1:128134835-128135150 GCF_008632895.1 Mastomys coucha
CTGCCTGCCTGCCTGGTGGCATGCTCCCTGCCATGATGATCACAGACTCTAACCTTTATAGGATGGTGCTTTTCACAGCCATTGAGAAGTAACTTAGACATTATTCAGACTGTAATACTGGGAGTATTGCAAATGAAACAGCCACAAAGAAAGGACAGACACCATGTGACTCTAGTCCATAGCGGGCCTAGAGGACTCAAATCCAGAGACAAAAGTAGAATGGCTGGGAAGTGGGAGCAGAGGGAAGAGGCTGACAAAAGGAATAACACTCAGGTAGCTTTTAATACCATCAGCAGGCAGAGGCAGATCAGATCT
>NW_022196905.1:128135160-128135421 GCF_008632895.1 Mastomys coucha
CAACCTGTTCTACAGAGTGAGTTCCAGGACAGCTAGGGTTACACAGAGAAAGCCTGTCTCAAACAAACAAGCAAACAAACCTGGGGGTCGGGGGGAACACCCTCAGGTGGTGCACAATGTGAAGAGTTAAAGTCAGAGAACCCAACCCTTGGAGAACAGATGAAGCTGAAATTTTTGATACTATTTTGCCAAAGTTAATTTAGAAGCAAAAACAAAAAGACAACACACAGACACTCCACTGGCATGTGACAGGGAGACACG
>NW_022196905.1:128135431-128136029 GCF_008632895.1 Mastomys coucha
AATAAAACCTAAACCAAATACACTACAACTTTGATTTTCTATAAAAAGTATGTAAATGATATGCCTGTTAACATTATTCTTCTCAACTTAAATAGATTCTATTTTAAACAATGTTTCTCATAGCATGAACTTAAGGAAGAATGACTGAAATACCGTTGTTCTAAAAACCTCCCTATGTGTGTGACCCAGTACTCCAGAGGAGCACTTGCAGAGCTATGAGCTCACATGCTGCTTTGCGGAACACAGGAAAACCTTTCCCTCACTCCTAGAGGAAGAATGGCCCCTGCTAGTAAGGGCTGGTGTCTGACAGAGCCGACCTTGATCTCAGGAACCGAGTTACACTACACTCAGGTACCACCAGGTACCTGCTTATACCCACTTTGGAAGAAGGCTTTGTACTGAAAACCACGGCACCCACAGCGTCCACCACGGCGCCTGCCACGGCGCCCTCTACCGCCACATTTACAAAAAACATGTCTGTAAAACAAGGCCCCCCTCATGACTGGAGCGCAAGAAGATGGAGTCACAAGCCAACAAACTGATAGCACACAGGAAAGCCTGCGCTATATTGTTTTCTCTTGGATAAGCCTGTGTACGT
>NW_022196905.1:128136039-128136147 GCF_008632895.1 Mastomys coucha
GAAAGAGGTGAAATGACCTAATAATTTTTCCATAATCACAGGCATTCACCTACAAGATCTTGTCAGTATTTCTGAAAGCTCAATTTTTTTAAACCTCCCAGCAAGGAG
>NW_022196905.1:128136196-128136384 GCF_008632895.1 Mastomys coucha
ACTGGAATCAGAACAAAAAACTGGGATTAATTTTTTTTTAATCTACTGCTGGCTTCAAGACTCTGTTGTCATAAACCTGCCCTAAAGTCACCTTGATGTGCATTAAGAAACCGGAAAGCCTTTAATCCAGTAACTCCAGGAGGCAAAGGCAGGCAGATCCCTGTGAGTTCCAGGCCAGCCAGGGCTAC
>NW_022196905.1:128137208-128138073 GCF_008632895.1 Mastomys coucha
TTATTTATTTTATGTGTATGGGTATACTGTAGCTGTACAGATGGCGGCTAGCTCCGGCGCTCTGGCCCTGCTTGCTTGTATTATACAGTGGGCATCAGATCTCATTACGGGTGGTTGTGAGCTACCATGTGGTTGTGGGATCCGAACTCAGGACCTTCGGAAGAGCAGTCAATGCTCTTACCTGCTGAGCCATCTTGCCAGCCCCACAAAGTTCTTAATATCCAGTACAAGTACCTTCAACATATTTTTGTGTGTGTGTGTATGTGTGTGTGCACGCGCGCGCGTGCACACACACTAGCGCACAGAGTGGGGGTGGGAGTTGCATGTTGTTTCTGTGTATCTGCACCTGTTGTAAGGGTACCTGAAGAGTTTCGAAGAGGTTACCAGAGCCCCTAAAGGTGGAGTTACTGGCAGGTGTGAGCCACCCAGGAAGGTTCTCTGCAAGAGCAGTTAGCCCTCTTAACCACCAGCCCCTACTTCAACATTTTAAAATTCTCAGAACTGAAACAGTACAGTATGGACATCTTCACAGCTGATATATATAATCATTTATAGCAGAAATGTCTAGACGCACTAACTCTGTAAGCTGCTTCCTTTCTGAAGCATCCTTACTTTAGATCTTCCCCCATCATAAACATCGATGACGTCCAACATCTGCTGGTGGCTATGCTACTTGCATACGCTGTCAATTTTTCCCAACCCTTGTCCTTCCCTTTAATTCTGGAAATCGTTAATTAGTTCTGGGTTTTGTCTTTACATTTTGTTCTACTATTTGTTTATGTAGTGGAGGGGTAGGGATGTGCCCTGCCCCTTGGGGATGTGGAGGTCAGAGGACAATTTGCAGAAATGTTTTCTCCTTCCACCA
>NW_022196905.1:128139255-128139420 GCF_008632895.1 Mastomys coucha
CCCCCCATTCACAGATCCTTTGTCACATTTACAGTCTCTTACCCCTAAAAATTTGTTATTTGTTCAAACCTGAAATAATACTTGCTGATCTCTACTAATTAAAAGATCTCTAGTCTCAGCACGTGGCTCTTGCTCATATTTCCTATATTTATGCATTTCTTTGTT
>NW_022196905.1:128139593-128139777 GCF_008632895.1 Mastomys coucha
CCCGGCTTATGCATTTCTTTACCTTTTATCTTTATGTGTTGATTACCGTAAGTTTTGTAGTTATTTAAATTTGAAGCGTGAATGAGCCATCTTCCTTCTGGAATCACTGCATCCAGACAAAATCTTTGCATGACCCACAATCAAGGCTCCTCCATCACCCTTACCCACTTAATCTCATCTGAAG
>NW_022196905.1:128139787-128140189 GCF_008632895.1 Mastomys coucha
ACCAGTTGTGGTGGTTTGCATAGGTATGCCCACCCCAGATTCACGTGTTCAAATGCTTGGCCCATGGGGAGTGACACTATTAGGAGGTGTGGCCTTGTTGGAGGAAGAGTGCCATTGTGTAGGTAGGCTTTAAGGTCACCTACTGCTCAAGTTCCACCTAGTCTCCTCTTGGCTCTCTGTGGATCAAGGAGGAACCTTCAGCTCCTCTTCCAGCATGATGTCTGCCTGTGTACTGCCATGCTTCCTGCCACGATGATAATGGACTGAACCTCTGAAACTATAAGCCAACCCCAATTAAACATTTTCTTTTATAACAGTTGCTTTGGTCACAGTGTCTCTTTACAACAATTTAAAACTCAAACTAAGACAGTAATGAATTTGGTATGTTCTGATTTCTGAACC
>NW_022196905.1:128140200-128141282 GCF_008632895.1 Mastomys coucha
TGTGGCCAGGCTTGGGGGTTAAGGGCCTTTACCTACTGAGCCATCTTGTTGACTTAATTCTGATTGATTGACTGATTGATTTATAAGTGTTTTACCTGCATGTAAACATGTATGTACACCATGTGTGTCCCAGGCCTATAGTATCCAGAAGACAGTGTGAGAAACCTGGAACTATAGTTATCGATAGTTATGAGCTGCCATGTGGGTGCCGGGAATTGACCCCAGGTCTTCTGCGAGAGCAGTCAGTGCTCGTAAACGTTGAACCATCTTCCCAGCCCCTCTTTGCTTATTCTTGCATTTCAGATATTCCCTTTGCCTGTCACTAATACTTCAGAATTTCCTTCAAGTGACAAACTCTGGCTTTGTTCGCTAAAAATTCTTTTTGTGGGGATTTTCATTGAAATGGAGGCTCAGTCTAACGGTTACTTCTGTTCTGCACACTGAACCCGCATCTCTTGTGAAGTTATTAGATGTCTCTGTCCACTGCTGTCTCTGAAAAGCCACCAGCAGTGCCCTATGGAGAGAACCCCATGCTAGCCCCAGCAGTGCCCTATGGAGAGAACCCCATGCTAGCCCCAGCAGTGCCCTATGGAGAGAACCCCACGCTAGCCTCTGCGATTTCTAAGGAGCTGTGTGTGCCTTTGCTTTCTACAGCTTCACCGTGTGTCTAGTTCTTTGCCCTCAGTGTTCACTCTTCACAGGGCTTCTCAGCCATGGGCCAGTGTGTCTGGCTGTGGGAAACTCAGCCGTCAGCTCTACACACTCTGCCATCTTCCATCTCCTGTAAGACTCGGCAGCTCAGCCAGGCATCGCAGTGAGCACACGCCTTTAACCACATGTGCAAGAAGCAGAGCCAGGGAAATCTGTGAGTCTGGGGCTAGCCCAGGCTACATAGTGAGACCCTGTCAGGTTCAGGTTCACTTTACAGTAGCTGTCACTTTATCCCCTGGAGTCACCTGCCATCTTGTCACTTGTCACTTTTACCTCTGTGCTGAACTACATTTCTTCTAACTCACCCCCCATTCACAGATCCTTTGTCACATTTACAGTCTCTTACCCCTAAAAATTTGTTATTTGTTCAA
>NW_022196905.1:128142447-128143541 GCF_008632895.1 Mastomys coucha
TGAGTTCGAGACCAGCCTGGTTTACAGAGTGAGTTCCAGGACAGCCAGGGCTACACAGAGAAACCCTGACTTGAAAAAAAAAATTTTTTTTTTGGTTTTGGGGGTTTTGCTTGTTTTAGGGATTTTTTTTATGAGTGTGTGCACCACATGCATGCCTGGTGCCTACAGAAGTCAGAAGAAGACATCAGATCCCATAGAACTAGAGCTACAGATGATTGCAAGCCATCATGTGGGTAATGGGACTGTAACCTGGGTTCCCTCCAAGAGCACAACGCTCTTACCCAATGAGCCACCTCTCCAGCTTTCTCAGCTTAAAAAAAAAAAAGACTTTATAATTTCAGAGCATTCTCAGTGGTTTTCACTAAGAATGTCTAGTCCCATTATGCCTTTATATTCTTTGCTGTATATACCTCACTTTCTTTCTCTCTCACTTTTTAAATATAGGGTCTCTCTATGTAGACCAGGCTGGCCTTGAACTCAGAAATCCACCTACCTCTGCCTCCCAAGTGCTGGGATAAAAGGCCGTGCACCACTACAGCCAGCTAGATTTATTATTTTACATGAATGAGTGGTTTGCCTGCTTGTATGTCTATGTATTATGTGCCCACAGAAAAGGTATCAAATATCCTGGAACTGGAAATAGAGACATTTTATTAGCCAAAATGTACATCTTCTAGAACAAGTGCTCATAACCACTGAGCCAAATCTCTAGCCATTCTCTAGATAGATAGATAGATAGATAGATAGATAGATAGATAGATAGATAGATAACCATATGAATTATTAGACATTAGATTGTAGGGTTACAAATTCCCAATTCAAGCTGGGCAGTGGTGGTGCACGCCTTTAATCCTAGCACTTGGGAGGCAGAGGCAGGTGGATTTCTGAGTTCGAGGCCAGCCTGGTCTACAGAATGAGTTCCAGGACAGCCAGGGCTACACAGAAAAACCCTGTCTCAAAAAAACAAACAAACAAACAAAAAATTCCCAACTCAAGTATATAAGCAGTTTTATCACTTAATTTAATTTAATATCTCAAGGTTGCATAGATTCCATGTACAGCTAGATTCAAGAACACAAAACATGCACACCTTT
>NW_022196905.1:128143837-128145237 GCF_008632895.1 Mastomys coucha
TAGGACAAAGTTTCATTGTAAACCAGGCTCAGTGAGACGACGGCAATTATCACAAGGCACTGTGGTGACAGCCAAGTGTAAGTTTTCTCCATGTCCTCACCCTTAGGACACTCACTCATTGTCATGGAAATGAAGACTGGCCTGGGGTGGGTGGCATGCTTGCTCTGACACACTTCCACCACTGTGCACTGTGCATAGCCAATGTCTGCCACCTCTGCAGCAGCTTTCGGGCTCTGTGGTCCCAACCTGCTGCAGAGCCTGTGCAGCCAGCCCTTATTGGGGTGAGTGACAGACACCTGGTCTGGCTACCACAGCCCTGTACCAGGGCCCAGGGTATGTCCTCCACCCACAGCTCAGTGCCTTCTCCATTTGCACCAGGCACCTGTCCCACACTGTGGCCTTGACATTGGCGATCTTTAGAGCTACAAACATGGTGTGGTTTTCCGCTTCCTCTTTCACCAATTCAATTGCCAGAATGACAGATCTGCTCTTCCCGTAGTCAGACTTTCATTCTGAGTCCATTAGAAACTTTCACCTTTTCACAGAGGCCCAGCCAGGCAGCCAGGGCAGTAAGTATTCTTGAGCCTTGCGGGCATTAAGGCACACATAAGTTATATGAACCCAAGTGAGGGAGCAGGGTGGAGGCCAAGGCAGCTAAGCAAGCGCTGGGATCAGAGAGGGTCTCCACCCAGCCTCCAGGAGTCCACATCCTGCTACTCCAGGGCAAGCATCCTGGAAGCTACCTAGTGCTTGTTCCTGGCTCTTCCCATGCAGCAAACTCAAATTACACACTGCTAGGGCAGGAGTTAGGGACACCTGCCGCAGTGTCCTGCCCGGTTGCATCTTCCTTTCTTTTCTTCTCCTACCTCCTTCTTCACATTACCTAGTGCTTTATCTCATCTTTACTTCCCTGCTGTGACTGTTAACTGTGCACTCGGAGTTTCCATGTGCCATGGCTGTCTCTCGGCCCCAGATGGCTACTGCCTAATAGATGAGGTGCCTCCTCTCTTCTCTGAAAACAGACACCAGGCATTCTCTCAAAGCTGCTTCTGTGACTTTGGAGATCAGTAGCAGGGGTCGGGTTCCTCCGTGTCCTCAGAGTTCTGCTTGCCGCACCTCCAAACAAGCCAGTGCTCAGTCCTGAGTCATTTTTCCTGACTACGGTTTTGCTTCAATTTATTGATCCCGAAGAGCAGCCTGGGAGGGTCGGGGAGGGGGGGATGCGGATAGCAAGCGGGTGGAGACCGGAGGGGGCCTCGGCGAGCTGGCGGACCCGGTGGAGGTGAGAGGGCGAGGGGGGCCCCCCGTGCGTCTCGGCCATGCTCCTGTCACCGCCGCATGGCCACCCCCGGCGGGGCCTCGCTCCTCGCTGGGTCGCCAGACGCGGGGGGGGGGGGGGG
>NW_022196905.1:128145248-128145582 GCF_008632895.1 Mastomys coucha
TAATACATGCTTTAGGAGGCAGAGAGGCAGATCTCTGATTTGGAGGCCAGCCTGATCTACAGGGTGAGTTTCAGGACAGCCAGGGCTAAGTCACTAAAACTCACAGCAAAATTAAAAGGGTAAAAGGAACAAGCAAAAATCTTGCGTAACTTCAACTACCACTTAATTCTAAGGATAAGCTTTGAGACTTTTAATTTTTATAAGAGATATTTCAAAATGGTTAGTATTCAAGGTTAAAATCCATCTTCTAACGTGTCGTTCTCTTTGTTCTAAAAGGATGCCTGCAATACAAAGATTAACAGTCAAGTCTGATGACACCCTAGCAAGTTCTGCC
>NW_022196905.1:128145611-128145832 GCF_008632895.1 Mastomys coucha
TGTGAAATGCTAGATCCTAGCACTGCCTCGGGCTGCCAAGCCTTCCTCCTATAACCTCGAAGGTGTGTGGGAAATACCCAGGGTTCTACCTACAGTTACCAGTGCTGACCCAAAGGCACCTGCTCACCACAACTCCAAACACCAACGAACACTTAACGAACAGTTTAGAGACATACTTCCATTTGATCCATGTCTGTCCACTTAGTAACTATTAAAAAAAA
>NW_022196905.1:128145845-128146022 GCF_008632895.1 Mastomys coucha
TATTTTTAAGTGTGTTTAAGGTAGTTTATTGATGCTGTTGGTTTATCTTGGAATCTTGACGTTTATTATAAAAGGCTGACATTTGCCTAATACAATTAATAAACACATTTTGCTTTGCAAACCTAAGAACAGAAAGAGGGATCTGGTATGGCTTGGTGGCACAGCACTTAAGACAGC
>NW_022196905.1:128147369-128148021 GCF_008632895.1 Mastomys coucha
ACCTGTCTTAAAAATAAAACGTTCGAGAACTGCTCGGAAATCCTACGTGCCCACCCCAGCCCTGAAGACATCAAAGCCCTGGGATGGGCTCTGCTGCTTAAACATAGAACCCTTTTTAAATGGGAGTGAATATGGCAGGGGAATCCAGACAAAAATCTCACTTGACAGCCAGGACTGACCTGGAACTCACTGTGTAGACCAAATTGACCTCGAACTAAATCTCTTAAATGTGCGTCCATGATCTACCTCAGGCCCTCATACTTGCATTACCAAGCAATTCGCCATCTCCCCAGCTCCTCAGTCCAGAATTCTGAACAAGAGCATGCTTTGCCAACACACCCTGACTGTGTCCCTCTACCATACTCCAAATATTAAAGGCATCTACGTTTGAAGAACCACATCCAGGTGATCTCTCTGTAGCCTAGTGAATAGCAATAGGCTGTGTACGGCCCCTTACCCACAAGGCTGTCAGGAGAATGTGGCTCAGCACTTTGTACGTCTGTAAGTGCTTTACACTAAATTAAACAGGTCTAAAGGAAACAACGGATACTTAAAGTACATTATGTGTCTACATACCTATAAACAAACTCTGAAAACAAACCTCATAATAAATTTAAAGTAACTCAGCTCCCAGACAGCTGCTTTCCTTACC
>NW_022196905.1:128148032-128148359 GCF_008632895.1 Mastomys coucha
GGAGACCCTCTGTCTCAACCTAATGAGAAAGAGAACATTGGCTCCAAAGAGACCCCCCTTATCCCTCCACAGAGCTCAATGAGAACACTCCACTAAGTCCAGCGCTCAACACTTCACCTGGTGACCCAATACAAAGATTAACAGTCAAATCATGAGCAAGAAATGGACAAATCCAAGTTGACACACATCCTGTAAAATGACTCCAATGCTCTTCGAAAAGTCAAGGGTTGGAGATGTAGGTTAGTCACTAGAAAGCTTACCTAACATAAGAGAGGATTGATCCCCCAAACCCCACAAACTGAATGTACATGCCTGTGATACCAGCTC
>NW_022196905.1:128149641-128150208 GCF_008632895.1 Mastomys coucha
CAAATTCCAAATGCCTAGTTTCTAAAAATCATAAACCAGGGACTTGTTTTGCCTGAGATCTAGAGATGTAGCTAAAATGTCTTTGCTGTGAATGCACTCTGCTAACTGCATATATTCAGTCAATATGGAGGTTAAAGCTAGGCCATCCCTTAGTCACTGCATCCTTCTGAAAATGTGGTGAATGTGTCATTGTGTGGAGGCCATAGATCTTCCACTATAGTTCCTCCTGTTTCTGAGACAGTCTCTCATTGAGCCTGGAACTCGTGGACTCAGCTGGAGTGGGTATGCAGCCAGCTCAGGGATGCTGCTGTTCCACTGATCTCCAAGCACTCGGGTCTCAGACCGGCTGGCACGGCTGCAGCTGACCTTTCTAGGCCAGTGCTGAAGAGCAAGCCCCAGTCTTTGTGTCTGGCAGGCACCTTAACAACTGAGCCAACCCCGTTCTCTGTGAATATCATTTGTAAGTGTGTGGTTGAATCTAACCTCATTTTCTATGTCTGTATCAACAGTCTACAAATAAGTTTTCAAGGAAGGAAAGTAACGACAAAAGACTGCACTGGTAAATCC
>NW_022196905.1:128150231-128150473 GCF_008632895.1 Mastomys coucha
GGATAGGAGTTAGTGTTGACACTCAGTGGGCAAGCCTCTGGCTCAGCATGTGTGAGGACCCAGATCAACACTTCAGAAAACAGCAGGCTGGGGCTTATTCACAAAGGAGCAAAAACTCCTTCACATGGTACTTCTATGCTAGGAAGTGATTTGCCCAGATCCATGTACGTTCTCCCCACTAAAATAAAAACACTTATTAAATATCGGGGTACAAAAGCACATGCCTTTAATCCCAGCACTCA
>NW_022196905.1:128150524-128150811 GCF_008632895.1 Mastomys coucha
CAGCCAGGACTACAGAGAGACCCTGGGGAGGCTGAAGTTAGAGCGTGGGGCCCTTTTCCTTCCAGGGCTGTACGCTCATGTTGCCACTCTCCTCAGTCAAAAACAGTAAATGAAATAACCTAATTTTAAGTTTTACAAAGTAACTTATGGAGTGCAACTCAATAGCAGAGTCCTCACTTAGCATGTCCAGATCCTAGGCAATGCAAAAACAAGAGTCTTAATACTGAGGCCCGGTATTCACTCCAGCCTGTTTCACTGGATCTCTAAATGAGCTGCAGGCCAGCCTG
>NW_022196905.1:128151821-128152012 GCF_008632895.1 Mastomys coucha
TGGTTTTTGGATTTTCGAGACAGGGTTTCTCTGTATAGCCCTAGCTGTCCTGGAACTCACTCTGTAGGCCAGGCTGGCCTCGAACTCAGAAATCTGTCTGTCTCTACCTCCCAAGTGCTGGGATTAAAGGCGTGGGCCACCACTGCCGGGCTGGATCCTGTTTTTAAATAAGTCATAATAGCAAATCACCT
>NW_022196905.1:128152022-128153083 GCF_008632895.1 Mastomys coucha
GGAGGCAGGACTGTAACTTACAGGCCTACCTGGGCTACACACAATTAAAGACACAGTCAAGTCCCAATCCAGACCTGCAGAACCGAGGGGTCTGGGATGATGTCATCAATCGGCTACAGAAGCAGAGGTGGGATGGAGAACCAGTGGCTCGAGGCCCCTGCCACGGACAGTGTGTACCTGACTACTCCACAGATGGAGTTTCCTGATGTGTCTAAGGAGAACACCTGCCACTGAAAACATACTCAGTAAACACCGCAGCTACAGCACTATACTGATGCTGGAGCAGGACCAAACCAGAGTTTACCACCTAAACAGAAAGGAGCAAGGGTAGAACCTCCCCAGAGGTTCATCATCCCAGCTGTTCAAGCAACTGAGACAGGAGAATTACCAAATTCACATAGGACCTGTGCACCTTAGTGGAACTATTTCAAAAAGTAAACAGGGCGGGGAGGTGACGGTGGAAGCTGACTGGATGTGAAGTGCCTGCCTAGAGTCCTCAGGGAGCTGGGGGTTTGCTCAGTAGCATACTGCTTGCCTAACGTGCTCTAGGCCCTGAGTTACTCCCAAAATGGTAGATATGGATTTTAGCATCCCCTGCCTAAGGATGAGCCAAGGCTAACAAGCAATTCAGAAGTGGGTAGGGTTCCCAGATTTTAACCGGGTAAAAACAGAAACAACTGGTGACCCCATAACATAAAAGAAAGGCCTTACAGAAATGACTGAAGAAAGTTTTCTGTACCTCCAGGGTATGAGGAAGCAAGATTCCCAGGAAGCAGGAAAAAAAGGAGCCTGAGGCAACAGACTCAAAAAAGGAAAGAAAGGAAGGGAGGAGGGAGGGAAGGAAAGAGGGAGAAAGGAAGAAGGGAAGGAGGGAAGGAAGAAAGAAAAGCCTGCTATTGGAAATACCAACCATCCTATATCCCAAACTAAATGCTTATGGGTACCGTACCTGCACCCCCTTATTTACAAACTAGCCTAACCCCGGCAACCAGGCAGGCTGGGCCAGACATCCAGCACAGCAGCCAAAAAGACACCCGGCTTTGCACCTCATCTCCTGTTCC
>NW_022196905.1:128154302-128155065 GCF_008632895.1 Mastomys coucha
AAAAAAAAAAAAGAAAAAGAGAAAACGCCGCGAGCCCTCCCCCACGCACCACGGGTGTGCGCGAGCAACTGTCGTCTCCCCCCTACCACCACCACCAACCAGCCGCCCCATCCCCCCCAAAGCCGCGTCGCGTCCGCGGCCAAGGCCCCCGAGTGGAGTGGACTTTGGGGGGGAGGGAGGAGAGGGGGGTCACCAGCGCGTCCGCGTCCTCACCCCGAAGTTGTCCCCTTGCCACTCGCAGCGCGCCAAAGCGACCCCAACTCTCCACCCCCGAGTTCCCGACCCGGGGGGCAGAGTGTCGAAATAAAGACTCCCCTGTTGGCCATGGCACCCCGAGGTGGAGGGGGACGACGGAGAGGGGGACACTCGAGGAAGGGAAGGGGGGACCATCTAAAGGCGACAGGGACTCACCCGAAGAGCAGCCGGGGAGGGTCGGGGAGGGGGGGATGCGGATAGCAAGCGGGTGGAGGCCGGAGGGGCCTCGGCGAGCTGGCGGACGGGGTGGAGGTGAGAGGGCGAGGGGGGCCCGTGCGTCTCGGCCGTGCTCCTGTCACCGCCGCATGGCCGCCCCCGGCGGGGCCTCGCTCCTCGCTGGGTCGCCAGACGCGGGGGGGAAACAGGGACGAAGCCCAGGGGTAACCGCGGCAGGCGGGCCGGCGAGCGCGTGCAGGGAAACGGGGGGGGCCGCCGGTGCCCCCTTTTCTCTGCTCTCCCAGCTTCTCTCTCACCCTCCTCCTCCTCTTTTTTTTCCCCCTTTTTTTTT
>NW_022196905.1:128155199-128165662 GCF_008632895.1 Mastomys coucha
GCCCTTCCCTACGCCACCGGTGGGTACCCCGAACTCTAACTCCCAGAGAGCCTTGCGGGATGAACCCAGATTCTCTCCCCACCCACCCGCCCCCACCCCAGGCCGAAGCGAAGCGCCGCGGCGCCCGGCCCTCTCCGGCTTGGACTGTCAATGGAGGCGCGCGGGTGGTGGGAGCGAGAACATGGCTGCACCTGGGGCCTGCGCGGCCGTCCTGATGGGGGAGGGGAGTGGGGTGAGACCTAGAACTTAGTGCGCCCCACACACACACCTTCTTTCTCCAGCAGGCCACAACTTCCACTTAAATAACTGTGCTACCTTGCAAATTGCAAAGTTGGGGACATTGCAAAGACCAGGGGAGCCCTGGGGCTGGCCTGTCGCCTGTTTTGCAGAGGGAAGTTCCCCAGCTCCGGGACACAAAGAACTCAATGTTTTCAAAGCTGGCTTTAGAAGCAACCAGAGTGGACTTGCCCAAACTTGGGACAGGCAACGGATGGGAGGGGGTGGGGAACTCGTGATTTCCATTCCTTCTCTCTCGAGTCTTTACACACCTCCACATTTAGTAGGAAAACTGGAGAAATCCTGATCGTTCCCACAACTACAAAGAAAGTAAACTTAAAGCCCCTCCTCCGTCCATTATATTTATTTTTTCTCAACTATTTAATAAGATCAATGACTTTCGAGAGTATCAACTAACTGTTCGTCTAAGTTAAATGCAAAAGTTTAAAAAGCCCGTGTCGGAAGAACTTAGATGTTAATGCAAAGCACTAAATTGGGTGAATTTGTAGTGTTCGTTCGTTTGTTTGTTTTTTTTCCTTTTTCTTTTTTTCTTCCCACCGCCTATGCCGGCCGAATGTTCGGGCGCCCTCCCCCACCCATTGCTTCTCGGTAGGTGGCGGCCACAAGGCTTTTTCCAGCCTCCCAGCCTTTGTCGCTTGCTGGAAAACTTTCCATGCAAGCCACTCTTTTGATGTAGTTCCAAAACCCTGCCTTTGAATTCGGGTTCAAGGATTGGCGTTCCCTGGTCGACTTTCTTGTATGAAACCGCACCGCACCCACAAAGCCTCATCTAGAATCTCCATGTTGGATTTCTTTGCACTCCACGGAGTCTTTAAGGATCCCTGGGAAGCAATCTGATTACAGAAGCCGCCTACGTTTTTGGTTTTCTATTACGATTTTCCCCTAACAATATTTACACCCTTCGTTTCCTTGCCTAATCCGATTGTGACTCAACTTTGTCGACTCTGTCCAGAGCTATTCATTAAGTTGTCAAAAGAACAACTTTCTCTTTGCACTCGGATTTCACTATTCTTTGGAATATTTAACCAAATTCCATAAGCCCGAAACAGGAGTCCCACTCCTTTGCATTAGGGGCTATGTTCTAAGAGGCATGCCTGAAATTAAATCATTCCATACTTTTTTCCCTATATATGCTTAGAACGAAAGTTCTGCAGGGTCTTGGGGCGCACACCTGGCATTCCAACACTTAGGAGGATACAAGCTGGAGAGCAGACTGTCCAAGTAGGGAATTCATGTCAGCCAGGACGAGGTGATAAGATCATGTTTCTCAAAACAACAAATAAAACATTACAAAGGTTTTTGTTGCCTGGTCTACAGAGTGAGTTCCAGGACAGCCAGGGCTATACAGAGAAACTCTGTCTCGAAAAAAACAAAACAAACAAACAAAGGTTTTTGTTTTAATTAGATATGAAAGATTAAAAATAAGTAAGACAGTGATACTAAAACAATATTCGGAGCCAGGATGTAGCTTAGCTGGTAGTGTGCTTGCCAACATGCACAGACCCATACATACATACATACATACATACATACATACATATATGGTTTATATACATGGTTTATATATTACATAAAACAAAGGGTACCACACATCTGTAATCCCATCCCATAGGAGATGGAGGCAGGAAGACAATTTCAACATTGCCCCCTACTATACAGAGAACCTGAAATCCAGCAGGCATACATGAGACCTTGTACTAATTAACAGTAGCAATAATATTGATAAAACATTCATAACAATATAATATCATGACCTCTATATGAACATCACTCGAAATACTCAGTTGTCCACACCCTCCTGCCACGACAAGGAAAGATTGGCTTCAGATGGCAACCTTGATCTTCGGCCAACCTTTTCCACTGCTGGAAATGCACTCAAGCGTCCTGATGCGCAGGCAGTGCCTGCGTAGTAACTCTTGTATTTTCCAGTCCAGACTCGCTCCTATGTAACTATCTCTTACTGCATTAAATAGTTTTCGTCTCTTAGACGTTCTTAATCCTCTCAGGAGAGGACTTGTTAGGTAAATGTCACTGTTCTCTTTTGGCTTTGAAATGGATCTCACTCTGTAGCCCGAGCTAGCCTCAAACTTCATCAGTCTCTGAATTCTGGGATAAGCTCTGTGCACCCCAGTGCCAAGTCTGAAGTCTCCACAGATGCCCAGTGCTTCCTGATAAGTTGAAACTTCCTACAATCCAAACAAGTTTTCTGTTCAGGTCTTCAACCCTTAAAGTTCAAACTCTTTCTTCTTTATTATGCAAACATCGTGACTGTAATCTTTGCTTACTGAAGGAAAGTATAGGTATCATTTTCCTTTACAGTTTCATAGAAGACTCCCTCTTTTTGTAGATCTTAGAAAAAAAATTATTTTAGCTTTAAGTATTGAACCCAGGGCCTCCAGTGTGTTAGGCAAAGCAATCAATCAACCCACCAATGATGAGCTATCACAATCCATTATCTGCACGTTTTCTTGAGGCAAGGTCTCACTTAATATCCCAGGCTGGTCTCAAATTCAACTTTGTAGCCCAGGAAAACTTTAAACATTTGCTCCTCCTGCCTCAGTCTCCCTAATGTGTAAGATTGCAGGTGTTTACCCATCATGCCTGGCTTTTCAATTAACTTGAAATTTTTTCACTTAAAGAAAAAGCTTTCAGCTGGACAGTAGTGGCGCCTACCTTTAATCATAGTGCTTGGGAGGCAGAGGCAGGCAAATCTCTGAGTTCGAGGCTAGCCTGGTCTTCACAGCAAGTGGCAGAACAGCTAGGGCTACACAGAGAAATACTGTCTCAAAAATAAATGAATAAACAAACAAACAAACAGGTTCAAGCCAGATGGTGATGTTGGCAGTGGATGCCCTTAATCCCAGCACTCAGGAGGCAGAGAGAGGCAGGCAGATTTCTGTAACGGAATTCCCTGAGCAAGCTAGCTGATTTGGCAAACCCTGGATTCAATTGGTAGAGCCTGTATCAATAAATAGGTTGTGAACAATCAAAGACTCTTGGTGTTACCTCTGGCCTCCATGTGCACATAGATGCATATACATATGTGAACACTCTCCCACGAGCACGTGCACACACACACACACACACACACACACACACACACACACACACACACGCGCGCGCGCGCGCGCGCCTACCACATACATATGCAAAATAATAAAAGCCAGAGTCAATGTTCTTACTACTTGGCCAGAGGATGTGGCATCTATACACACTTGACCTGATCTAAGCCATTCTCTAGGAAAAGAAGCATTCCTTGAAGGCAACCACTGCAGAATGCAAGACTTGCAGGCTAGATCTGATAAGGGAGACAATTACTATATGACCAGAGGGCAGATGTCCCTCCCAGGCTAGGTGCTCTGGATATAGAAATGAATCCTATCCAGGGCCATGACAAGCCCTGGACATTTCCTCAAGCTGCTCTAAACCAAGCAGAACTTTTGGGGGCTAAGATAGGTATACTGAGAATGCTTTAATTTTATTTAAGTTTCCTTACAATTACAGAAATATGCTACGCGGTGGTGGCGCACACCTTTGATCCTAGCACTTGGGAGGCAGAGGCAGGTGGATTTCTGAGTTTGAGGCCAGCGAGGTCTACAGAGTGAGTTCTAAGACAGCCAGGGCTACACAGAGAAACCCTGTCTCAAAAACAACAAAAAAAAGAAAGAAAAAAGAAAAGAAAAGAGAAAGAAAAGAAAGAAAGAAAGAAAGAAAGAAAGAAGGAAAAACAAATACAGAAATATTATAAGCATAGGTTTTCATTTTAATCCTAGGTGTGGGGCTATGGGGCTGCTTCTCAGCAGCTGACTATGATTTGTGTCCTGCTGGGGGTGGGAATGGGGTGTAATTTTGCAAGCGGCAGATAGTTTCTGAGACTGTGTGACATTTGGAATTCTGGAAACGGTTCAGGTTCAGAGGGTATATAGATGCTAGAGTCCCAAGAGGCAGGGGTGGTGTTTGTTGGTTGGTTGTTCATGGTTGTTGTTGGTCACTGTTAAGTAGTCTTGCACAAAACGATATAATGAGAAATTAGATATCCAGATCAAACTTGCCCAAAGGAGCTCAATGCCACTAATCGTCAGGAAGTAGTCTAACAATATGTCACCCCCTTTTCATACTCCTGACTTTATTCAGGGATCTCTTTCCTTTCCCCTCTATCCTTTTTTCTCTGATATCTAGTGCTAAGGGGATTGAAAGGGAAGAAAAAAAGGGCGGAGAAGAGTAGAAGAAAGAAGAACTCACAAAGTAGTAAAAGTGCAGTTACAGATACGGCACACGAAGCCCAGGCTAGCCTTCAACTCTGTGCCTTGCCAAGGATGGTCTTGAACTCCTGACCTTCTGCCTTCTAGGATTACAGGAGAGTATCAACACATCTGGTTTATAAGCAAGTTTAAAAACCTGGAAAAAGCTGGCAAGATGGTCCTATGGGTAAAGCCATTTACAGCCAAGCCTGACAACATGACTTTGAACCATGGAAGCCCCGTGGTAGAAGGAGAAGGCCAACTCCAACTCCCAAAGGTTGTCCTTTGATTTACACCATGTAGACAATCAACCAATCTCCCTTTCCTGCTCTCGCTCCTGCTCTCCTTTCTCTCTCTCTCTCTCTTTCTCTCTCTCTCTCTCTCTCTCTCTTTCTCACACACACACACACACACACACACACACACAAATAAAATGTAAAAATAAGGGTAAAAATAAGGGGTCTGCAAGATGGCTTAAGAGGTAAAGAACAAAACCCTTTTTATAAATAAAGAAAAATAAAAACAAGAGGGCTCAAAAACCTCACCCAACAATAAGGATCAAATCCAGTCCTTCCCAAAGATCTAAGTCTAATTCCCCCACCCTCACCGGGCTGCTTATATGGTCTATAGCTCGGACTACAGGGTCTCCGACGCCCTTCTCTGGTCTTCTTGGGCACCTGCATTCATATGTGCACATACCCATAGGCGGACACACAAACATATGCACAATTAGAAAGGAAATAAGCCTTTAAAATTTTAGATTTCCTTCTTTTATACATATTTAGATTTCTTTTCTTTTATGTGTATCTTTCTTTTATGTATTTTGCTTGCTGGTATGTATGTGTATCACATGTGTGCTTTGGCACCTTTGGAGAGCAAGAGAGCTTCAGATCCCTTGGCAACGATCAACCTCTAGTATTATTCCTCAGATGCTACCCACCTTGATTTTGTTTGGTTTGGCTTGGCTTGATTTTTTTTGAGATAGAGTCTCACTATGCAGTTCTGTCTGTCCTGGAACTCACTAAGTAGTCTAGGCTGGCCTTGAACTCACAGAGATCTACCCACCTCAGGCTTCCAAGTGCTGAGATAAAAGACATACTGGTTGTACATGCCTATAATCCCTGCACTCCGGAGGCACAGGCAAGGGGATCTCTGAGTTCCAAGCCAACCTGGTCTACACATGGAATTCCCAGACAGTGGTCAAGGACTAGATAGAGAAATAAATGAACAAAACAGACATGTCCCACCATGCCTGGCTAATCTTGGGGTTTTTTGAGACAGAATCTCTCATCAGCCTGAAGCTCACTAACCAGGCTTAGCTGGCTAGACATTGAGCCTCAGGGATCTGTCTTTGTCTCTGCTACACTGAGATTACAAAGAAATCTTATTGAAGGCAGTTTTTGTTTGTTTGATTGGTTGGGTTTTTGTTGTTTTGTTTTGTTTTTATGTAAGTTCTGGGGGAGAAACTCAGGTCTTTGTACTTGGAAAGCAAGCACTTTACCAACTGAGCCATCTCTTCAGGGCTGAGCACCCTAAGGAAGGACTCTGCGATGAGCTTAACACAACCACTCAGGCAGAGACACATCCAGAGGCAGAAGTTCAATTTAGATCACTGCTGCATTACTCATTATTATAAATAATAATAATTGACACATTTGGTTTGGGGGAATTTTGGTTTTAGTTTGGTTGGTTGGTTTGGTGTTTCAAGACAGGGTTTCTCTGTATAGCCCTGGCTGGCCTGGAATTCACTCTGTAGACCAGGCTGGCCTGGAACTCACAAAGATGAACTTTCCTGCCCCTGCCTCCCGAGTGCTGGGATTAAAGTCTGTACATCACCAACCAGCCAGCAGCAAATGCCTTTTGCCCAACACTAAAGAAACACAGGCAGATAGATCTCTAATCTCTGTGAAGTCAGGGCCAACCTGGTCTATATAGCAAGTATCAGGCTAGCCAGAGCTACACATAGTGAGACCTTGTCTCAAACAAAATAACAAAAGGTGGCTATCTCATATAGCCCAGGCTGTCTGTCCATCTCATGTAGCCCAGGTTGTCCTGAAACTCACAATGTAGCTGTGACTTTGCTTGAATTCCTGATCCTCTTGCCTTCGGGTCTCGACTGTCTACAGGTGTGCATGTCCATATTCTTGACTTTTTTTTTTCTTTTTCTTTCTGTTTTGATTTTTTTCTTTTGTTTTGTTTTGTTTTTTCAAGACAGGGTTTCTCTGTATAGCCCTGGCTGTCCTGGAACTCACTCTGTAGACCAGGCTGTCCTCAAACTCAGAAATCCGCCTGCCTCTGCCTCCCAAGTGTTGGCATTCAAGGCATGCACCACCACCGCCTGGCCTCTTTCTGTTTTGAAATTGCATTTATTTATTGTGTGCATATTCACGAGTGAAAGTCAGTTCTCTCTTTCCGTCCCATTCATCCTGGGAAATAAAACTCATGTCGTCAGACCCAGTAGCACCTTTACCCACTGAGCCATCTTGCTGGTCCTGAGGGATGACTCGCCTCTCCATTGGAGAAAAGATCTATCTCCCTCCCAGCAGGCAGGGACACTCTACATTGTTAACAAGGGCGATCAGCCTAGGCTACATAAACTGACTCTCTTAGGGACTTACAGCCCTCTAGATATGCCAGACTGTAGTACAGTGCGGTAGAGATGGAATGTTGTAGGTCTACAGCCAGAATTAACTTGGGCTATATCTAGGCCAGTTACCTGAACTTTCCTATATGACCTAAATTCTAATAGATAAAGTCCAGGTTGCATCTCCAAGCTTAACATACTTTTAAACTTCGCCAAGCCTAAGGCTAAAGTTGCTAGATTAGTATCAAGTCTAACAGAGATTCCCTGCTCACTATATCCCTGATGCCTGAAGCTGTTATGACCTGTATTTGGTAAATGTACCAGTTTATGACTTTTAGTCTAACTTGGTGCTACTTGCTTGTAATCAGACCCCTGTAAAGGTGGGTGCCTGGGAACAAGGTGCTATCCTATCTTAAAACAAACAAGGCAAAACAAACAAACAAACAAAAAACCCAAACATCAAAAATCGTCAGGCAGTGGCAGTGCATGCCTTTAATCCGGAGGCAGGCAGATCTGTGAGGTGGAGGCCAGCCTGGTCTACAGAGTGAGTTCCAGGATAGGCATGACTACACAGAGAAACCCTTTCTGGGAAAAAGCTAGTCAACAAAAGAATAGCATGTACTTTCAATCACTGAGCTACCATTTCAGGCCCCACATCTTAGAGCAAATTCTTTTACATTTATCTATTGTGTGTGTATGTGTGTGTATGTATGTGTGTGTGTTGTATATGTGTATGAGAAAGTATGTATGTGTATTGTTGTGTGTGTGTACTGTACATGTGTATGAGAAAGTATGTATGTATATGTGTTGTGTGTGTGTGTGCTGTGTATATATGTGGGTGTGAGAGAGTATTATGTGTGTGTGGTATGTGTGTGTGCTGTATATGTGTGTAAGAAAGTATGTATGTGTTTTGGTGTGTGTGTGTGTCTGTGTGTGTCTGTGCTGTGTGTATATGGGAATGTGAGAGAGTATGTATGTGCATGTGGTGTGTATGTGTGTGTGAGTGTATTGTGTGTGTGTGTGTGTGTGTGTGTGTGTGTGCATGCGCACTCATGCCACTGCCTAAATGTGAAGGTGTTGTTTTTCTCCTCCCACCATGTGGGGCTTGGGATTCGAACTCAGCTTGTCAGTCTTGGCAGCAAGCACCTTTACCTACTGAACCATTGCTGAGGCCCTTTCATTTGTTTTACTTCTCATTAATGGTGTGTGTGTGTGTGTGTGTGTGTGTAGGTGCATGCACGCATGTGCATGCTCACGCTGGCATGCCATGGTGCACTATGTGGAGGTCAGAGGTCAACTCTCTGGAGTCCTCTCCCTTCGCCTTGTTGAGGTATGGCCTCTCTTTTGCAGAGCTTCCTACTCTAGGCTAGTTGGTTGCTGGGCGCGTCTGGGTGGTTCTTCTGTCTCTGCCGTAGGAGTGCTGGGATTACACACAGATATCACCATATGTGTCTTTTCTCCCCCATGGATTTGAGGGATGAAGTCAGATCTTCAGGAGACTGTGTGACAAGCGAGATTACCAAGTAAGGCCAGTGCTTCTCAACCTGTGGGTCACAGCTATCCAAATTACAGTTATGAAGGAGCAACGATATACTTGTCTGGTTGGGGGTCACATGAGGGATTGTATTAAAGGGTCCCAGCAATTGGGAGACTGAGAAGCACTAAGCTAAGCAATCTCACTAGCCCTTGTTTTTGCGGCAGTTGTTGTTTGTTTTGGTTTTGGATTTGTTGTTGTTGTTGTTTTTTAACCTGTATTGGCATTCTGTTTGCACATATGTCAGTGTGAGATGTCAGATCCTCGGGAACTGGAGTTACAGACAGTTGTGAGCTGCCATGTGGACGCTGAGAATTGAACCAAGTCATCTGGAAGAGCAGCCAGTGCTCTTAACCAATGAGCCATCTCTCCAGCCTCAAATTACATTTATTTGTTTATGTACACATGGGCCCGTGGACACATAATCACTACATGTATTAGAGCCACAGGTTTGACAGTAAGTGCCTGTCCCTACGGAGCTCTTCTAGGGGCTGCCAGTCCTTGTTGTCTCTTCATTTTTGAAACGCATCTTATGTAGTCCATGTGACCTTTGTCAACTCATCCCGTAGCTGCTGAAGATCTTTTTTTAACTTTGATCTTCTGATCCTCCTGCCTCCAGTTCTAAAGTACCAGCTTTCTAGGTGTGGAGCACCAGAGATAACCAGGGCTTTATGCATGCTCAGCTAACGCTCTGCTAACTAAGCCACATCCCCCCAGCCTCTGATGGCTGCACCTTCACATTACATATTCCATCCCTAGCACCACACGACAGGAAGCAGTGATATATACTTTTATTCCCAGCCCTCAAAAAGTAGAAGCAAGAGGCTCAGAAATCAAGACCGTCTGTAGCTACAAAACCACTTCAAGGTCAGCTTGTCTTAAAGTTCATTAATTCACTGATTAATTAATTAATTTGGTAGCTACAATCCCGTCTTTGATCTATTGCTGGCCTCCTTTCAGATGGGCCGTACTCATATTTCATGGATAAGCCAGCTGTGGTGGCCCAGGCCTGTAACCTAAGGACTTAGAAGACTAAGGCAGGATGATAGAATTTGAGACTAGCTAGGGCTACATTGGGAGATCCAGACAAAGAGAAGGCGAGGGGAGGAGGGGCTAGGGAGAAGAGAATGGGTAAGAGCTCTTACTATGCAAACAGGAGGACTTGGGGTTAAAAAAAAAAAAACACTTAAAAAGCTGAGTATGGCCTTGTGAGTACCTATCACATCAGGGCTGCAGATCTGGGGTGAAAACCAAAAGACTGCTCAGAATTGCTGGCTGTCAGCATAGATCAAGGGTCCCTAAAACAGCCCTGTCTCAGTAAACAAGGTAGGCAATGGTAAAGGCAGACAGTCTCATGGTCTCCTCCTTCACAAGGACACAGACAGCTCACACCTTACTACACACATACTACTCACTGGCAAAAAAGAGGCCGTAAGGAGAAGAATACAGAGCCCAGGGAAAAGACACATTTTAGTCCATTTTTTTTTTCCATCAGTGTCTTTTTTAAGTTGTCCAGGCTGGACCAATAAAATAACTCAGTGAGTAAACTGCACTTGCCATCGAGCCTGGTGATTTTCATTCAGTGCCGGGACCCACACGGTGGACAGAGAGAATGAAACAGGAAACAGTCTAGGCTGGCTGCAAACTCAGCAGCATCAGCATCTGCGTCTCAAATGCTGGATTACAGACACACAGCATCACGCCTGGTGTGAGCTGAGCCTTGCTGGAGACCTTGCAAATGGCCATTAAAGAAGGGAGGGCTGGAAGGCAGTGATTATATGCAAGAATAACGTGTGTGTGTGTGTGT
>NW_022196905.1:128165811-128171698 GCF_008632895.1 Mastomys coucha
TGATGCCCTCTTCTGGTGTGTCTGAAGACAGCTACAGTGTACTCATAAATAAAATAAATAAATCTTTTGGGCTGGTGAGATGGCTCAGCCGGGAAGAGCACCAACTGCTCTTCGGAAGGTCATGAGTTCAAATCCCAGCAACCACATGGTGGCTCACAACCACCCATAATGAGATCTGACGCCCTCGTCTGGTGCGTCTGAAGACAGCTACAGTGTACTTAAATATAATAAATAAATAAATCTTAAAAAAAAAAATGCTAGGTGTGTGCTAGTGAACAACTTTAATCCTAGCACTCCAGAGGTGGAGGCAGAGCTCACTGAATTCAAGGCCAACCTGGTCTACAGAGCAAATCCAGAACAGCCATGGATACACAGAGAAACCATGTCTGGAAACAAAAACAAACAAACAAAATCAACAAAAACAAAAATAATAATAAAGTGGTGGGCTGGCAGGATGGCTCAGTGGGTAAAGTCTCCAAGCTACAAAAGCTCTGGCAAGCAGAGTCCCATACCCAGGACCTACATAAAGGTGGAAAGAGAAAATTAACTGCATTAAGTTGTCTCTGATCTCCACAAGTACACCATAGCATGTACACCTATTTTTTTTTTCTTTGAGACAGTAAGACAGGGTTCCTCTGTGTAGCCCTGGCTGTCCTAGAACTCGCTCTGTAGACCAGGCTGGCTTTGAACTCAGAGATCTGCCTATCTCTGCCTCCTGTGCCGGGACTAAAGGTCCATGCTACCACCAACAGGCAACAAATGAAGTTTAAGGTGAAGCTGAATATGGTGGTATATGCCTTTAATCCCAGCACTTAGCTAGTTCTAGGCCATCCAGGGCTACCTAGTAAGACCTTGCCTCAAAAACAAACAAAACAGCCAGGCCGTGGTGGCGCACGCCTTTAAACACTTGGGCAGCAGAGGCAGGCGGATTTCTGAGTTCGAGGCCAGCCTGGTCTACAGAGTGAGTTCCAGGACAGCCAAGGCTACACAGAAAAACCCTGTCTCAAAAAAAAACCAACCAAACAAAAAAACAATAAAACAAAACAAAAATTGTGAAGCTGCAATTAAGGAACACACCTGTCACCAGATGTACCCACATGTACCCACATGTATAGAGTGTCCACATGCATATGCCACACACATGTGTGCACACACATAGAAGAGCCTATATGGTTGGGGGAAGTGCCACAGGGCAGAGCACACAGACAAAAGAAACATCACATGCTGGATATAGCTATTCCTCAGAGTCACCATGAATTCTCCCAGATCTAGGAGCAGATGCAGGTCAGTTTAGAGAAGGCCTCTGGCCTGGATCACAATGGTCCTTCAGCGCCAGCTGAGAAGTTTAGAGCAGACACGCAGGTCGGTCGGGATGCCTGTCATTCCAGACTCCATTTCCAAACAGGATGACATCACCCATTCAGAGAGGCCCAACTTAGCTGTCCTTTTTTGTTTTTCTGAGATAAGGTCTCTGTCTTAATGTGTTTTCTATTGCTGTGATAAAGATCATGACCAAAAGCTATTGAGGAGGAAAGGGTTTGTTTGGCTTGCACATTCTGGTCACAGTTCACCATGGAGGGAAGTCAGGATGCTGAAGCTGAGTCCATGGAGGGATGCTGCTTACTGGCTTGGTGCTCAAGGCTTGCTCTGGCTGCTTAGTTTTCTCAACTTTTCCTTTCCTTTACATTTCTCTCTCTGTCTCTCTGTCTCTCTATATCTCTCCATCTCTCTCCCTCTCTCCTTCTTTCTGTCTCTCTCTCTATCTCTCTCTCCATCTCTCTCCCTCTCTCCTTTCTCTGTCTCCCCCTCCCTCCCTCCCCCCTCTCTTATTTGTTTTGTTTTTCTGAGACAGCCTTTCTCTACATAGCCCCGGCTGTCCTGAAACTCACTTTGTAGACTAGGCTGGCCTCAAATTCAAAGTTCCTCCTGTTTCTGCCTCCTGAATGCAGGGATTAAAGGCATGCACCACAACACCTGGTCTTCAACCTGCTTTCTTGTTTGTTTGTTTGTTTGTTTGTTTGTTGTTGTTGTTGTTTTGTTTTGTTTTGTTTAAAGAATTGTTTATTTTGTGTATATGAGTATACTCTCACTGTCTTCAGACATACCAGAAGTTACCAGATCCCATTACAGATGATTGTGAGCCACCATGTAGTTGCTGGGAATTGAACTCAGAACCTGTGGAAGAGCAGTCAGTGCTCTCAACTGCTGAGCCATCTCTTCAGCCCCAGCCTATTTTCTTATACCACTCAAGACCATCTGATTAGAGGTGGCACTGACCACAGGAGCTGGGCACTCCCACATCAATCATTTTTAATTAAGGAAACGCCCCACATATAGGTCAATCCAATAAAGGCAAATCCAAATTCCAAAATTGGGATTCCCTCTTCTCAGAGGTCTTCAGTTTGTGTGAAATTGGCAAAAACTGACTAGAGTGACTCACTGTGTGGCCCTGGCTGGTTTGGAACTTGCTATGTAAAGGAGGATAGCCTCAAAAAATCAAAGAGACCTGCCTGTCTTTGCCTTTCAAGTGCTGGTTTGGGTTTTGGTTTTTCGAGACAGGGTTTCTCTGTGTAGCCCTGGATGTCCTGGAACTTACTCTGTAGACCAGGCTGGCCTCAAATTCAAAGATCTTCCTGCCTCTGTCACCTAAGTACTGGTATTAAAAATATGTCTCACTACACATACTTAGCTGAGTTTGACCTTTAAAACTAGCAAACTTTGGGGTGGTTACAAGCACTTGAGGTTGTTGCAGAGGACCAGAGTTAGTTTCCAGCTCCCACATGGAGGTTTGAAAACATCTGTAACTTCCATTCCAGGGGTCTGGTATCCTCTTTTGGATCTGCAGGCACCAGATATGCATGATGCAGTACACATGCACAATTGCGGACAAAACATGTATACACATAAACTAAAAATAAATAAATCTACAGGGCAATGGTCATGCATGCCTTTAATCCTAACCCTCAGGAAGCAGAGGAGGGCATATCTCTGAATTTGAGGCTAGCCTGGTCTACAGAATGAGTTCCAAGATAGCCAAAGCTACACAAAGAAACCCTGTCTCAAACCGCACGCCCCACAATCCCCTATGGAGGGGCTGGTGCTGTGAGTCAACAACACAGCATTTGCCATGCATATGCAAGGCTCTGGGTTCATCCCCAACCTGGTGTGTGTGTGTGTGTGTGTGAGTGTCTGTGTGATAGAGAAAGACAGAGATAGAGACAGACAGGCAGATTAGTAGTACAGACGCATGTACTATAATCTTCCTGAGGAAGCAACCATGTTTTTTGAGGGAGGAGGCACCCGAGGGCATCGTGGCTTCAGCTGTCCATGCATTTCCATTGCTCTGTGGCAGCCAGGGAGCCATCATTATCATAGAATATCAGAGGACTATTTTATGTTGCCTTACTATTCCAGAGTGTTCTGTCTGCTGTCCGTTGGCTCTCTGGTTCCTGGGCCTGTGGTGAAGCAGAGGGACTCACTTCATGGCCACCAGGAAGTAGAAAGAAATGACAGGAAAAGCTGGGCTGTGGTGGTGCACGCCTTTAATCCCAGCACTTGGGAGGCAGAGGCAGGCGGATTTCTGAGTTGGAGGTCAGCCTGGTCTACAGAGTGAGTTCCAGGACAGCCCGGGCTATACAGAGAAACTCTGTCTCGAAAAACCTAAAAAAAAAAAAAAAAGAAATGACAGAAAAAGACCTATGAAAGATATAATCTCCCAGAGCTTGGGAGATGGCTCAGCGCTTAAGAGCACTGGCTGCTCTTCCAGAGGACCTGAGTTCAATTCCCAGCACCCACATGGCAGCTCACAACTGTCTGAAACTCCAGTTCCAGGGCTTCTGACGCCTTCACACAGATATACATGCAGTCCAAAAGAAAAAAAATAAATAAACATGCAATAAATTAAACTTAAAAACAATTCTATAAATAAACAAATAAACAGTCCCCAAGGACAAACAGTCCAGTGACCTACTTCCTCTGAGTAGCTTCATCTTCTGTGGAGGGCTCTTGGTGCCACTTCAAGGACATTGGCAAGAGTGTTTACATTGGGCTAGGACAAGGCTCCAGATGAGTACAGCTGAGGAAAGGGTTCTTTGTATCTTGATCCTTAAGTCCCTGAATAGAGTAATCATGTGACATTTGCTCATGCCTTCTTTGTTCCTTGACTAGTTTGTCTTTGACTTAGAACTGCTCCTATTCTTAGCTTGTACCTAGAATGGTATAAAAGCTGACTGGAAAAAAACCAAACCTGCTTCAGCACTGGCTGGCACCTAAACAGTTTTGTCTAATTGTCTTCTTTTCTTTAACCCTCCATTCCTCCTTCCCTGGAGACCCTGTTGACTGAGCTGGCTTGGCCAATCTTCCATAGTACCCCCACCTCATCAAAACTCAAGCTCATCAATGGAGTGAACTGTTGATTAGGTAAGAGCCTCACGATTTAATCTCTGGAAACACCTTCCTGTGCACATCCAAGAAGCGTGCCTTCCTTATCTCCTAGGTGTCTCTCAATCCGAGAAGAGAATGATTATATCGAGAGATTGTCAAGACAGCTCAGTGGTCAATTCACAGCAACCACATGGTGGTTTACAAACCTCTGTAAGTCCAGCTCCAGGGGATCTGATGCCTTATGCTAGCCCCCAAAGGCAGCAAGCACGCAGGCAAAACATGTTCACATAAAATAAAAATAGATGAATCTAGGCAGGACGGTCGTGGCACAGACCTTTAATCCCAGCACTCAGGAAGCAAAGGCAGGTGGAGCTCTGATTTTGAGGCCAGCCTAGTCTACAGAGTGAGTTCCAGGACAGCCAGGGCTACACAGAAAAACTCTTGAAAAACAAAAACAAACAAACAAAAATGCTATAAAAGTCATGGTGGAGAAATCAAAACATCAGAATCTCTTTTTGTTTGTTTGTGTGTTTGTTGTTTTTTGTTCTTTCGAGACAGGGTTTCTCTGTGTAGCCCTGGCTGTCCTGGAACTCACTCTGTAGACCAGGCTGGCCTCGAACTCAGAAATCCGCCTGCTTCTGCCTCCCAAGGTAGGATTAAAGGCGTGTGCCACCACTGTCAGGCCTTGCTCCATTTCTACAGCCCAGGGTCTGCTGCCCAGGGAAGAGTCCTGCCCTCAGTTAAGATGGCTCTTCCCTTGTGGGGGTTGGTGTATGAATGAATCCCACAAGTTCAGAGGGACAGGCAGGTGGATCTCTGTGAGTTCCATAGTGAGAGTCTTAAGACCCTTTGATATAATCAAGATGATCCCCTACAGGCATACCCAGAGACTCATCTTCCAGACGATTTTAGATATTTTTCAGGTAACTCTAGACTCTACCAAGTTGATTCTTAGCAATAGTCATCACAGAGTCTCAAGTAGCTCCGTCTATCCTCAGACTTGCTATGTAACCCTGGCTGACTTTGAATTTCTGACCCTCTTGCCTCTCTCTCTCTCTGTACCTCTTAGTGTTAGGGTTACAGGCATACACTACCACACCAGGTTTATGGACTGCTGGAACTCAAACCGAGGCCTTCGTGCATGCTAGCTAAGCTCTCTACCAACTGAGCCACATCTCTAGCCCTGGCTTATTGAATCAAATTATCCAGATCAATTGCATCACAAGGAAGGAAATGAGAGGCGGGGAAGATTAGCTAGCCTGTTCTCCCACCATAGGAAGGCATAAAAGGGTTGGTGGTGGCTCACACCTTTGATCACTTAGGAGGCAGAGGCAGGCAGATCTCTGAATTTGAGGCCAGCATGGCCTACAGAGCGAGTTCCTGGACAGCCACAACTACACAGAGAAACCCTGTCTTGAAAAACAAAAACACGCCGGGCGGTGGCGCACGCCTTTAATCCCAGCACTTGGGAGGCAGAAGCAGGCGGATTTCTGAGTTCGAGGCC
>NW_022196905.1:128172473-128174456 GCF_008632895.1 Mastomys coucha
AAAAAAAAACCAGTTAATAAATAGAGCACTGCCTAGCCTAGCTCATATGATGTACCATGATAGAGGTAGCTTGCGCCTGTAATCCCAGCACTCAAGAAAGTAGTAGCAGGATGGTTAACAATTCAAAGTCGCTCTTACTCAAGTTTCTCTCCCTTGCCTCTGGCCCCTTTGTTCCCCATCTCTCCTCTTCCCCTCCCCCCCAGGGGGTCATGGCCATCCCCTACTTCTCTACTCTCTCCTTCTCTCTGCCCTCTCTGCCTCTGCTACCCTTCCCATGCCCTAAATAAACTCTATTCTAAACTAAAAAAAAAAAAAATTCAAAGTCATCCTTAGCCGCAAGTTCAAGGCTTGCTTGGGCTACAGGAAACCGTGTCTTAAAAAAAATAAAAATAAGAGCTATGGAGATGGTGATGGCTCAGTGAGTAAAGGTGCTTGCAGTCAAGACTGACAGCTTAAGTTAAGTTCAGTCCCTGGGACCCACAAATAGAAGCCGAGACCCGACCCCTTCCAGCCGTCCTCTCAGCCCCACAGAAGAACTATAGTATGCATGTGTATGCACATATACACAAAATAAATAAACAAAAAAAAAAATAGAGTGGGAGAGAGGAGGAGGAAGAAAAGGAAAAATTGAAAAGCAGAGAAAAGACTCCATATTGGAAAGTATAGACAAAAGAGCCAGTGACTCTCCAAATCCATTTTTGGGATACCGATATGAGGTTTAGGTTTAAATAGGAAGAATTGAGCTGGTGTGAGCGTTACCTGTAGTTAAGTCGTTACTATCGTATCAGCTCTCATTCTGCGTGGCTTCTGAAGATGTCTTTATTGCTCCAGGGGTCAAGCCTGTTCCCATGAGGTGAGTACTTCTTGGGTATGAGCTCATCATGGTGCTATCTCTCAGTGAGGTTTGCTGTTTCCTGGACCAAACACAACTGCAGGGTTTAGGGTAATAGGAACATCGGTTGCCTTTTGAGGTTCTGGACAGAGATGTTCTAAGAGATGAGAATAGTCAGGCATGGAGGGGCACCACCATCGGGAAGGATTGATGCAAGTTGGAGGCCAGCCTGAGCTACATAGGAAAACCTTGAGGGCCGAGTCATGGTGGTGGCTCAGACTTTAATCCCAGCACTTGAGAGACAGAGGCAGGTGGATCTCTGTGAGTTCAAGGCCAACCTGGTCTACAGAGTGAGTTCCAGCATAGCCAAGGCTACACAGTGAAACCCTGTCCTGAAAAACAAACAAAGAAATGAACACCTTAATTCAGAAAGAATAAAATACAGTGGACAGTAAGATCCTTCTGTCATGGGGCTGGAGAGATGTCTCAGCGGGTAAGAGCACCGATTGCTCTTCCAAAGGTCATGGAGTTCAAATCCCAGCAACCACATGGTGGCTCACAACCACCTGTAATGAGATCTGATGCCCTCTTCTGGTGTGTCTGGAGACAGCTACAGTATACTTATAATAAATAAATAAATAAATTAGTTAAGAAAAAAAGATCCTTCAGTCACTCACTCATCTTGTGACATTCGTTTTGAAGAGGAGTCAGCCAGATGGCTAGGTTCCCACTGTGGCTTATTATTATTATTATTATTATTATTATTATTATTATTATTATTACTCTTATTATTGTTATGGTTACTTATTTAGTGTGTGGGGGCATACACATGCCATGGCTTGTCTGTGTGGAGGTCAGAGGACAGCTTGAAAGAGTCGGTTCTCTTCTTCTACCATATGGTTCCCAGGAGCTAAACTCGGATCTTCAGGGTTGGCAGCGTCCTAATTTACTGAGCCATTTTATCACTGTTAGCAGATGCAGTGCTACATGCCTAGCCTGTGATGACAGGATTCAGGAAGTGGACGTAGGAGGCTCAAAACTTCAAGGTCTTCTTTGGCTGCATAGCAAATTTGAGTTTGAGGCCACCTTGGACTGCAAGAGACCCTAACTTATCTTCAAACAAAAACCAAAAACCAAAAGACAAAAAAAAA
>NW_022196905.1:128174466-128176048 GCF_008632895.1 Mastomys coucha
AAAAAAAAAAAAACAGAAGAAGAGGGCCTGGCATGGTGGACTTTAATCCCAGTACTCAGGAGGCAGAGGTAGGTAGATCTCTGTGAGTCTGAGGCCACACTGGTCTACAAAGTGAGTTGCACAGTTACACAAAATAACCTGGGCTTGGGTGGAGTCGGGTGTGTGTGTATGTGTGTGTGTGTGTGTGTGTGTGTGTGTGTGTGTATGTGTGAGACAACTTTTTCTGGGCAGTGGTGGCTCATGCCTTTAATTTCAGCAATCGGGAGGTAGAAGCAGGAAGATCTCTTTGAGTTCCAGCACAGTCAAGGCTACACAGAGAAACCCCGTCTCAAGAAACGGAATACCACCAAAAAAAAAAAAAAAAAAAAAAAAAAAGAAAAAGAAAAAGAAAAAGAAACCGAACATCAAACCAAATCAACCAACCAAAGAAACAAAACAAAAACAAAAACAAAAATCCAACAGCAACAAAACCCAAAAGACAGAAAAGAAGAAGAAGCAAGAGCATAGGGGTCTCTAAAATGGAGCATGCATAGGACGTTTTCTTAGCCGGCTCCTGTGGCTGCTCTCAAGGGCACCTGCTCTCTTGTTCCATCCGGATCTAACCTTTCTTGACCCATTGCCAACTTGGCACAGGAGGCAAGGAGAGCATTAGAGAGGCGGGCGGGCTGAGACAAACCCCTCTGAGGTAAACCGGCAGAACAAGAATTGGCTTTTTGAGTTTCCCAGGCCTCAGCCCTGAGCCCTGGGGCCTCCTCCCACACCTGCGCCCAAGGTTTTGATCTCTAAAGTACTGAGTGCTTTTTTTTTTTCTTTTCTTTTCTTTTCTTGTTTTGTTTTGTTGTGCAGCTCTGGGGATGAACCTCAGGCCTGTGTGTGCTAGGCAGCGCACTGCTAGGCCCCACCCCAGCTCCCACTGTGTTCTTTTATGTCTGGTTTCATGTCCGGTTTCAGCCTGACATTGTGTTGTGAGAAACCTCTCTGTGGGTACCCTCTGGTTCAAACAGAGAGACTTTTATTTAATTTGTTTATTTTGATTTTTTTTAAATTACATTGTGTGTATAACTGTGCCTGTGTATGTGTGACTCTGTGTATGAGTGTGTGAGTGTCTTTGTGGGTGTGTGAATGTGTGTGTGTTTTTGTGTGTCTGTGTTGTGTGTGACTGTGTATCTGTCTTTAAGTGTACGAGTGTGTGTGAGTGTGTGTGTTTGTGTGTGTAGACCAGAGGACCACTTCAGGGGTTGGCTCTCTCCACACTTGAGGTCCCATGGATGGAACTCCAGTCAGGCTTGGCAGCTAGATTCCCCTCCCATCTTATTTGGATTTATTTTTATTTTTTTTCAAAATGTATAAGAATGTTTGCCTGTGTACATGTTGGCGTGCCACATGCGTGCCTGGTGCCCTCAGGGGCCAGAAAGGACATCAGATCCCCTGGAACTAGAGCCATAGATGGTTGTGAAAGCTCATGTAGGTGCTAGAAACCTAAACTTAGGTCCTCTTTAAGAGCAATAAGTGCTGGGCAGTGGTGGCACACACCTTTAATCCCAGCACTTGGGAGGCAGAGGCAGGCGGATCTCTGAGTTCG
>NW_022196905.1:128176082-128203349 GCF_008632895.1 Mastomys coucha
AAAAAAAAAAAAAAAAAAAAGAGCAATGAGTACCTTTAACCACTGAGACGTCTCTCTAGCCTCCTATTTTATTTTTTTTATAGACACAGGATGCCTAGGATGGCCTCAAATAAATCATTCCACTAAAGGTAACTTGAACTCCTTCCTGTTCCTCCTACCTCCATTTCCAACATATTAGGATTTCAGGTACCATGTACGGTTTCTTTTCTTTTCTCTTTTTTTTGCTTTTTGTTTTTTGTTTTTAGTTTTTCGAGGCAAGATTTCTCTGTGTAGCCCTGGCTGTCCTGGAACTCACTCTGTAGACCAGGCTGGCCTCGAACTCAGAAATCAGCCTGCCTCTGCCTCCCAAGTGCTGGGACCACCACTACCCGGCTCCATGTACAGTTTCTAACAAGGATATTTTAAATCTCAGAAGAGAAATATCTCCTAGCTACCTGTGCACAGTTAGTCTTTCTATTCTGTTTATCTAATGACATATCTTGGGCAGCAGCTTGGCAAAACGGTCGTTTGGTGGCTGCTTAGTTAGAATTGGTCCCAACATCAGTTGTAAATGAGCCAGGCTTGATGGTACATGCCTGTAATTCTAGATTTTGGGAGGATGAGGCAGGAAGATCAGGAATTTAAGACCAGCTTGGGCTACATTGTGAGTTCAAAGTCAGCCTGGGCTTAATGAGACCCTACCTGGGAAAAACAAAATAAGAGCCTGTAAGATGGTTTAGCGGGTAATAGTGTACAAGCCCGACGAGCGGAATTTAGTCCCCAAGGCCATAAAAAATGAATGTGTTGGCAAGCAACTGACATCAGAACACACCTACATCCAGAGAGGAGAAGGAAATAGAAGACACTCCTGGAAGCCCTCACACTAGGTGGCCTGGAATACAAGGAGGGGCAGAGCCAAGCCTAACCCTAACCCTAACCCTAACCCTAACCCTAACCCTAACCCTAACCCTAACCCTACCCTAACCCTAACCCTAACCCTAACCCTAACCCTAACCCTAACCCTAAACCTAACCCTAACCCTACCCTAACCCTAACCCTAACCCTAACCCTAAGCCTAACCCTAACCCTAACCCTAACCCTAACCCTAAGCCTAAGCCTAACCCTAACCCTAACCCTAACCCTAACCCTAACCCTAACCCTAAGCCTAACCCTAATCCTAACCCTAACACTAACCCTAAGCCCAACCCTAACCCTAACCCTAACCCTAACCCTAAGCCTAACCCTAACCCTAAGCCTAACCCTAACCCTAACCCTAAGCCTAAGCCTAAGCCTAAGCCTAACCCTAACCCTGCCTCACCCGGGGGGATGGCAAGAAGAACCTGCTCCCTAAAGATGTCCTCTAACCATTTACATATGCATGGTGGCATTATTTATTTATTTATTTATTTATTTATTTATTTATTTATTTGGTATTTTCAAGACAGGGTTTCTCTGTATAGTTCTGGCTGTCCTGGAACTCACTCTGTAGACCAGGCTGGCCTCGAACTCAGAAATCTGCCTGCTTCTACCTCCCAAGTGCTGGGATTAAAGGTGTGTGACACCACTGCCCAGCTTATTATTATAATAAATAAAATTAAAAGTCTAGTGTAGCCGAGTGGTGGTGGCGCACGCCTTTAATCCCAGCACTTGGGAGGCAGAGGCAGGTGGATTTCTGAGTTTGAGGCCAGCCTAGTCTACAGAGTGAGTTCCAGGACAGCCAGCGCTATACATAGAAACCCTATCTTGAAAAATAACAAAACAAAACAACAAAAAAAAGTCCAGTGTAATGGCAAACACCTTTAATTCCATGTTTGGGAATTAGAGGCAGGCATATCTCTGTGAGTTTGAGGCCAGCCTGGTCTACAGAGCAAGTTCCAGGATAGCCAGAGGTACATGAGACCCTGTCTCAATAAAATAAAATAAAATAAAATGCAGAAAATGAAGACTCCTGGCGCTGGTTCTCCAGCTTACTAAGCTTTTCTAGGCACATCTCAAAAATAAGTTACTTAATTAAATTTAAAAAACACCATCAGCTGGGAAAACAAAACAAAACAAAAAACCCATGAGCCTGTGGAACCTTCTGAATTGAAATGGCAACATTGAATCTGCATGTCTGGGTGCATACACAAGGAAATGTGTATTTGGGTGAGCCTGTGAAAGACCTTCTACATTGAAACATACAATGAGTTTATGTGTATGTGCATGAGGGACTGTGTGTTTGCACATGTAATGGCATATGTGATTATATATCCATATATGCTCAAAAGTGTGTACGTACATGATTGGCTATATGAGTGTACACACACACACACACACACACACAGAACGATACAGGCACTCACTCGCACCAGAGTACACCCGAGTCCCCCAGAAGCAGGTAAAAGTGAGAGTCAGGTTCCTCATGGACTATTCCCACAGAGTGAGGTAGGATGTACAGATTGTGTATATAGATGCATGTGTGCAGGTGTATGTGGCTATTTGTGAGTTTTAGAGTGTGCTCATATATAAGATACACATGTGTTTCTGTGCACATGCACACGTGTGTGTATATACACATATGCACCTGAGTGTTCAAGTGAATATATTTAAGTATTTTTAAGATCAAAGTTTTTAGATTTGTAGCTTTTTATTGTAAAATTTATTTTTAGATTTATATATTTATTGACAAGTTGTCACTATGTGGCCAGGGTTGGCCCAGAATTTAAAATTCTCAGAATCCTGAGCACTGGATTGGGAGTGGTGGTGCACGCCTTTAATCCCAGCACCAGGGAAGCAGAGGCAGGTGGAACTCTGAGTTTAAGGCCAGCCTGGTCTATAGAGCCAGTTCCAAAACAGCCAGGGCTACACAGAGAAACCCTGTATCAGAAAAAAAAAGAAAGAAACGAACCTTCCTGCTAGGTTAACAATTGGGTATCACTACCCCTAATATTGGTTGTGAATTTGATTCAGCATAATTATGGTTAAAATTTTTTTGTGTGTATAGCAGGGAGAGGGAAGGTCCAGAGCTACATTCATATAGGAGAGAGTGTGGCTTTGCTCTGAGCTTAGGGAAAGGAGGACTTGGTCCATGGGGACTCAATTTTGGTTTTGCAAAATGAAAAGTTCTGTGGGGATCTCTTGCACATTGTTGTGAATGTTTTAAACACCACACACATCCCACTTTTCTTTCTTTCTTTGGTACCTGGATGGAACCAAGCCCTCTGAGTTACAGCTCCAGCCCACACATGCTTGGATAAGATGGGGGCTGGAAGATGGTATAGCCAGGAAAGCATCAGCTGTGTAAGTGTGAGGACATGAGTTCAAGCCCCGGCACCCATGTGAAAGCTCTGTGTGTGTGTGTGTGTGTGTGTGTGTGCTTGAGCGTGTGTGTATGCATTGTGTGTGGAGCTCCTACAGTGGAGTGAAGAGGGGGCAGAGACCCTCACTCACACATCCGGACATGCATATACACACACCCCATACTATACACAGTAAAGATGTGAGGTTTTTGGTTGGTTAGTTGGTTGATTGGTTGGTTGGTTTGGTTTCTCAAAAGAGGGTTTCTCTGTGGAGCCCTGGCTATGTAAAGATGGTTGAGATGGGCTGTCAGTGTAGCAGTGATAGATCATGCTCAAGGTCTTCCTAAAAGGAAGAAAATATGGTTAAAATGATCGTGTTTAGACTTGGGATGTAGGTCACAGATCCAGGGCTGTTACCAAGAACCTGAGTTCAACCTCCAATATCTTTAAAGAAAAAAGAGTGTTATTTGTTTGTTTGTTTGTTTGTTACAGGGTATCACTATGTAGCCCTGACTAGAACTCACCAGGAAGACCCAGGCATGAAATTCACAGAGATTCTCCTGTCTCTACCTCCCAAGTGCTAGAAAGGCATGAGATACCAGGCCCTGCACACAAACAAATTTAATTTAGAAAGGGACTGGCAAGATGGCTTAATAGGTAAAGGTGTTTGCCATGCAAGTTTCATGATGTGGGTTCATATCCCCTGAACCCACTATGGAAGGAGACAAACAAACAACTCCTGAAGATTGTCTTCTGACCTTCATATGTGTACCATGTACCATGGCATCACTCGCTCTCTCTCTTACACACATACACATGCACACACACACACACACACACACACACACACACACACACACATGCTAAATAAAAATTAATTTTAAAAAGTGTAAAAGGTGGTGTTACACACCTTTAATGTCAGCACTAAAGAGGTAGAGGCAGGTGGAGCTCTGTGAGTTCCAGGCCAGCCTGGTCTATAGAGAGCAGTCTAGGACAACAACAACAACAGAATACTTGCAGCTATTGCAGAGAACCCAGGTTTGCTTCCCAGCACCCTCATGGCTGCTCACAACCATCCATAACTCCAGTCTCAGGGCATCTGACCTCCATGGTGGGCACCAGGCACACAGGTGGTGCGTGTGAGTACGTGCAGGCAAAACACTAGCGCCTAAAAAATGAAATCTAAATTTAAAAAGGAAAAAGAAAGATGACAAATATTTTAGGGCTGGAGAGTTGACTCTGTAGTTAAGAGCACTTAGTCTTGCCAAAGACCCAAGTTCGATTCCCAGCACCCACATGGAAGCTCACCATCTCCTTGGGCCTGTGGTACACAGGATATTCATACACACAGAATAATAAGAAAATGAATCTAAAGATTAAGAAAAAAACATACAGTTCAATTTTTATTAAAAATAAAAGTGCAGGAAAGCAGCTCAGAGTCTAGCTGTTATTTTTGGCACCACATTAGTTAGGGCAGAGACAAAACACAGAAGGGAGCAAGGGCGGTCCTTGAGGAGTCACCTGGGTGACTTCTGTTACAGAGGCATGAATTTCAGGAGTGTTTAAATTATATTAAATTAAAGACCTAGCAAATTATAGCTCACTAGCAAACCACTTTCAATGTTGAGTCAGTCGGCAAAGAGGCGGGCTTGAAGTGCTGCCATGGGGCCAGCGAGCTGGCTCATTGGATAAAAGTGCTTGCTGCCAAGGCTGGGGAATGTGAGTTCAAGCCCTTCAACCCAACCCACATGCTGTAGTTGTCTGACTCCTGTGGGTTGTCCTCTTACCTCCACACTAGTGCTGAGGCATGTGTGCCTCTGCCCAATAAATACATTTTTTATTTTTATTTTTTGGTTTTTCGAGACAGGGTTTCTCTGCATAGCCCTGGCTGTCCTGGAACTCACTCTGTAGACCAGGCTGGCCTTGAGCTCAGAAATCCGCCTGCCTCTGCCTCTCAAGTGCTGTGAAGTCTTTATTTTTAAGTATAAAATGAATTTTAGTTTGGGGATCATGAGAACGGGGGGTGAGAATGGATTGTGGGAAAGACAAGGGACAGAGAGGGACAGAAAGAGAGAGAGAGAAAGAGAGAGAGGGAGAGGGAGAGAGAGAGGGAGAGAGAGAGAGAGAGGGAGAGAGAGGGGAGAGAGAGGGAGAGGGAGAGAGAGAGAGAGAGGGAAAGGGAGGGAGAGGGAAAGAGAGAGAGGGAAAGGGAGAGAGAGAGAGGGAGGGGGAGAGAGGGGCAAAAGAAAGATGGGGAAAGACAACAAGGGGGGGAGAGAGAGGGAAAGGGAGAGAGAGGGAGAGGGAGGGAAAAGAGAGAAAGGGAAAGAGAGAGGGAGAGGGAGAGAGAGAAGGCAGGGGTGGGTGGGGGTGAAAGAGAGAGACCAGAGAGTCCTCTATGGAATTCTAATAATGAACCCCAACAGTCAGGAGGTTGAGGCAGGAGGTATACAGGTGTTTAAAGCCAGTCTGAGCTACACAGTGAATTCCAGACTCCCTGGGCAATCCAGAGCAGGTGAGATGGTTCATCCAGTGAAGTTACTTGGAAAAAAGCTGAAAATCTGAGTCTGAGTCTTAGATCCAAAACAACAGGAAGAATTGATATCTTCACTTCCCACATGCATACTGTGGTAGGTACATGCACGCGTGCACGCACACACACACACAGAAACACACACATACACACACATACATACACACACAAACACATACATGTACACACATATACAAATACACATACACACATATACACACACATACACACATACACACACAAACATAACAAAAATGCATATACACACACATAAACACACATATATACACACATACACACATATACACATACACATATACAAACACATACACACATACACAAACATATGCACACGTACACATATACACACACAAACATATACACATATATACACATACACAAACGTGCCATGTGGAGATCAGAAGACATATACACATATACACACACATACAAACACACATATATACACATATACACAACACACACAAACATATACACATATACACACATACACACACATACAAGCACACATACACACTTATATACACACATGCACACACATACAAGCACACATACACACTTATATACACACATACAAACACACATATACATATATACACACATATACAAACATACACACACAAACACACATACACAAACGTGCACACATACACATATATACACACATACACAAACATGCACACATACACCTATATACACACATACACAAACATATACACACACACGCACACACACACACATACACCCACACACATATTAAAAAAACAGCGTTAGGCTTGGTTGTACCTGTCTGTCATCCTAGCACTGAGCAGATGGAGGTAGGGGACCAGAAGTTCAAGGTCATTCTTAGCCATATGACACCTTGTTGCAAAACACAACTACTTAGAAAGTTCAGGTGACAAACTTACCTAGTCAGAAGGGGAGCCCCTGCTCAGCCATCTAATCTTCCCGGCCCTTGGCTCCCAGGCTGAAACCCTTCTCCTGTGTCAGGGCCACCCACTCAGTATTTGGTTCTCCGTCTCAGTCTGGTAAGGCTGGCCACTTGCTGATCGGTTTCCTCCCAGTGTAAGCTGAGATGAGTATCAAACCCCGAGACAATAGAGACGAGGGAAGGAGGGATGGCTCAGTGGGTCAAGGCAATTGCTGCCAAGTCTGGCGACCTTTGGCCAAGCCCCTGGAACCCACATGGTGGAAGGAGAAGCCAACTCTAGCAAGTTGTCCTCTGACTTCCACATGCATGCCACGTGACACGCACAGACACAACGGCATGTGAGGGCACACATGAAAAATGTACATGGCACTAAATAATAAATTAATGAAAGAAAAAAAAAAAAGAAATCAGGGCAGCCAGCCAGAGAGAGGAAAATAGAACAAACTTCATCCGTCCCAAAGCAGGAAACCCTTTCAGGAGATAAAACCACTCACGGCTTGCTTCGTTTTATTCAACATGGCAGCAAATACAACAGTCTTCCAGTAATTGTGATAGGAATTGAATTTTTAACTTAGAAATGACCCAAGAAGACAGAAGAACTTCAGAGGGAATCCGTAGGTGGAAAATATCGTCAATATCATGGTTGCCCAGACCTGTCGTCACAACTCCTGGGAACTGGAGGCAGGAGGATCGAAAGTTCATAGCCTGACTGAGCTACTGCTGAGTTCAAGACCAGCCTGGGTGACCTAAGGAGACCCTTTCTCAACATAAAAAAAAAAAGTAGGCAGCCTGGCCTATACACTAAGTTCTGAGGCTATCAGGATTACATAGTGAGTCCCCGACAGTTAAAAAAAAAAAACAAAACAAAAAACAAAAAAACCCTTCTCCATGTTGTGTCGTGTGAGAGCCAGAGGCCAGTGTCCCGTGTCTATCTTAATCATTTCTTAACATCTATTTACATATTTGTGTGTTGGGGCACATGCGTGCCATGTGGAGATCAGAAGACAACCCATGGGAATTGGTTCTTTCCTTCTGCCATGTGGGTCCCAGAGATCTAACCCAGATCATAAGGCCAGGCAGCAAGCCCGTTCACCGTGCACCTAGCCCATATGTATTATCCTCAGACACAGGATTTTGTGTAGCTCTGGCTAACCTTGAAACCTGACAATGACCTTCATCTTCATGCTGAGAATACAGGCATACATCATCACACCCAATTTCAATATTTTTTAAGTGATAGGTATTGTTTCAAGGTAGGCAAAGTTGAAGTGGATAAAAACAATCTTAGTTGCCAGTAAAAATAATGAAAATTTCAAGTAAATAATCTTTCACATGTATGTGAAGAATCGCTGCCACCTCGTGGAGATTCTGTATAAACGCCCACTCTGGGCACAGCTTTTCTAGTGACCTCTGACTAAAACCACCAAACTAGCCATCTCAGTTCTTAGAGGAGGGCATCAGACCCCCTGAGTTGGAGTTTTGATGTAGATGCTGGGGACAAAACCTGAACTTTAGTATGAACAGTAAGTGCTCTTAACTATTTTTTTTTGTTTTGTTTTGTTTGTTTTTTGTTTTTTGTTTTTCTGAGACAGGGTTTCTCTGAGTAGCCCTGGCTGTCCTGGAACTCACTCTGTTGACCAGGCTGGCCTGGAACTCAGAAATCCACCTGCCTCTGCCTCCCAAGTGCTGGGATTAAAGGCGTGTGCCACCATCGCCCGACCAAGTGCTCTTAACTATTGAGGCCTCTCTCCAGCTCCACAAATAATTTTTTTTTAATTAAAAACAAACAACCAGGAGTGGAGGCACACGCCTTTAATACCAGCATTCGGGAGGCAGAGGTTGGAGGACTCAGAGTTCCAGGCCAGCCTGGTCTACAGAGTGAGTTCCAGGACAACCAAGGCTGAGACGTCTGGGGGCGTGGCTCAAAGCAGTAACTGTACTGTATTGCAAGCTTGATTGAGGGCTTGAGTTTGATCCTCAGTGCCAATGTCAAAAGCAAGGAGTGGTAATGTGTGGTCGTAATCCAGGGTTGGGGATGTGACAGTGGCAGTGTCCCTGGGATTCCTTGGCTAGTCCCAGGTCAGTGAGACACCGTGGTCAAAAACTACTACAAGCAATTCGGTGATGGCACTCGCCTTTAATCATAGCACTTGGAAGGCAGAGGCAGACCAATCTCTGTGGGTTCAAAGCGAGTTACAGGATAGCCAGGGCTACACAGAGAAACTTTCTCGAAAAACCAAAAACCAAACAAATCAATCAACCAACCACTAAAACAAGATGGCTAAGAGGTGAAAAACATTTGCTGTCCTTACAGAGGACTGGAATTTGTTTCCCCGTAACCCACATCGGATAGCTCACTAACTCTAGCGGCAAAGCCCTCTTTGGATTTCTTTGGGCAATCCGGTGCACGTGAATGAGAAAGGACACACCCACAAACGCACAAATAAATAGTTAGGATAAATCTACAAACAAAACCTAACAAACAAGATAGATGGCTACGGTGGAAGGACATGAAAGAATGACCTCTGGCCTCCATGCCCATATATGTATACACACGAACCTACCACCCACAAACACACATGTACACATCCGTGCATACACTCCACACCCACAGTGTAGCTGATGGTGCATTTGGCCTCTGTCTTCTGTCAACCCACCTTGGCTCCTTAGAGCCATCTTGGCGCCACCTCCCCTGCATGGGTTGCTCTGAAGCCTGGGAATGGGTGGCAATGGCCCTCACTTTCCAGCCTCTCTGCTCCTATTTCCTTTTCTGTAGCTAGAGCTTTCCTGTCTGCTGACCGGCTTCCTCTGCCATCACTCAGCATCTCACAGCGGGTGCCTGAACTGCTTCATCCCTGCCCAGGCAGGACGTGGGACACTGCGCTGAGATATTTGAGCAGCGAAGCTAGGTTCTGGGGAATCACGGGGTGTGGGGGAAGGGGGAGGAAAATTTTCAGAATTTCATGTGATAGCTTCCTTCTGCCTCTTCCTCTCACCATTCAAAGGCGAGGGGGCTTCCTCCTCCCCCCAAGCCTCTAGTTGAAATTATTTTTAGAAATGTGTGTATCCGGGCCGGGCGGTGGTGGCGCACGCCTTTGATCCCAGCACTTCGGAGGCAAAGGCAGGTGGATTTCTGAGCTCGAGGCCAGCCTGGTCTACAGAGTGAGTTCCAGGACAGCCAGGGCCACACAGAGAAACCCTGTCTCGAAAAAAAAAAAAAAAAAAAAAAAAAAAAAAAAAAAAAAAAGAAGAAAGAAAGAAAGAAATGTGTGTGCGGGGCTAGAGAGATGGCTCAGAGATTTAGAGCACTGACTGCTCTCCCAGAGGTCCGGAGTTCAATTCCCAGCAACCACATGGTGGCTCACAACCATCTGTAAGGGGATGCAAAGGCCTTTTCTGGTGTGTTTGAAGACAGCTACAGTGTACTCATAGAGAGAGAGTAAATAAATCCTTCCTTTAAAAAAAATGTCTGTGTGTGCTCACCCTCACGTTTTACTTTCTTCTGTGTTTTCTGTCGTTTTACTTACTTCTGTGTTTTCTGTATTCGTGGACCTAAAAGGAAAACTTGCATGAGCCAGTTCTCTCACATGGGTCCCAGGGATCAAACTCAGGTTGTTAGCATCTGCAGCAAGCCCCTTTATACAATGAACCAGCCCATTTTTTAAATTTAATATTTTTGGGGGAGGGTTGAGATGGGATTTTTCTGTGTAGTCCTCACTGTCCTGGAGCTCACTCTGTAGATTGGGTTGGCTTGGAATTCAGAGATCTTCCTGCTTCTGCCTCCCTTTTCTTTTTTCTTTCTTTCTTTCTTTCTTTCTTTTTTTTTTTGGTTTTTTGAGACAGGGTTTCTCTGTGTAGCCCTGGATGTCCTCGAATTCAGAAATCCACCTGCCTCTGCCTCTGCCTCCCAAGTGCTGGGATTAAAGGTATGCACTACCACTTGAAAATTTTTTTAAAAATTTATTTCTTTTAGGAGTATGAGTGTTTTGCTTGCTTGCAGGTATGCGTACCACATCCATGTCTGGTACCAAGGGAGGTAGAGGTCAAAGAGGGTATCAGATTCCCTAGTCTGAGAATTATGGATGGTTGTGAGCAAGCACGTGGGTGCTGAGAGCTGAACCTGGATACTCCACGAGAACAACAAGCTCTCTTAACTGCTGAGCCATTTCTCCAGTCCCTTGCCCCTTTTAAATTTAATTTTGAGGGTTGGTTTCACTACATGGAGCTATAGCCAGTCTGGTGTGCTATGTAGGGCATGCTCATCTTCAGCTGACTCAGATCTGGTTGCTTCTGCCTCCCGAGGGCTGGGCTTACTGGTGTGCACCACCACCCCTTGCCTCCATTCTTATTTGCTTTTATTTTTAAAATGTTTATTTACATTCATTTATTTTATATTTTATTTATATTATTCTCTGTGCGGTATTCATGTGTCCTATGTATGTGTGCATGGTGCACATATGGAGCTCACAGGACAACTCAAAAGTGTTGGTTTTCTGTCTGCCACGTGGATCCGGGGGATTCAGTTCAGGTCATGACACTTGATGGCAAGCACTGTCACCGGCTGAGACATCTAACTGGCCCCTAAAATCAATATTATTTCTTATTTTTATTTTATTTTGCTTTTGAGACATGATCTTACTGTGTCTGTTGTCTTGGCTGGCCTTAAACTCATAAAGATCTACATGCCTCTGCCTCCACCATGCCCAGCCCAAATATTTTGCATGGATCAGAATTCCTACCAAGAGTGATTTGTTAGCCAGGCCTAGTGACACAGGCCTGTCTTTGAAGTCCCTGGTTTTTATTGATTTTTTGTTTTGTTTTTTTGAGACAGGTCTCAGGCAGCTCAGGCTGGCCTCAAATTCCATATGTATAAAAAGCTGGCCATTAGTTCCCAGTCTTCCTGCGTCTACCTTTCTAGTCATGGGGAAACAGTCATGGGCCACTCCAGTGCTTCTCTACAAGCCCTGTGGAGGGAATAAAGACTGCTTCCAGCCTGAGCTGGCAAGCCACAGGCTTGCGGGAGACAGATCTCCTACACCAACAGTGTCTCTACCATCCAGACAGACAGAATTCTGTCTCTCTTTTCTTTTATTTTTATTCACGTGTACATGTCTGCATGTGTATGTGTATGTGTACATGTGTGCAGATGTTGGGAGGAGGCCAGAAGAAGGTGTTGGGTCCCCTGGAGATGGTGTTTGTGAATCACCTGATGTGGGAGCTGAGAATCGAACTCAGGTCCTCTACAAGAGCAGGAAGATCTTAAGAGCGCTTAATCTCCAAGTTATCTCTCCAGGCCCTCTACTCCACTTCATACAGGGAATCATCTACTACAGAGCCTTGTCCCTGGCTCCTGTCCTGTGCCAGCTGTTGCTAAGGTCGCCGACAGGTGGCGCTGTTGGAGGCACGTCTCTATCTGGTGGTGGGTGGTACTGTCAGACAAATGAGCCCTCTAAGCTAGTGTGTGTGTGTGTGTGTGTGTGTGTGTGGTGGGGGTAGGGTGGAGGGGTAATCATTTACAAGTGTTTGCAAAGGCCTGAAGTTGATGAATGGTGCCTTCCCTTATCTCTGCTTACTTTATTTACTGAGGCAGAGACTCTTGCAGAACCCAGAGTTTGTCAATTTTGGTTAATCTAATTAGCTAGTTTGCCCCAGGTGTGACCTGTCTGCCTCTCAAGTGCTTTGATTAAGGGTAGACTGCCTTGCCCACCCCGCTTTTACTTTGGTGCTGGAGATCCAAATGCAGGTCCTCCGGCTTATATTATAAGCACTTCCAGTTCCTGATCTCTCTTCTTGTTTTGCCTCTTCTCTCTCTCTCTCTCCCTCCCTCTTTCTCTCTCTTTCCTTCTTTCTTTCTTTCTTTCTTTCTTTCTTTTTTTTGTTTTGTTTTGTTTTGTTTTTTGAGACAGGGTTTCTCTGTATAGCCCTGTCCTGGGACTCACCCTGTAGACCAGGCTGGCCTCAGAAGGCGTGTTCAACCATACCCAGCTCCATTTATTTGTTTGTTTGTTTGATTGATTATTTATTTAAAGACAGTGTCTTACCTGGTGGTGGTGGTCCATACCTTAAATCCCAGCACTTGGGAGGCAGAGGCAGGCAGATCTCTGAGTTTGAGGCTAGCCTGGTCTACTGAGTGAGTTCCAGGCAAGGCTACTTGGGGTGGAAGGGAGCTGGTGTCTCATGTAACCTAGACTAGCCTCAAACTCACTATGTATCCCAGGGAGATCTCAAACTTGTGGTGATTCCCCTGCCTCAGGCTCCCAAGTGCTGGGATTGTAGGCATACATGCAATGTCTAGTCTTTGTTTCCTTTTTTCTTTGTACTGGAGGTTAAACCCAAGGGCTCTCAGGTATAAGGCCCACAGGCACAGGAGTCTGGGATTTTTTTAAAAAAAGATTTATTTACTATTATACATAAGTACACTGTAGCTGCCTTCAGACCCACCAGAAGGGTGGTCTCATTACGTATGGTCGTGAGCCACCATGTGGTTGCTGGGATTTGAACTTAGGATCTTCAGAAGAGCAGTCAGTACTCTTACCCTCTGAGCCACCTCATCAGCCGTGGGATTTTGTTTTAAATCTCAACTTCTACAAGTTCAGTGAATTGTCCTAAGAGCCTCCTACCCTGCCTCTGTGACTCCAGCCCAGCTTCTCTACTGACTTTGTCCTTGAGTCTGGCTCTTGGCCACCAACCTTCAGTTTACCCCGGTGGCCTACTATGAGCATCGTTTTCCTCAGGCTCATTCTCCTTTCCTAGAGTCATGCCATGGATACTTTAAAAAGAGGAAGATTCTCAAGGGACTGTAAAAAGCACTTGCTGCTCTTTTAGAGGACCCAGGTTTGGTGCACCCAGATGGCTCACAACCCTCTGTCACTCCAGTTTCAGGGAATTAAACACTCTCTTCTGGCTTCTGAGTGCACCAGGCACAGACCTGGTATACAAACGTCTGTGCAAGCACAACAGCTATACACATAAATAAAAGTAAATCTTTTAAAAAGTGGGGAGGGGCTGGGCGGTGGTGGGGCACACCTTTGATCCCAGCACTTGGGAGGCAGAGGCAGGTGGATTTCTGAGTTCGAGGCCAGCCTGGTTTACAGAGTGAGTTCCAGGACAGCCAAGGCTACACAGAGAAACCCTGTCTCACAAAAACAAAAATAAATAAATAAATAAAAATAAAAAGTGGGGAGGCATGCTGGGCAGTGGTGGTGCACGCCTTTAATCCCAGCAGTTGGGAGGCAGAGGCAGGCAGATTTCTGAGTTCGAGGCCAGCCTGGTCTACAAAGTGAGTTCAAGGGCAGCCAGAGCTACACAGAGAAAGAAACCCTGTCTCGAAAAACCAAAAAAAAAAAAAAAAAAAAGGTGGGGAGGGACCTGCGGGGCTGGAGATGTGGCTCAGCAGCTAAAAGCACTGTCTGCTTTCCTAGAAGACCCAGGTTCGGTTCCCAGGACCCACCTCGCAGCTCAGAACTATCTGTAACTCCAATTCCAGGGGATCTGACACCCTCTTCTGGACCCTGCAGTTACCAGACACACGTGACATACACAGACATACATGCAGATAAAGACACTTAATATACATACAATAAAAAATAAAAATTAATAAGTATTTAAAAGGGGGCCCTGGGGAGATGGGTCAGAAGTCAATAGTACTTGCTATTCTCCTAGAGGACTGGGTCAGATTCGTAGCACCCACATGATTGCTCACAACTTCCTGTAATTCCAGTGTCAGGAGATTAGATGCCCTCTTCTGGCTTTCAAATGCACCAGGCATGTACATGGTACACAGATATACATGCCAACCATATGCATACAAGAAAAATTAAAAATAAAATATTAAGAGGGAGCCCCTGACACCCTTCATTCTTCTCTGTTATTTGACCCAGTTAGAAGGCGAGGGGCTGGGGAGATCCGTTCAGCAGTTAAGAGCTCTTATAGAGGTCCCAAGTTCAATTCCCAGCAACCACATGGTGTCTCATGACCATTTATAATGTGGTCTGCTGCCCTCTCCTGGCAGGCAGGTATACATGCACATAGAGCACCCACAAATAAATATTTAAATGCATAAATAGGTGAGTGCCATGGTTAATCTTATCAATTTGATGGGCTTTAGAATCACCAAGTCCGTCTGGATTGGGTTAAACTAAAGTGAGAAGACCTACTCTAACTTGTGTGGCTAGAAATCCTGGACTGAATAAAAATGAAAATTTGAGTGCTGGGTCATGGTGGCATACTTGGCAGAGGGCAGAGGCAGATAGATCTCTGAGTTCAAGACCAGCCTGGTCTACAGAGTGAGTTGCAGGAACAGCCACAAGGAAACTTTGTCTCAAAAAAATAAAAACGTTGAGCACCAGCATTTATCCCTGTGTGATTGTGGATGCAAAGCTGCCTTAGGCTCCTCCCATCACACCTTCCTCCATGATGGGGTGAACCTTCAAACTGTGAGGCCAAAACAGATCTTTCCTTGAGTTGTTTGTGTGGGGTCTTTTGTTGAAGCAAGAAGAAAAGTAACTGATTCAGTAAAGGACCAACTCCTTGGGACTCAAGTAGATATTATTAAGCTTGGACCTACCTCTTAATATAGGAGGTAGCCCAGGTTTTAATCCCAGCATACAGAAGGCTGAGGCAGAAGGATCATGAATCTGAGGTCGGCCTGGGTGTTGTGGAAACTCCTGTGGACACACGTCTGATGAGGTTTTGTTTTTTACTGTCTATTGTCCCAAGACCTGGAGTAAACATGTGCCCCTGTGACCCTGTCCCCACAGATGGTGACTGGTAAATAAAGACACCAACAGGCAATAGCTGGGTAGAAGAGACAAAGGTGGAGTTTAGGTTTCCTGGGCTCCGGACCACTGGGAGGAAGACAGCATGGTCCCGAGGGCTGCCCAATCGGAGCTAAGAGCAGTGCAGATGAAACACAGTAATAACTCAGGGTTATCCATAGGAAAGTAGATTCTAACAGCATGGAGGGTAGGCGGCTGCCCAGCTTCTGTGCTGACTAAGGCTTATTGTAAAAATATAAGGTTGTGTGTGTGTTTTATCCAGGAACTCAATACCCAAAGGCGGGATAGAAGTTCCGGGCTAGGAATTTTTAATAATTTTTACTACACATGTCTACCCTTCCTTACGTGGGAGAGACAGGCCAAAGTACTGTTCCCCCCAAATGGAATTTGGGGGAGTCAGTGGGTTTATTGGGTTTAACTTCAGAGCATGATGGGGGACTACTGTCAAGAGTGGGGGCAAAGCAGCCGCAATACTGAAGTCTCACCCCAGCATAGACAGAGTCCTGGCTTCCGCTAACCTTCCAGTCTCCCAGCACTGCCCAAGAGCGTAAGGGCCACATGCAATTAGGGCAGAATTACATACAGCTGTCCAAAATCAGGTGCCGGCTCAGGATCCTCACCACTCCCTCCCACTGTGAATAAGTATCAGCAGCCCTTGGAGTCAACAAAGTCCATCTTGGAGATGACTTGTAAGTAGTCGAAGCTATCTTGATAAAGATGTCTGCTATTATGTTTAGGAGACAGCCTTCTACAGCACTGAATGAGTGTGTGTGTGTGTGTGTGTGTGTGTGTGTGTGTGTGTGTGTGAGTGAGAGAGAGAGAGACAGAGACAGAGACAGAGACAGAGAGACAGAGGCAGAGACAGAGAGCAAGAGAGCGAGCCAGAGCCACAGGCAGAGACAGAGAGACAGAGCTTTAGGGAAGCTCCTGCCCTCAAGAACACAAGCACACCCTCATCTGCTTGGTACCCTGAGTGCATCTGCGTGGAGAGGGAGACCAGCCTAGAGAAACAGGTGTGGTTTGAGGAGCAGGTGTGGGCAGCCACCATATCCTTCTTCCCACCTGCCTCGCCCTGGTGTCGTTTCTAGCTGATGATGGCTTTATTACTGTTTTCAGTCAGATATAATTCTAGCATTTTCTAAAATCTCGATCTTTTCATTGATACTAGATCTCTCTACAAAGAATTTGTATATAGGATGATTAGACACCCACCAGCACACATCCCCGGGCAATTAGGACGTTTGAAATGCAGCACAGCCATCCACATCCCTCATTTATTATTTTGGAAAGTGTTTTTGTGATTTTTTTTTCCTTTGGGGTGGGGGGGATGTGTTTACAAAACCAACAACAATTCTCATTTCGAGTTGCAAAACACGAAGCCATTTTGAACGGAGACAGATGGCAGTTAAATGAAGTTTAATTAAAGAATGAGCGCTTTGAAGCAAATCGCTTTACAAAGTGTGGCACGCTCGGATTCTTGAGTGCTTGCATAAATAGCATCTGGAAGCTTTCGGCAGACAAATACCCAGGAAAGGTGTTCAGAGAACTGGGAGAAGACCAAGCAATGGTCAGGTCTGTAGGAAGTAGGGTGAGGCGTGGGATGTGCTGGTGGGGGTAGGAGGCTGGTGGAGCAGGTGGGTGGAGCAAGGAAGAGGACTGGAAACTCGACCGAGAGGCACAGTTAGTCAAATTCTTAGATGAAACCAGGCATGGAGACACACCTGTAATCCCAGCATTTAGGAGGTCAAAGCAAGAGAATCGAAAAGTTCATGGGCAGCAGTGCCGCACACCTTTGATCTCAGCACTCGGAACGCACATCTTTAATTCCGGTACTTGGAAGGCAGAGTCAGGCAGGTCTACTTCTTCCAGAACAGCCAGGGATACACAGAAAAACCCTGTCTCAACTCTCTCTCTCTCTCTCTCTCTCTCTCTCTCTCTCTCTCTCTCCCTCCCTCCCTCCCCCTCTTTCCTTCTCTCTTTCTTCTACGTTAAAGGCCATCTTTTAGCAATACAAGTTGGAGGCCAGACTGGGAAACCTACAACCCTGTCTCAAATAATAAAAGGCTTTTTTTGGAAGGGTATCCCCCTTTTTTAAAATTTGGGTTTTTTGCTTTGAGACAGGGTCTTATGTCGCCCCACTGGTCTCCCACTCCTGATCCTCTTGCCTTCTCCAGAATTGGAATTATAGGTGTGCCCCACTCACTGAGCCCACTTTTATACAGTGCTGGGGTGAATCTAGGGCTTGAGACACACTAGGCAAAAGCACCGCACCATCTGAACTACATTCTCCTGGCCGGTTTTGTAATCCGACAGGGGCTCCACAGCCCAGACCCACTGAATTGCAGCGCTTTGTATTTTACACCAGCCTTCGGATCCGTTTCCCAGCGCCGGCTCCACCCAGGGGCTCCAACCACTAGCTCTGATCTAGTTGCCCTGGGTCATAGCGTGGGTGGGTCTAGACCACAGACAGGCGCCAGAGGCTGCTCCCACTACAAGGGCGCCAGGTACCCAAGGCTCTGTCTAACCAAAAACGTGACTAAAGGGTGGCTATGAGGCTCAGCTAGAAGACTGGTTGAGGGGCGGGGAAAGCTGGAATATCTTACCAAGAAGTTAGCTTAGTGTGTAACAGGGACAAAAATCCTAGGAACCGCTTTCCTTACCCACCTCCCTCCCCGTTTTTGAAACTCAGACTTTGGTTATATAGTATCGTGAGCCACGCCCCAGCTCCTCACTCCTCACGGGGGTGGGTGTGGGTTGTAGAGTGGGTGGTTGAAGCCCTCCTCTAAGGGGTTTGTTTACTGAGGCAGGTCTCACTATGTAGCCTCGGCTGGCCTCAAACTCACTATGTGGATCAGCTGCTCTCAGACTCGGAGATCTCTGCCTGCTGCTGCATCTTCAGTTGATGTAAGGTTTTTGTTTTTGTTTTTTTGTTTTCATTTTTAAAAGATTTATTTTTATTACCCTAAATTGCGTGCGTGCTGGAGTTACAGGCAGTTATAAGCCATGGGACATGGATGCAGCGAATTAAGCTTGGCCCTTCTGTAAAAGGACACACCAAAATGGCTGGGCTGGACCTTCTGTCTGCCCAGCCCCATGTTATTGTTTTTTTTTCTTTCAGTGTAGGGTTTCTCTGTGTAGACCAGGCTGGCCTCAAACTCAACACAGACTCACCACACTCAAAGTCTGTTTCTGTTTCTGAGAAAGGGTCTTATGTAGCCCAGGCTAGCCTCCCAACTTGCTATGTAAAGGAGAATGACCTTGGGGGCTAGAGAGATGGTTAAGAGCACTGACTGTTCTTCCAGAGGTCCTGAGTTCAAATCCCAGTAACCACATGGTGGCTCACAACCATCAGTGATGGGATCTGACGCCCTCTTCTGGTGTGTCTGAAGACAACTACAGTATACTTACATATAATAAATAAATAAATCTTTTTAAAAATGACCTTGAACTGATCCTCTAGCCTTGGTCCCAAATGCTTGGTGGCAGGTGCCACATGTATCTGACTTTGTATTTTGAAGCAGGGTCTCCTAATGAGCTCATCAGATTTTCAAGGTGTGCCGGGCCGGTTTGCAACTCAAGATCCTTTTGCCTCAGCCTTCTAGGGAGCTGGGATTGTAGGTGCAGCATGGGCCAGCCATTCCATTGGAGGAGGTAGTTCCTGTAAAAAGGATGGTGGTCCATGATGGAGCCTGGGAGCTGGAAGAGAAAGAGGGATGAGTGTGAGGTACTGAAAACCTGCAACTCCAGCATTTGGGAGGTGGACACTGGAAGACCTCAAGTTCAAGGTCATCTTCAGCTACATAAGAAGCTGAGGCCAGGGGCTAGAGAGATGGCTCGGTGGTTAAGAGCATGGACTGCCCTTTCAGAGGGCGTGAGTTCAAATCCAGGCAACCACATGGTGGCTCACAGCCATCAGTAATGAGATCTGATGCCCTCTTCTGGTGTGTCTGAAGATAGCTACAGTGTACTTAGATATAATAAAAAAATAAATCTTTTAAAAAAAAGTTGAGGCCAGCCTGGACCACATGAGACCCCATCCCTCGAGCCTCTCCACCCACATACAGAGACAGAGAAGAGAGTGAGTGTCCTGGTGTGGTGTCCTTCTCCTTCCATCTATGAGATGTGGAAAAGAAGGCCAGCTAGGAGCTAGTAACTGGACTGGTCTGTCTGTCTGTCCCATGTCCAGCCAGAGGACTCATTCTGACCAGAGGATCAGAGCCAGGTCCTGGGGTCATCCTGTTCTCCTTTCGAATAACCAGCATGTAAGGCTCAGACAAGACAGAGACAGGGACTATGAAAGGGATACAGGAAGGGGACGCGTTCCTGTGCCAGGGCTGGGGTAGGGTGTGTGTCCACTGAAAGCTTTGGCAGAGGCTGAGGGTCCAGAAGTCCAGAATAGGGGCTGGTGAGATGGCTCAGCGGGGAACAGCACTGTCTTGTCTTCTGAAGGTCCTGAGTTCAAATCCCAGCAATCACACGGTGGCTCACAACCACCCATAATGAGATCTGATGCCCTCTTCTGGTACATCTGAAGACAGCTACAGTGTACTTATGTATAATAATAAATAAGTCTTAAAAAAAAGAAGTCCAGAACAATCAGCATTTACTATTGTGGACGCAAAGATGATATGGTATTTCTCCTTTCTAGAGCATTTTCTTTTCTTTAACATATGGTTTCAGGAAAAAAAAAAAAAAAGCTAGGCGTCAGTAGTGGTGGTGGTGAGTGAGTCTAATTTTAGGCCTGAGGAGACAGCTTAGCTGTTAAGAGCATTGCTTGTGTTGGAGCTGCAGCTGGTGGCAGCAGCAGTGTGGCACAGAGAATGGTGACCGGTGTTGGTTTCCCTCCTCAGGAACCAGTGACTCCCCCTAGCCCCCTAAGGGGTCGTGGCTAACTTTTTTTTTCATTTTTTTTTTTCTTTAGGTGATTCTTGAGGTTTTTTAGCTGTGGGAGGAGTGTACGCCTCCTCCTGGTCTCCCACCTTCTGGATTGGTTTTGTTGAGAAATTTTTGCCCCACTCTTGCAGGCGACTGGGGGATCACCCTCCGCGTCTCAGGTTTTTCTTTTCATTTTCTTTCTTTCTTTTTTCCTTTATATCCCATTCCCTCTTGTTTGTGTTGTATGTGGAAATGGAGAACTTGGCAAATGCAAACACCGTGCCTGAACTGTATAGATCTGTGATTGAAGATGTTATTAATGATGCACGAGACCTTTTTCTGGACGATGGAGTGGATGAACAGGTCCTGATGGAACTAAAAACACTGTGGGAGAATAAACTCATGCAGTCTAGGGCAGTAGATGGATTTCATTCAGAAGAACAGCAGCTTTTGTTGCAAGTTCAGCAGCAGCAGCAGCAGCACACTGGACGTCAGCAAGCACAGACCCAACAGGTTCTTATTCCTGCCTCCTCACAGCCAGCGACAGCACCGCCAGCTAGTGTTCCTGATCCTAAGTTGATACAACATATGAATGCATCAAGTATTACGAGTGCTGTTGCTACAGCTGCCATCTTGGCACTCCCTGCAGGGGTGATTCCTGTTCAACAGGTACTCACAAATTCCGGCCAGCTGCTTCAGGTGGTCAGAGCAGCGCATGGGACCCAGTATAGCTTTCAGCTTCGGCAGCCAGTTGTTCTACAACAACAAGTTATACCACAAATGCAGCCTGGTGGAGTACAAGCGCCTGTTATCCAGCAGGTCCTAGCCCCACTTCCTGGAGGGATTTCACCACAGACAGGTGTCATCACCCAGCCACAGCAAATCTTATTTACAGGAAATAAGACTCAGGTCATTCCTACGGCAGGGGCAGCCCCCACCCCAGCACAAGCGCAGAGATCTGCAGCTGGACAGCAGCGGCCACAGGCCCAGCCTGCTCAACAGCAAGCTCCCTTGGTGCTGCAAGTTGATGGGACAGGGGATACATCTTCTGAGGAAGATGAAGATGAAGATGCCGACTATGATGAGGAGGAGGAGGAAGAGAAAGAGAAAGATGGAGCTGAGGATGGGCAGGTGGAAGAAGAGCCCCTTCACAGTGAAGATGATGTAAGTGATGAGGAAGGGCAGGAACTCTTTGACACAGAAAATGTTGTTGCATGCCAGTACAATACGATACACAGAAGTAAAAATAGATGGAAATTTCATCTCAAGGATGGCATTATGAATCTTAACGGAAGAGATTATATATTTTCCAAAGCCATTGGAGATGCAGAGTGGTGAAGAGTCGCTTCTTTCCTTTTGTAAATAAGACAAAGAAACTTAAAAAAAAAAGTTAAAATGGACGGTTTGAAACTTGGGACATATGTCAGCCAAAATTTCACTTCTGTATGTCAGAAAAGCACAGCAGAAGCAACACTACTGGACCCAAGCTAGACCTTGACAACATAGACACCACTTCAGACTGGCAAGCCATGGAACTGTAGCACCTGGGGTTGCTGGGCGGGGGGAGGGGTTTGTGTAGGAAAGCTGTAACTGTCAATTTTAAATAGAGGAATCTGCCATTGGTAATTAGCCTGTAAAGCTTTGTCTATATTTGTTTCTCCAAGTTGGGCTCAATCAGAAGATACTTGTTGGAATGTCCTGAAGAAATGACCCTTCTGATAGATTGAACTGAAAATGCTTATTGTATGTGATTATATTTGGTAAACATTGTGTGTGAGCTTTTTACAGAAGGGCAAGAATTATGGTGTTGATTTTTTGTTTGTTTTTTTTCGAGACAGGGTTTCTCTGTGTAGCCCTGGCTGTCCTGGAACTCACTCTGTAGACCAGGCTGGCCTCGAACTCAGAAATCCGCCTGCCTCTGCCTCCCAAGTGCTGGGATTAAAGGCGCATGCCACCACTGCCCAGCAAGGACTGGATTTTTATTAAGCAATTTAGTAATTTAAAAAGAAAAGAGAGAGCATTGATTGTACAAGGTGGTGGTGGTGCAGGTCTTTAATCCCAGCACTTGAGAGAGAGGCAAGTGGATCTCTGAATTTAAGGCCTGAGTTTAAGGCCTTAAACTCAGCCTGGTCTACAGAGTAAACTCCAGGACAGGGCTATACACAGAAACCCAGTCTCAAAAAAGAATAACAAGAGGAGGAGGAGATTCATGGTTTCATGCAGAACAAGCTGGCATTGAAACTCTATGGTATATGTGTATGTATTTGAATGTGTGGAACATGTGTACAGATGCATGTTTGGAAGTCGACAGTCAACAGTAGGTATATATATATATATGTATATATATATATACACATGTGTATATATATATATATGTACACACACACACACACACACACTTCTTTAAAAAAATCACATTTAGGCCGGGCAGTGGTGGCACACGCCTTTAATCCCAGCATTTGGGAGGCAGAGGCAGGCAGATTTCTGAGTTGGAGGCCAGCCTGGTCTACAGAGTGAGTTCCAGGACAGCCAGGGCTATACAGAGAAACCCTGTCTCGAAAAACCAAAAAAAAAAAAAAAAAAAAATCACATTTAGAAGCCAGGTGGTGGTGGCATACATCTTTAATCCCACCCAGCACTTGGGAAACAGAGGCAGGTGGATCTCTCTTTTTTCTCTCTCTTTTTTTTTCACCCTCCCACCCCCCAGGTGGATCTCTTTTAGAGGGACTTGGTCTTGAAACCCCTCCACCGCCAACCCAAAAAAGAAAAATCCAAACCAAACCAAACCAAACCAAAAATCATACCTGGTGTGTGCTCCCACATGACAGCACGTGTGTAGAGGTCAGAGGGTACAGGAGTCGGTTTTCTTCCTCCCTTGTGTGGCCCCTGGGAGTGGCCTCAGGGTGTCGGGCTTTTCGGTAAGAACCACCTTTACCCACTAAGGTTCCCTTTTCATCTTACTTTTGGAGACAGGATCCCTTGGTGACTCAAGAGCTCACTAATTCACTTGGGCTAGCAGGCCAGCAAGCTCTGAGAATCCTCCAGTTGCAACCTACCATTGCTGGGATTAGAGGCGTATAGCATCACAGTGCACAGCTTTTAACGTGGATATTGGGACTCTGAGGTCAGACCAACATGCTCACAAAGGAAGGACTCCCCACCGAGTTATTTCCCCAGCCCCAAACGGGGAACCCTGGCCCCTCCTGTCTCCACTTCACCGGCACTGGGATTACAGGTGTGCACCACCACACCCAGCGCTGGGGTGGTACCCACGGCTTTGTGCATGCTAGGCAAGGACCCGTGGCTCCTCTTGTGGCCACAGTCCCTTGGCAGTCAAGGAAATAACTTCTGTCCCTGGACACTACAGCTCAGTGCTCAGGAACAGGAGACTTCTGGGTATGGTGGAGCCAGGGCACCTGAGCGGGTGGCTTGTCAGACTCAGTCCCTGGATGGGACCATGCCACCTGCTGGGCCACACCACCAAATGTGAACATATAACCAGAGAAGAAAAAAATAAGTGACGCTTTTGTTCTTTTTCATTTTCTTTACTTATTTAAAAAGGCCTTGGCGGCAGGAATATAGTGTAAAAATCATTGGAAAAACTAAAAGGCATTGATACATATCCGAATATACTTTGTACATAAATTACATTTTCCTTTAGTCTTTTGAGTTGAGGTCCTGATTCGGCTCTGAGGTCTAATAATCAAGGGGGCCCGGAAGCTGCACGTTTAGTCCGGAATAGTCCACCATGTACACTGGCCACTGCTAGAGAGAGGGGGGGAGGGGATAGAGGGACCACGTTAGGACTCCAGATGGCACAGAGGAACGCCCAGAATAATTAGTACGCTTTTTTTGAGGGTGAATTCAAATGTTACTTATTCTGTAGCCACAGAGGCCCAGAGAGGGAAAGAGACCTGTCCAAGGTCACACAGGTGGAATGGAGTGATTGTTCCACCAGTGTTCAATATACAGATTAGACATGATCGAGGGCTGAGTCAGCAGGAGCAGAAACCATTGTTCACAGTTTCACCCCACAGACATGTCTACCTCTTGGGATGAAGGGAGGGAAGTAGTCAACGATAGGGAAAAAAAAATGAAAAAAAAAGTCAGTCTTTCTTTTCTCCGTTCCTTTTTCTTGAAGCTGTCTCAAGTAGCCCAGGCTAGCCTCAAACTTTCTACGTAGCTGAGGCTAACCTTGAACTTCTGATCCTCCCGACTCTACCTCTCCAGGGTTAGGATCCCAGGTGTGTACCACCAGGTCCAGTTTATGCGGTGCTATGACTAGAACCCAGGGCTCCACGCATGCAAAGCACGTACCCTGCTGACTAAGCCACACCCTCTGACCCCCCGCTTAGCAGTTTTCTTTGAGACAGAGTCGTCTCCACATAGCCTGATGGGCTTGAACTGCTGATCTTCCCCTTCCACTACTGGGACTAAGGACATAAGACACCGCACCCTGGGTGTTTTTGGTTTTGTTTTTGTTTTTTTTACATGAGTTTCTCTGATTCAGGAAAGGGGCCAAAGCAACGTGGTCGACAGATGATGGAGGTTGAGTTCTGTCACGTGACCATCCCCCTCTGGCTCCTGCTGACCTCATTTATACACACCGCAGGTGACACCCATACTTCAAGCACTGTGATGAATGCACAGACCCTCAGTCTATCTTGTGGGCAAAAGCAGTGGATGTGCCTGCACTTCTGTGCTTGGCTGAGCCCCTCTCAGAGCCCAGTGCCTCCCAGTTCCTGGAGCTGAGGATGGCCCTGCCCGTGGAAGGGGCAAAGGCCACACAGAACTGGGGTGAAGTTCGGATCCGCGTGACTTTACCACGAGGGAGATCTGGTTGGTGGACGCCACAGACTCTGGGTTAGAGGATGAGGATGAAGAGGAGGAGGAAGAGGAGGAGACTGAGTTGCCTTCAGAGACCCGCTTTCTCTTGCGCTTGGGAATGTTGTCTTTGGCTGGTGGAAGAAACAGTTGCTGAGGGCTGATGCCAGGGGGCCATCCTAGGTCGGCCTCCTGAGCTCCCGGGACAAGGTCCCTGCTTTTAGATTTTTAGTGTTTTAATCATTTTGACGTCCTGGGAAAAGAACCCAGGGTTTTGTATACATTGAGCCACGCCCCCAGCCCCTCCCTGGGGGATTCTAGACAGGGGCTCTACCACTGAGCCACACCCCCAGCCCCTCCCTGGGGGATTCTAGGCAGGGGCTCTACCACTGAGCCACGCCCCCAGCCCCTCCCTGGGGGATTCTAGGAAGGGGCTCTACCACTGAGCCACACCCCCAGCCCCTCACTGGGGGATTCTAGGCAGGTACTCTACCACTGAGCCACGCCCACAGCCTCTCACTGGGGGATTCTAGGCAGGGGCTCTACCTACCTCTAAGCTACAGCTTTATTTTTTCAATGCCCTGGGCTGGCATCCTAGGCTCAGTGGATGAGCCTCACTTGTCTATCCTTATTTCCTAAGCAGGTCTAAAGGCCAGCCATCCCACTTCTGGCTCCTATTCATCTACCCGTCTTGCAGATAAAATACCCCTCACCCACTTCAACAGGTTCTATTTTCACAGCCTCACCCAGAGCATTCAGTTTTCAGTATGGCTGCCAACCCAAGACTTTTAAAAGCCCCCTGTATCCATTCCGCTACCCACTTCCTACTAAAGTATTTTGGTTTGGTTTGTTGAGGCAGGGTCTCACGTAGCCTAGACTGGCCTCCAAGGCACTGTGTAGCTGAACCTCGCCTTGACTCCTGATCCTCCAGCCTTTCACTTCCTGAGTACTAGGATTACAGGTTTATGCCACTATAGCTGATTTACATGGTACTGGGGAATCTTAATAGGGCTTTGCACACTCCCAGCTAATCCATATCCCAGCCTTACCCACTATTTTTTTTATTATTTATATATATATATATATATGGCACATGAATATATATAGTCACATATATACATATATATTTATAATATATATACACACACATATATATATGGCACATGAGAGAGAGGCCAACTTGCAGGAGTGGTTGGCCATCTCTCCATCATGTAGGTCCTAGGGATTGAACTCAGGTCATCAGGTTTAGCAGCAAGCATCTTTATCCACTGAACTTTATCTATCCCAAGGTCGTGCCTGCCTGTGCTTTTTCTTTTCTTTTCTTTCGCTTTTTGAAGGCATTAGACTAGTCCCCATGAAGGAGAAGGCTGGCCTCTCCTATCCCTCACTTACCTGGCACCTTGGCATTGTTGCAGACTTCCCCAAAAGGTCTGAAAAAGACAGAAGCAGGCTGCAATTAGAAAGTTTCCCCTCCTCATCTGCTGCTTTTGCTTTGGCTATAGGAAGTTACAGTTGAAGCTCTAGCTTCATACCCTAAGCGAAGCTCCGAGGTCCATGTGTTAGAAGTGTGGTCCTCAACCTGGCACATTATTGGAGGCGGTAGGCCTTTAAGAGGAGGGGCTTGGTGGGACAGATAGGTCAAGTGGCATGTCCTCAGTGGGGATACTGGTACAATTGCATCGTCCTCTCTTTCTCTCTCTGCTCTCTGGCTCTCATGAAGTGAGCAGCTCAACATGCATAAGCTCCTGGTTCAAGTGAACAGGGCACAAGGTCCCTGAAACTCTTTTGAGAGTCTTGCCATAGACCAGGGCTAGTCTATGTCCCTGCTTCTGCTTCTCCATTACCAGAATTATAGGAAAATATTAGCTCATGCCTATAATCCAGGCATGGAGGATGTGGAGGCAGGAATATTAGGAGTTCAAGGTCAACCTCAGCTACATAGTAGGTTCCAGGCCAGCCTGAGTTACTGTACTCTGTTTAAAACACCAAAATTTGGAGTCGATCGTCTGACTCAGGAGCCTCTCCCACAGACCCCCGCTGACCTGATGA
>NW_022196905.1:128204349-128205892 GCF_008632895.1 Mastomys coucha
CACACCCACCCACCCACTCCCTCACCTCCTAGTCACCCATCTGTCCACCCATTCATCTTTCCATTCCCATGAGTTTCCAAAGCAGCACCCCACCACAGCTCAGGCTTAGAGCACCCTAAGCGGGGTTAACAGTATAATAGTCATTATCAGTCATAACCCGAGAAACAAGTGTGATGTGTGGGACAGTCGGGTGACATGGGGCATCACCCAGGAACACTTCCTTTTTTTTTTGTTTTGTATTCATGCTTTATTTCTCTAAGACAGGGTCTTACACCGCTGTCCGTGCTGGCCTTGAACATAAGCAACCTATGTTAGTCTTCTGAGTGTTGGGATTAGAGGGATGCTCCACCATGTCCTGCTTGGTGCTGGGGATGGAACCAGATATACAAAGTGCTGTGTGCCACTACGCTACGTATGGCTCAGCTCATTTTGTTTTAAGTGATGATTTTTAGACTGATGTTGGGATGGGGCTGGCCCTAGATGGAGGGCCCACACTTCTAGCATATCTTTGTTTATTTAAGATTTTTTTTTTTTTTGAAGGCAATAGACTAGTCCCCATGAGGGAGAAGGCTGGCCTCCCCTGCCTCTCACTCACCTGGCACCTTGGGCTCATTGCTGACTTCCGCAAAGGGCCTGAAAAAGATAGAAGGCAGGCTGAAGTTAGAAGGTGTGCCTTCCTCATCTGCTCCGCGGAATACAGACATCATCTCTCCATAGCCAAGATGCCAGCTGCTGCAGCGACAGCCCGGTCAGCTCAGGCTATGGTTTTACATCCTAAGTGTGGCTCAATGGTCTCTGTGTTAAATGTGTGGTCCTTGGGCTGGCAAGATGGCTCAGCGGGTAAGAGCACTGATGGCTCTTCTGAAGGTCCTGAGTTCGGATCCCAGCAACCACATGGTGGCTCACAACCACCCATAATGAGATCTGATGCCCTCTTCTGGTGTGTCTGAAGACAGCTACAGTGAATAGGCTGGAGTGAGCGGGGCCGGAGCGAGCAGGGCTGGCAGAGGTCCTGAGTTCAATTCCCAGCAGCCACACACATGATGGCTCACGGCCATCTGTACAACTACAGTGTACTCATACTCATAAAATAAATAAAATAAATCTTTAAAAAAAATAATGTGTGGTCCTCAATCTGGCACATTATTGGGGGGTGTTAGGGCTTTTAGAGGAGGGGCTTAGCGGGGGGGGGGGGGGGGGGGGGGGGGGGGGGCGGCGATAGGTCATGTGAAATATCCTCAGTGGTACAACTGCTTCCTCCTGTCTCTCTCTCTGCTCTCTGGCTCTCATGAGGTAGGCAGCTCCTCCACTGTGCTCCCACCAAAATCCGGTTCAAGTGACCAGGGCATGAGATCCCCGAAACTCTTTCCCAGCTCTTGGGATGTAGAGGCTGGAATATTAGGAGTTCAAGGTCAACCTCAGCTACACAGTGAGTTCCAGGCCAACCTGGACTACATGAGCTGCTGTCTCAAAACAACACCAAAATTTGGAGTCGATCGTCTGACTCAGGAGCCTCTCCCACAGACCCCCGCTGACCTGATGA
>NW_022196905.1:128206973-128219047 GCF_008632895.1 Mastomys coucha
CACACCCACCCACCCACTCCCTCACCTCCTAGTCACCCATCTGTCCACCCATTCATCTTTCCATTCCCCTGAGTTTCCAAAGCAGCACCCCACCATAGCCCAGGCTTAGAGCACCCCAGCTGAGCCAACAGTGTAGGGTATATCAGCCATAACCCAGAATCAAGTGTGACTTGTAGGACACTCAGGAGGTGACACCAAGCATCACCTAGGAGACTGGAACACTTGCTTTTTTTCTGTTTTGTTTTCATGTTTTCATTTTGCTAAGACAGGATCTTACGCTGCCGCCTGTGCTGGCCTTGCACACAATCATCCCATGACAGACTTCTGAGTGTTGGGATTAGCGGGATGCTCCACCATGTCCTGCTGGGCCACTGAGCCACAGTTCGGCTCACTTTGTTTTAAAAGGTGATTTTTGAAGTGACATGGCTGCCCCTTGATAGAGGGTCTGCACTTCTAGCTTCTTTTAGTTGTATGCATGCATGCATGCATGTATGTATGTATGTACATGTGTGTGTGTGTGTGTGTGTCTGCCTCTGCTTCACAGTGCTGGGGTTTAAAGGTGTTCATGCCCAGTTTATATCATGTTTATTTATATATACATCCTATGTGTGCATTGTCTGAAGAGGCCAGAAGAGGGTGACAGATCCCCTGGAACTGGCCTGATGGGCGGTTGCCCTCTGACCCGCACACATTCAGTTGCACAAGCACCCATCTGCACACACACCCATATCCATACCCAATAGTTAAGAACAACAACAAAATTCCTACCATCCACTGTTCAAATGTCACCTCAAGACATTCTATTTGTGTGTTTCATTTCTTAGATATCTGAAATCAGTTCCCTTGAATTTGAAAACTACACATCTTTCTTTCTCTCCCTTTTTTTTTCCTTTTGTTTTTTTTGAGACAGGGTTTCTCAGTATAACCAGCCCTCGATGTCCTGGACTCACTTTGTAGACTAGGCTAGCCTTGAATTAGTAGATATCATCTGCCTCTGCTACCTCTGTTGGGATTAAAGGTAGGCCACCCCGATGCACAGGTCCTCTTTTGAGGTGGAGATTTTGAGGTGGAGAAGTTATGTTTGAATGTAGCCTAGGCTGGTCTTGAACTCACTATGTAGCCAAGGATGACCTTGACCTCCTGATACTCCTGCCTTAGCTTTTTGAATGCTGGGAACTGAATCCAGGCCTTCATACACATCAAGCGTTCTACCAACTGAGAGCTACATCCTGGCCCCACCCCACTCCTACCTTTTTTTTTTTTTTTTTTTTTTTGCTGTTGTTATTTGAGATTTGAGATTCTTAACCTCCATAGAGCTTGGATGATGGACACTGAAGCTTGGCATATCCTGGTTCTTGGTCTCTTTTCTGGGGGACTACCCACCTTAGAAGCTGCCATCTTACTCTTTCAAATCCACCATGTTAGCCTAAAGGATAACCATATTTGCCTTCAGGAATATGCCCGCATGCATGTTCTTGGGCACACATACACACAGAGGCCTGGCATATGAAGTCAGCCAGATATTTACACAGGATCAGCACACCTGGTTCGGCAGCCATGCTGGGGCTGCTACACTGCCCAGTCTCAGGATGGAGTTCAAGGGCCTTGAATGACTTGGGCCTTTCTTCACCTGAGTGGAGCAGGCTGCCTCCTGCAAGAAGCAGGGGCTACTCTCGGGAGTATTTGTGGTAAGGAGACAAAAAAAAAAAAAGCCATATCCTTCCTACCTATAGCTTGCACACTACCTCCCTTTTCTGGATAACGCAATAAGATACAAGAACTAAGAACAACCACTGCCGAGTTCAAGTTTACTGTTTTGTTTTCCAGCTGGGCCTCAATCACAAACCTCCTGCCTTAGCTTTCCTGGTGGTGGGCATGTTCCACGGAAAGTTTTTTTTTTTTTAATTTATTTTGTGTGCATATATCCATGCGTGTGGAGCACAGTAGGCATGTGGAGGTCAAAAGTCAACTGATGGGGTTTTTATTTTTTGTTTATGTTTGTGTAGCCCTGGCTGACCTGGAACTCTGTGGATCAGGCTGGCCTTGAACTCTCAGAGAACCACCTGCCTCTGCCTTCCCAGGGCTGGGATTATAGGCATGCGTCACCAGGCTTGTCTTTGAGACAGAGCTGCACCACATAACTCCGGCTGTTCTCCTATTTGCTACACTAGGCTGGCCTGGAACCCACAGAGATCCGCCTGCCTCTGCCTCCTGGGTCCTGAATGACATGTGTGCCAACATGCCAGACTCAAACGACAGCCCGTGGGAGTCTGTTTCCTCTTATATACCATGTGGGTCCCAGGGACTGAACTCAGGTTGTCTGGCTTGGGGTGCTACGCCTCTTGCTGAGCCAAGCCCAGGGTGTTTTTCTTTATGTCTCCCCATCTTCCTTCTTTTCCTTCCTTCCTTTCTTTTATTTAGTTTGTTTTGAGCCAGAGTCTCAAAGCTCACTACTCGAGTTTCAAATTCACTGTATAGCCAAAGATGATCTCAAAAGATGGCCTGATTTTCTTGTCTGTACTGCTGAGTGCTAGGGATTGCAGATGCACGCCACCCTGCTTAGCTTGTAATTTGTTCAAACAGCGGCACAGACAGAGAGACCCCTGCATCTGTGCCCCTGGGACCCTTCTGACCTGGCTGCCAGCTGTCCTGTTGCAGTCTCCTTGGTCTGGTGGTTTTTCCAGCTTCGTGTCCTGTAGTGAGAATTTTGGTTTCTTTGAAAAAAAAAATGCAGAAATATTGTAAGAATGTGTTTTTGTTTTAGTCCCACGAGTGGGAGATGGGTCTGCTTTGGACTGTTCACAGCGGCTGACTGTGATTTGCCTCATGCTCTGCCAGGGGAGTGGTTTTGTCAGCTGCAGATAGTTTCTGGTAAGTGTGTGATGTTTGGAAATCTGGGTACTTTTTAGAGGATATAAATGCTAGGGTCCCCCAAGAGAGTAGGTTGCTGTTGGTGGGTTCTTGGTTGGTTGCTGTTTTTAAAGTAGTCATGCACAAAGAAGAAACAAGAGGAAATTAGATATCCTGATGGTGAAGATCAAACCTACCCCCAAGGAATCTATCCCCCTGATCAGCAGGAAGTAGTCTAAAGACGTCAAGCCCCTTTCCTACCCCTGACTTTATTAGATAAGTTCTCTCTTTCTTTCTCTCCTACTTGGTGTTAGGGGGTTGAAAGGGTGGAAGAAGAGGGATGAAAGAGAAAAGAACCCACAGAGCAGCCAATAGTCTGGCTGCGGGGTCCCTATCCCCACTTAGTGACCTTGTCACCTAACCTTTCCTCAACACCCTGCAAAGACCCGAGTGTCCAGTAACCAGAGCTGGGTCCCACCTTTGTCCATCCTTACTGTTCTAATGTGGCTCAAAGACAAATCATGTGGCTGACGGTCCCTCTGTGCTGATGTCATACCAACGCAAAAGAAGGTGGCGGTTGCTCTTATCGACTTGGGTGGTCTTCAAGGTTAACTTAGTGTGTGTGTGTTTGTATAGTCACGCCTTTATACCAACAAAGCCCTTCCTCCGGATGCTTGCTTTTTGAGAGAGTTTCTCATTTGGAACTGGCCCAACAGGCTGGGCAGGCTGTACTGCACAGCTCCTGCAGAGCTGGGAGTGTAAGTGGATGCCACCATATCTGGTCCTTTTCTCTGTGGGTTTGCTGATTTAGCCATCCCAAGTCCCTCTGCTTCATATAATTACAAAAGGATTTCTGGAATCTTATTGAAAAGTCTGAGGCTCCCTCAACCTCATGGGTGGCAGAGCCTCATTTTTTTATGACCCCGAGAACATAGGAGTTCCTTTCCAACCACACATGGGGTGCAGGACACAAAATCTTCTGTTTGGTTTTCTTTTTTGAGATAGGGTTTCTCTGTGTAGCCCTGGAACTCACTCTGTAGATATGCCTGCCTCTGCCTCTTGAACTCTTGCACTAAAGTCGTGGGCCACCACGCCAGCCTAGGACTTTCAATCTTTATCCCATCTAGGGGCAGGGTAGGCCACAGTGGCTCGGTTGAGTTTCCATAGACTAGGAAATGGTCAGGGTTTCCCAGACACTTGGCTCCATGGCTCTTTTTGGGGTAAAGGAAGAAGCAGAGCAGCAGATCTGGGCCCAGCAGTGGGGCATCTGCCCAGAGGCCTCCCTGCCCCGCCCAGGCAGAGGCCAGTGCGACTCAGGAAGACAGAAAGGCAGTCATTACCAGAGCCATACTGACAGAGAGCAGCACAGGTAATGACTGGGAGGAAGTGTGGCTGGCACGGGGATTGATGTATCTTTAGACATCAAGAAAGGACAGTATTATTTTAGGCTCTCAAGACCAAAACAGAGCTGGAAGAGTAGAGAAGGAGGAAGGCAGGGACTGGAGGTCTGAGGCCAGGGAAATATTCCTTCAGGCCTTGGGATTAGAATACAGAAAGGCAAAGAGATAGTAAGTTAACCTACCTAAAATTGTAGATTGTTAGGTAGGCTTATCCAAGACCAGAGATAGTAAGTTAATTTATCTATGATCATACAAGGTGAGCTAACTTACCCAAGATTACACACTCAATTAACTTACTTAAGATAGCAGTAAGTTACCTTATCCCAAATCAAAGATCATAGTTAACTTACCTAGTAGCACAGCTCAGAAATGGCAAACTTAGTTCCTAAAGGGGCAAAAGATTCTGTCCCTGTTCCTCTAATATCCCCCTCCTTGCTCTCTGATTGTCAACAGCAACTCCAGACTGGCCCCCTGGCCCATGTCAGGATCCCCTGTGCAGGAAGTCCTCCTTACTTCTGAGGTGACAGGAGACAGCAGCGAGAGGCCCTCAGCACTATCAACTGGGCCTTTTGCTACCTAGATGTGGCAGGCAGGCCCTTCCCCTCCACTGAGCATATCAAACTGGGCCTCAGACAATGCTAGAGAAATGGAGTAGCCACTTTCCTCAGGTAAATCATTGTTATAAAAGCTTAGAAAATTGCCGGGCGGTGGTGGCGCACGCCTTTAATCCCAGCACTTGGGAGGCAGAGGCAGGTGGATTTCTGAGTTCAAGGCCAGCCTGGTCTACAGAGTGAGTTCCAGGACAGCCAGGGCTATGCAGAGAAACCCTGTCTCGAAAAACCAAAAGAAAAAAAAAAAGCTTAGAAAATATTAAGTTTGTTGGGTGATGGTGGTAGCGCATGCCTTTAATCCCAGCACTCAGGAGACAGAGAGGCAGGTGCATCTCTGAGTTTGAGGCCAGCCTCGTCTACTACAGAGTGAGTTCCAGAACAGGTAGGGCTACACAGAAATGTCTCAAAAAAACCCCAAACCAACCAGAGAGAGAGAGAGAGAGAGAGAGAGAGAGAGAGAGAGGAAGAAAGAAAGGGGCTAGAGAGATGGCTCAGTGGTTAAGAATACTGGATGCTCTTCCAGAGGTCCTGAGTTCAATTCCCAGCAACCACATAGTGGTTCACAACCATCTGTAATGGGATCTGATGTTCTCAACCTGGCATGTAGGCATATCTACAGACAGAACACTCTCATATTTAAAAAAAAAATACATAAATAAATTTAAAAGAAAGAAAATATATGCAAAAGTAAAATTCAGCTACAGGACACCAATTGTGTCTGCCAGGCAGTTCAGAGCAGACTTTGGCTTGCAGTGTTGATTTAGCCATGAGCCTCTCACCAGGACAAGCATAATTCTGCTGTGACCTTGGTTAACAGCTAGCTAGCTACCTTGGTCTGTCTCGAGGTAAGTGTGACAATATTTTTACACACCGTAAATCTCCCCATTCGTTCAGACACGTCTAAAAAAAAAATGCAGTTTCTGTCTCTGTAAAACACATTTAATTGCCCAAGGTGTAACTCAGGGGTGGGAGGATGAAAGGAATGCACAGATGAGAGCAGGCATAAGACTGTACTGGGACAGCTTAACCTCCGTAGAGCCACAAGACATGTCTGTCATGGCATGCTTTCTCTTTGGGAACACAATATTATTAAAGAAATTAAAAACGTCCCCCTCGGGCTGGAGAGATGGCTCAGCGGGTAAGAGCAGTGATTGCTCTTTTGAAGGTCCTGAGTTCAAATCCCAGCAACCACATGGTGGCTCATAACCATCCATAATGAGATCTGACGCCCTTTGGTGCATCTGAAGACAGCTACAGTGTACTTATAATAATAAATCTTTGGGCCTGAGTGAGCAGGGTTGACCGGAGTGAACAGAGGTCCTAAATTCAATTCCCAACAACCACACAAAGGCTTACAACCATCTGTACAGCTACAGTGTACTCATATACATAAAATAAATAAATCTTAAAAAAAAAAAAACTTCCCCCTCATTCTCTGTATAATTGGAGTAAATTCTCACGGGGTGGGGTTGGGGGGGGGCTTAATTTGCCATAACAGTCTCTCAAAATTGAACTTGAACTGGGAACTGGATTGGGGAGTGTCCTGGATTAAACTGGGACTGTTGGGAATTTGGCTGTAGCTCCCCAGGGTGCTCAGGTTTCTGGGAGCCAGCAGGGAGCCAGCACAAAGACCTGCCACACCTACATCCGCAAGATCATCCACAAGGCTGCAAAACCAGCCAGCCCTTCTGAGCCTCTGGCTGACACCGATCTGCTTCAGCCTTGGGCTCCAGACTGGAGAGACAGCAACCCTGTTTCTGTTTTATAGTTGAAGGCATTGATGCTCAAGAGAGCTGAACCTGGCTTGCTGGAGTCACACGGGAAGCCGGTAGCTCTGCTCTACCTGTGGGGACCCCAGAGCACCCCACTTTTCTCTGACAGTGCACTGAAGCTGCACCCTGGTGTATGTCGGTGTGTGCCAAGTGTCTGTAGGAACTTAGGGTGGCTAAAAGTGGGCATCTGATCCTCTGGCACTGGAGTCACAGGCAACTGTGAGCCACCTCTGAGCCATCTCTCAGGTCCTTAAGATTCAGTTTTGAGACAAGGTCTCTTATAGCCCAGGGTAACCTCAACTTACTAGGGAACGGAATCTGGTCTTGAACCACTCCCAGGGGCTGGGAGGACAGATGTACATTACATCCTGCAGTGAAAACGACTGACTGACTGACTGACTGACTGACTGACTGACTGACTGACTGAAAGTCCTGAGTGGGCAGCAAAGGGAAGAGGATCCTGTCAGGTACTGTGCTGTGGGAACAGCTCTTCCCATCCTCCTTTGCAGCAAGCCGCTTAAGAATACTCTTTTTGCTAAGTGAATATGTAACCTCAGCTTGAATGCCTCTAGTGACAGGGAGCTCACTACTTAACCAAGCTTCTCCCCAACCCCAGGCTTTTAGATTATTTTCCATCTTTTTTACCACCTTCCTCAGCCACCCCACCCCTTCTAGACCTTAATTCCTCCCTTTCTCTCTCTGTCTGTCTCTGTCTCTCTCTCTCCCTCCCTCCCTCCCCTCATCCACTACCTGGGCGCAGCCTCTGTAGATCTTCCTTGTTCCATTTTTTTGGTCCAGTTTTACCTCTGTAGGCCACCTGCCCCAGGTGGAAGCTGGTCACCATAGCTACCACCAGAACATTCAAATCTGACATCATTTGGAAAACAAAGCTCTTAGGCCTGAACATAAAACTCAAACCTGGTGGAATGGACCTGTAACCCTAGTTACCTGGTGGTAAAGAAGAGGAGGAGGATTGTAAATTCAAGGCCAGCCTGGGCTACATAGTGAGACACTGTCTGAGACAGACAGAGCGGGGCGGTGGTGGCTCACACCCTTTAGTCCCAGCACTTGAGAGGCAGAGGCAGGTGGATCTCTGTACGTGCAAAGTCAGCCTGGTCTACCAGATCGAGTTCTGTGATAGCCTGGGTTACACAGAGAAACCCCATCTCAAACAAACAACAACAAAAGACAGACGGACAAACAGAAAGAAAGAGCTCAAGCTGTCTAGGGCCGTAATTCTCTTGGTAGAGCGCTTGCCTAGCGTGCATGAAGCCCTGGGTTCTATCCCCAGCATCATATAAACCAGGCATGGTGTGCACACATGCAATCCCAGCACTTTGGAAGTAGACTGGAGGCTGGGGGGGTCAGAGTTCAAGGTCATCCCTGATGTTCAGCGAGTTCAAGTCCAGCCTGGGATAGCTGAAACATTTTGTTTCAAACAACAATAAGGAAACAAACACAAGATCTGGAAGTCCAGTTCATGGCTGTCTTCCTCATTCAGCCTGGAAAATGGCACCTCCCTTGGCTGAGAGCTACCCTTGCCTCCAGATGTGAGTCTGGCTTGTCACTGGAGAGAACGACTCCACCCACCTGCAGGTCGCCTCTGTATGGATCTGCACCCATTTTTGGAGGATTTCAACTGGGCACGCTGTTCATGTGTGCATATAGGCCCCGCCTTCCTTCTCTCTCCACAATACTTATTAATCCTTTGCTCTGCATCCCACATTGTTCCAGTGATTCCTCTGGGATTAGGCCTCCAACAGTCTTTTCCCATAGGGACCTCCCCATCTGGGAGACCCTTCCAGACACAAGGGACTGCACCCGGTCCCATCACCTTTCTTTGACATAAACTAACTCAAATGAGACAATGTCTCCACCAGAAGACCAGTAGGTAAGCTTATAGAGCATTTTTGTAATTAGTGATTGATGGGAGAGGGCCGAGCCCCACTGTGGGAGGTGCCATCCACAGCAGGTGTAGTCCTGAGGCTGAGCAAGCAGGGTGGGGGTGTGGGTGTGGCGGGGTGGAAAGGCAGGAACTGGTGTTCCTTCAGGTTCCTGCCCTGTATTTCCTCAGTGATGGAATGTGACCTAGGAATTAAAACTGAAACAACCCCTTCCTGCACTAAGGTATTTTTGATCATGGTATTTATCACAGCAACAGAAACCCTCAAATGAGAGCAGACTAGTCTGACAGACTATAATACATGTCTGTGATCCCGGCACCATGAGGTGGAGGCAGGGGGATCCTTAGTTTAAGTTGATTCTCAGCTAAACACCACCAAGTTCCGGGTTGGCATGGTCTACTTCACAAAAAAGAATTTTTTTCTTTTTCAAAGAATAAACTGGGGGGCTGGAGATATGGCTCAGTGGTTAAGAGCACTGACTGTTCTTCCAGAATCCCTGAGTTCAAATCCCAGCAACCACATGGTGGCTCACAACCATCTGTAATAGGATCTGATTCCCTCTTCTGGAGTGTCTGAAGACAGCAATAGTGTGCTCATATACATAAAATAAATAATAAGCTTTTTTTGTTGTTTTTTTTTTCAAGACAGGGTTTCTCTGATGCAACCCTGGCTGTCCTGGAACTCACTCTGTAGACCAGGCTGGCCTCGAACTCAGAAATCTGCCTGCCTCTGCCTCCCAAGTGCTGGGATTAAAGGTGTGTGCCACCACTGCCTGGCAATAAACCTTTTTTTAAAAATGAAACTGGGATTGGGTTGGGGGGGAGAGAGATGGCTCAGTGGTTAAGAGCGATGATTGCTCTTGCAAAAGAACAAAGTTCGCTTCCCAGCATTCATTGTGGCTTAATATCATCTAAATCATCTATATCTCCAGTTCTTTGACCTCACAGACACCAGGCACACACACAGTACACATAAATACATGCAGGTGAAACAGTCAAACGGATAAAAACCCCTAAAACATGGCAGCAATAACCACAGCAGACAAAAGGCTAGGTGGGTAAAGTACTTATCTTGAAAACATAAAGACCTGAATCTGAGCCCCATGTCCTCTGTAAAAAGCAGAGTCTGGAGCCAGCCAAGTAGCTTAGCTGGTAAAGACACACACATACACACACACACACACACACACACACACACACACACACACACACTATGTAATAATTTTTTTTTAAAGTAAGACATAGGGCTGGAGAGATGGCTCAGTGGTTTAGAATGCTCACTGGTCTTTGAGAGGACCTGAGTTCAGTTCTCAGGGCCTATGCCAGGCAGCTCAAAGCTGTAACTCCAGCAGCAGGGATATCTTCTGGTCTCTAAAGGCATTGCACTCATACACAGTTTCTTTCCCTCTTTTCTTTTCTTTTTTCTTAAAAGTTATGAGCGATAGTGTGAAATTGTAATCCTATCACCTGAGAGGCAGAGACAGGAGGATGCTGGTCAGTCTAGCTTTAGGCCAGTGAGAGATACTAGCTTTAAAAAATAAATAAATAAAGTAATAATAGTAATAAAATTAAATTAATAGGGCAGCTCCACAGGACTGACATCTAGGGTTGCTCTCTGGCCTCTGTACACACACACACACACACACACCTCAAAATTCTAAAACCAGGGGCTAGTGGCTCATGCGTTTAATCCTAGTACTCTGGAGCCAGAGGCAAGCAGATCTCTGTGAGTTCAAGGCCCAGCCTGATCCACAAAGCAAGTTCCAGGAAAGCCAAGGTTACACAGAGAAACCCTGTCTAGAAAAATATACCGAACAAATAAAAAATCCTATAAGCTAAACCATCAAGTAAATAAACCAGTTTAAACTGAGAGTTTGTAAACAGGGAGATTGCAGATAGGATCACAGGACCCGTGTCAGTGTACCTAGTGGTCAGGAGGGGGCAACAGAGAGACTTTTAGCAGAATCAGAGATTTAGCACAGTTAAGGTACAACCTAGCTCCTGCAAGTAGAGGAGTTCCTTTCCTTTCAAATCTCATCCAGGCTAGACAAATAAATGCCCTGTGACTTCGAGAAATTTCCTTCAACTCTCTTGGGTCTGTGTTTCCTCCTGGGAGAAGGAAACTGACCCCAGAGTGGTGGCCCACAACTGTAACCTCAACGCTCTGGAGGCCGAGGCTAGTCTGGGATGCATATCAGGACTCTGTCCCCAAAACGAGTGGGTTTGGAGGCCAGGAAGAGCCATGGGGGTTGTAAGGGGGTTGACTGACTTATATATTCCCTGGGTTCCACACTTCCTGGAACCCAGAGGGACAGGAGCAGCAGCACCCAGCAGTGACATCAGCTTAGGCAGTCACTTGTGTCAGGGTTGGCCACTGGGTAGGATCTGACTTCAGGCTATCAGCGAGGGTCCAAGAGGTCCGCATTTACAAACTTACTCAAGAGCTGGGGCAGGAGATGGAGGGGAGGAGCTTGCTACGGCACCAGGCAGACAGGCTGGGTGAGGGTCAGTCCCAAAGAAGGGACTTTCTGGATCTCTCACTGGTGGCAGCCCTCTGTGTTCTCAAGTACTGCCTTGTCCCCAGCTTCCTTCCTGAGGAAGTACTCATTTCCCCCATGGTCTGACTGCCAGTTCTGGCTCAGCCTCAGGCCTCATCCAGGGATCTCTCCACAGTGGGCACAGGATCCTAGAGTCTACCTGGTGAGCTGCTGCAGCAGGTCAAAATGAGGTCATGGGCTTTTTTTGTTTGTTTTGTTTTAAAAAATTATTTTTTCAAGATAGGATCTTAGGGGCTAGGGATATGCCTGATTTGACAGATTCTTGTCTACAATGCATAAGGCCCTGGTTCCAGCCCCAGCACCTCATAAACCAGGCTTGGTGGAATACATGTAATCTTAGCAAGCTAGACCTAGCCATGGTTCAGCCTTTCACTGGAGGATTCTAGGCAGGGGCTCTACCATTGAGCCACGCCCCCAGCCCCTCACTGGGGGATTCTAGGCAGGTGCTCTACCACTGAGCCACGCCCCCAGCCCCTCACTGGGGGATTCTAGGCAGGGGCTCTACCACTGAGCCACGCTCCCAGCTCCTCACTGGAAGATTCTAGACAGGGGCTCTACCACTGAGCCACGCCCCCAGCTCCTCACTGGAAGATTCTAGACAGGGGCTCTACCACTGAGCCACATCTCCCCAGCCTTTCACTGGGGATTCCATAGGAGCTCTCTATCTTTTGTTTGTTTTTTGAAACAATGTTTCTCTGTGTAGCCCCAGGCTATCGTAGAATTCATTCTGTAGACCAGGCAAACCTCAAACTCAGAGTCTGCTTCCCAAAGCCATTATGCTCAGCTTTTTTCTTTTATTTGAGACTGTCTCTCACTGGCCTGGAGCTTGCTGAACAGACCAGGCAGGCTGCTCAATGAGCCCTTGCAAATTTGCAAAGTTCTACCTCCTTGACACTGGATTACAAATTGCACCACTAAGCATAGCTGTGTTGTTTTCTTCTTTTTTTTCCCACTACCCCATCCACCCCTACACAGTTTTT
>NW_022196905.1:128219108-128231992 GCF_008632895.1 Mastomys coucha
TTTTAATGTGGGTTCCTGGGATCAAACTCAGTCCTCTTGTTTGCACAGCAAATACTTTATAGACTATGTTATCTTCCCAGCTCCCCAGTGCCTCACACATTACCTCCAAGCCCCTTGCACCCCTGTGACAACATTCAAATACATTTGCCATCAATTTCCCCCACTCCTCGAGTTAGCTAGGTCTCCCGGAGGTTGTGGGGTCTCTGGCACAGCTGCAACTCTGGCTGGGTGAATGAAGCCTGTGGCTCCAATGCTATCTCAATGGGCTCTCTGGGTCTTAAGACCAGAGCATCTGCAGCCTTTCTCCACCAACCTGAGGCAGATGCAAAGGAGAACAGCAGGCTAGTACCCTGGTCCTGCTCCGGAGCCAGGCAGGTGTGTCCCATGGTGGGCTTGGCTTAGATCTCCCGGAACTGTGCCTAGACCTCCACCCCTAACACCGAGTACCTCCCAAACCCACAGAAGTACCACTTACCAGGCTTTGGGATGAGTCCTTGGAATGGCCTGGAAGGGAAACACAAGTGAGCTTCAGGGAAAAGGGACAGGGGACAAGACTGCCACCAGGTAGAGGATGATACTACTTGCCAAGGAACTAACTGGTAACAAATGCCCAGGGTCCATTTCAGACATTAGCATTTAATCTTTGACTCTTTGAGAGAGGGTCTCATGTAGCCCAGACTAGCTTCGAATCCCTATGTTGTAGCCAAGGCTGACTCCGAACTTCTGATCCTCCTGCCTCTACCTCCTGAGTGCTAAGATTACAGATATGCACCACTGCTCCTGCTTTATGAGGAGATGGGGATGGAACTCAGGGCTTCATGTGCGCTAGACATGCCATGAAACCAACCGGACCACATCCCTAGCTTTTTTTTTTTTTTTTTTTAAAGAAAGGGTCTAAATATGTAGCTTGGGCTAACTCCCCCCCCCCCCCCCCCCGAGACAGGGTTTCTCTGCATAGCCTTGGCTGTCCTGGAACTCACTCTGTAGACCAGGCTGGCCTCGAACTCAGAAATCCGCCTGCCTCTGCCTCCCAAGTGCTGGGATTAAAGGCGTGCGCCACCACTGCCCGGCGGGATTTTTGCTTTTTCAAGGAGCTGGGTATGTCTACAGGACAGTTAGAAGGGTTGCCCAGTCAATATGTAGGGTCCCCTGCACCCAGTCTGGTCTGTAGTCCATCTCCATCAACCCCGCTATAGGAACTTCTGGAGCTGGCTCTCTATCCCAGCCAGTCTGAGCCCTTCCTCATGAAGTACCTGGTGACCGTGAACTTGATCTTGTCAGCCACAGAGAGAATCCTTTCCAGGTTCTGGGAGCCGAAGGTGCAGGGTTTGCGGAATGGGATCCCGGGGGGCAGGCCTTCGATGATTACCGAGCCTGGATTGCTTTTGATTCGCTTGTAGGGCACCTGCACTGGGTATTTGATGCCCAGAGCTTCTCCTGGAAACGAGAAAGACAGTATACCAGTCAGGAGCAAGAGGTAGAACAGGCTGTGAGGGAGGAGTGTGGAGGCTTCTCTCCCAGAGGGTTCAGGTCGTTTGTGGAAGATGGGAGAAGTTCTACATGGACACGGCTTGGAGATTGACATGTGTACTGTGCAGAGGGTAGGAACCTATACTGGGTGGGCCTCGAATACATGGCTCCTGGTACTGGGTTAATGTTTCTTAGACTCTAGGCTGTACCACTGGGTACCTGCCTCACACATGGGAACCCTGAAACATCAGCTTTTCCCCAGACCTAGGTATTCAGATTCACAGTCAGGACCTTATGAACCAGGGAATGAATGGGCACGCTCCACCCAGCAGGGAGGAGGGTAGACAAAGACAGCTAGGGTGCTGTCTGGATCCCAGGGACCACTGTCTACCTGGTCTCAGGTTCCTTCCTTCCTTCCTTCCTTCCTTCCTTCCTTCCTTCCTTCCTTCCTTCCTTCCTTCCATTTCTTCCGAGACAGAGTCTTATTATGTAGCCTTGGCTGGCCTGGGACTTCCTATGTAGACCAGGCTAGCCTCAAACAAACAGGGATCTACCAGCCTCTGCCTCTTAAACCCTGGGATTAAAGGCATTTACCGTCATGCTTAGTTCCTCTATGTACAAAGTCTTTTGATTAATTAATTAATTAATTTTAAACGTGTCTGGGTCTTTGGTCTGCCCGTATGTCTGTGCACCATGGGCCCAGTCTGATGTTTTCTGAGTCCAGAAAAGGATATCAGATCCCCTGAGACGAGAGTTACAAGTGGTTGTGAGCCACCATGTGGGTGATAAAAACCAAACGTAGCCAATGCTAATGACTGAGATATCTCTCCATCCTCACCAGCAATTCTCTCTTTTTAAAAAAGATTTATTTATTTTATATGAGTACACTGTAGCTGTCTTCAGACACACAAGGGGGCATTGGCTCCCATTACAGATGGTTGTGAGCCACCATGTGGTTGCTGGGAGTTGAACTCAGGACCTCTGGGAGAGCAATCTCTCTAGCCCCTCACCCTCACCAGCAATTCTATCCTTTTTTTTTTTTTTTTTTTTTTTTGGCTTTTTTGAGACAGGGTTTCTCTCACTCTGTAGAACAGGCTGGCCTCGAACTCAGAAATCCGCCTGTCTCTTTCTCCCAAATGCTGGGATTAAAGGTGTGCGCCACCACTGCCCCTCACCAGCAATTCTTAAGTTTTATTTTGTTTTGTTTGATGCAGGGTCTCATGTTGCTCAGGCTGACTTCCAACATACTGTGTAGCTGAGGATGGCTTTGAATTCCTTTCTTCCTTCTTTTTTTTTTTTAATTATTTATTTTTTCCTTCCTTCCTTTTTGATTAAAGGTGTGCACCTTCAGGGGCTGGAGAGATGGCTCAGTGGCTAGGAGCACTGCCTGCTCTTCCAGAGGTCCTGAGTTCAATTCCCAGTAACCACATGGTATCTCACAACCATCTGTAAAGGGATCTGACGCCCTCTTCTACTAGTGTGTTGGGAGACAGCTACAGTGTACGTGTATACAGAAGATAAATAAATAAATCATAAAAAAAAAAAAGCCCAAAAAACAAAAAAATTCAAGGGTGTGTGCTACCACCTCCTGGCTGGTTTTGAACTTCTGATCCACCTGCCTCTACCTCCTGAGTGTCAGGACAGGTGTCTGCCATCCATACCCAGTTTATGGGGTGTCATGGAAGGAGCCCAGGGCTTCACATACTCAGCAAACAGCTTATCAACTGAGCCCCACCACAACCTCTATTAAAGAGTTTTAAATGCCATCTTCCTTATTTATGTGCATGTGTGTGCACATCCCGCGGTGCATACAGTCGAGGCAAGAGGGAGACACTGCCATTGTTGGCTCTCTTCTTGTACTGCGTGGGCTCCAGGAACCGAACTCAGGTCATCAGGCTTGGCAGTAAACACCTGTGAGCCACCTCATCTGCCTGCATCCACAAGTATTCTCTCTCTCTCTGTCTCTCCACAAAATCTTACTCTGTAGTTCACGTTGGGCCTGGAACTCAGAGCAATCCTTCCTTCTTAGTCAAGGGATGAGGTTACAAGAGACCACCACCCACCACATCCCACACTGTGACACTGTGTTCCCGCTGCTTGGCACATAGTAGATGCTCAAGAAATATGAGAGTGCCAGTGAGATGACTCGCGCACTAAGGTGGTTGCCATCAAACCTGGCAAACTGAATTTGATTCCCAGGACCCACACGGTGTGGCAGAAGGAAGCAATTCCTGCAAGTCTGACCATGGTGGTGATGGGGAATGGGTCCCCACATACATGCCTGTATACACAATAAATAAATTTAAAAAAATACCTAAAATATAGATCAACCTCTTTGCCAAATGTGAAAGCTGCCCACCTCTCCCCCCACCTGAGCCCAGCCTGTAACTCACCATACTTCTTGTTGAACAGGTCTTGGACTTGTTCCCTAAGCGTGTTGGCGATGTCGATCCGTGAGAGTCTGGTGTTGTAATTTTCTGCGAAGTGAATACAATTACGGACAGAGGCTATTACATTAAAAGGCACTTGGTGACTTTTACAGGAAAATGACTTCCTAATTACAGGGAACTCCTTGTCTGGCAATTAGCAGATCTTTGGAGTGGGCCCCTCAGAGTCCTTCAGAACCAGTCTTCATGAGACTCTGTGTGTGTGTGTGTTTTCTGATTTCCTGGAAGGACTCACACTGTTGCAACAACAGCGACAAAATGAAATTAAGCTAATTGTTGACATTTGAAAACTAACAAATGAATAAATAAGCCCAGAGGTGAGACACCAGAAGGCGGAGGCTTCTGTGTCCTCAGCCATGTGAGAGTTGGACTGAAGTCTTTCAAGAGCTCACAGAGACAGAGGGGCAGAATAGAAGTACCCACCCCACCAGGAGCTATTGATTATTTCGTGGTGTAAGAGATGGAGCCCAGAGCCTTGCAGATCACTCAGAAATACTCTACCACTGAACCACGCCCCCAGCCCCTCACTGGAGGATTCTAGGCAGGGGCTCTACCACTGAGCCACGCCCCCCAGCCCCTCACTGGAGGATTCTAGGCAGGGGCTGTACCACTGAACCACACCCCCCCCAGTCCCTCACTGGGGTTGGGGAGAATTCTAGGCAGGGGCTCTACCACTGAGCCACACCCCCAGCACCTCACGGGGTGGGGGTGGGGGTAGGGGTGGGTGGGATTCTAGGCAGGGGCTCTGTTGTCATTTCCTCACAGGGTGGGGAGGACTCTAGGCAAAGGCTCTACCACTCTGAAGTAGTTTCGATTTATGTCTGCCACATTGGTACACATGCATCACAACTGCATCCTTGACCTCAGAGAGGTCACATCCTGTCCTGGCCTTAGGAGAGAAAGGGTATGGATGGCAGGGGAAGAGATGGTGCTTCATATGCACTCCTGGTGACATTCTCAGCCTGCTAAGGTCTGGCTGGAGGAATCTACAGAGGGTGAGGAAAGATACACAAATTCCCCTCCCTGCAGAATGTGGGAGGAGTGAGAGGCTAAGGTGACTGGCAGCTAGTCCCAGGATTTGGTTCCTATCTCTGTGAGCTCTTCTACCTCCAGTATTGGACACTGCTGCCTCTCTGAACTCCTTAGAAGTATGGTGACCATGAAGGGGTCACTTGGTGACGGTCATCCTGGGATTCACACTGGCAATGCCCATAGCTCTCTAAGCTGCACACCCATAAGATGTTATAGGTTCTCAGTTGCATTCCTATAGCAAGGCTGGCCTCTCAAGCCAAGAATGCCAGGATAGGACTTCCTTGCCAGGGACACACTCCGTGATCCAGTTATAAGCCCTCTTATAGCATTTTCCCATGTTGCACTGTTTGACTTTCTGCTCCTTTCTGGCCCTCCATGGCCACCGTCCACTCTTCTAATTTCAGAGTAATATGAGCTATATTGCAGGATATTTGATCACACCTCAAACCCTGAAATTGTGTTATGTACTGGAAAAACTCATTATTAGTTGTGATGTGGCCTAGCCTTAGCACACACCTTTAATCCAAGAACTTTCTGCTTGAATATTCTAAACAGGATTAAATAAAGTCAACCATAGGTCAAGAGGCAGAGTAAGCAACTAGTTGACAGGAAGTGAACATAACAGGATATTAAGAAGAAACCACAGAGAGTCAGAGGGAGTCAGGAGGACTGACAGAGGCCTAGGCAGTAAAAGAGACAATTATTTGTTTATTTTTATTTTATGTGCATTGAAGGGATAAATAATTTATTTTGATTTTATGTGCATTTTTTAAAGAAAATTTTTTAAAGATTTATTTATTTATGTATGTGAGTACACTGTAGCTCTCTTCAGATATACCAGAAGAGGGAATCAGATCTCATTACAGATGGTTGTGAACCACCATGTGGTTGCTGGGAATTGAACTCAGGACCTCTGGAAGAGCAGTCAGTGCTGAGCCATCTCTCCAGTCCTTATTTTATGTGCACTGATGTTTTGCCTGCATATGTGTCTGTGTGAGGGTCTCAGATCCCCTGGAACTGGTGGCTGGGAATTGAATTCAGGTCCTCCAGAAGACCAGTCAGTGCTCTTAACCACTGGGCCATCTCTTCAGACCCTTTAAGGAGGTTTTTTCCAGAAGGTGTGAGAGGGGATTCTTGCTGGGCGAGCTGAGGAGGAAGGTCACTGGGTGCTTTCTTTGCCTCTCTGAGCTAGCAGGATTTCACCCCAGCATCTGGCTCCCAGGTCGTCATTGGTAAAATAGAACTGAGATTTTGTTAAAACAAAACAAAACAACAACAGCAAAAATAAACCAGAGAGCTGGGCTGATGAACGACTATAGATAGCACTGCTACTACCAGACAGAATAGACAGCACTGGAGTCCTGGGCCTGGCTGTGTGCACAGAGATACCAGGCTATAGTCTGGCCCTGGTACCCAGTTAGATACCCTGGAGCCTGTGGGTGGGGTCCAGCCTCTTTCCACTTCCACTGTCACCCCTCCCCCGTCTAAAACTAGACATGGCCATGACTTTGGAATGCCTAAACTTATACGGGCCTAAACTTACCTTGAAGGCCCTGTCTCTTCGGGGTCTCGTCCACAAGACGGTCCCAGGAGTCCCTCTCTGGGGGTGGGGTGGGGAGAGAAGGCAGGTGAGGAGGGAGCACCTGGGGTCCCAGGTGGCATCGAGGGGGCAAACCCGACAGGGACAGTGGGGAAATGCCTAGGGTAGGGGATAGGACAGGGGCATCAGGAGGGGTATGGCAGAGACTTGATGCCCTCCCACACCCACCTGTGTCTCCCCCATGCCCAGGTACCTTGAGTGTCCAGAACGGGTTCTTTGACACCATCAGTGAGCAGTTCGGGTCTAGAAAACATAACCAGTGCCATTAGTGAGGTTTGTCCAAGCACCCGAGGGTTGTGTAGCCGGCTCCTCTGGGCCTCAGTGTACAGATCTGTGCAATGGGCTTTCCTATCCCTGGCCAATATAGAATTAAGGTCCTTGTCACACTGGAGGAACAGTCCCGTAGATGGGAGCATCCTGGAGATAAGCTCTGAGAATTTCTCCAAATCCTAGGCTGGCTGATGGACTGTTTTGGACTTTATCCAATCCCTACTGCCTAGCATTGGAACACACAGCATGTATGTGTGTGGGCAAGCAATTTTCAGAGAAATGATGTGTGTGTCTGTACACACACATGTGGAAAGATGCATGTACAGGCCAAAGATCAACATCTGGTATCTTAGTAATATATACTTTTTCCTTTTTTTCAAGACAGGGTTTCTCTGTATATCCCTAATTGACCTAAAACTCACTCTGTAGACCAGGCTGGCCCCTGCCTCTTGAGTGCTGGGATTAAAGGTGTATACCGCCACTGCCTGGACACTTTAATTTTAAGAAAGCTTTTGTTGGCCGGGCACACACCTTTTGTTGGTGGCACACGCCTTTAATCCCAGCACTTGGGAGGCAGAGGCAGGCCTGAGTTCTAGGCCAACCTGGTCTACAGAGTGAGTTCCAGGACAGCCAGGGCTATACAGAGAAACCCTGTCTCGAAAAAACAAAACAAAACAAAACAAAAAAAGGAAGCTTTTGTTTTTTTAATTATGTGTATGTGCGTGACTGTGTGTGAGTGTGTAGTGCCTGCAGAAGCCAGATAAGGGCGCTGGAACCCCTGGAGCTAAAGTTACAGGTGGTTCTGAGAGGCCTGACCAGGATTCTGAGAAGCAAGCTCAGGACCTCCCAATTCAGGTTAAGAACAGCAAGCATTAACCACTGAGCCACTTCCGGCCCCTCCACAGTATGTTTGAGACAGGGTCTCCCCCTGAACCTGGAGCCCGTATATTGGCCACACTGATGGGCCAGCAAACCTGGGATTCTGCTAGCTCTGCTTAATCAGCACTGGAATTTAACCGGTACTGTAACAGTACTGGAACTTTGGGTATGGGGATTTGAACTCAGCTCCTCAGGCTTCTGCTTTACTGACTGAGCCACCTCTAAAGCATCTCTCCTGTTTTGTTTTTGTCGCTAAGATGACATATTATGATATAGTCCAAATTGTACACCAGTAGCTCTCAACCTGGGGGTCACAACACCTCGGGGAGGGGTGGGGTCACCTGAGACCATTGGAAAACACAGATATTTATATTATGATGCATAACAATAGCAAAGTTACAGTTATGAAGTAGCAATGTAATAGTGTTTTGGCTGGGGGTTACTGCAGCATGAGGAACTGCATTATGGGGTCGCCATATTAGGAAGGTTGAGAACCACTGCTCTGCATCTTCTTGCCCGAGTTCTAGTTTAGTTTAGAATCAGCAGGTCATGGTGGCTTGCATCTATAATCCTGGAGCCCTTGGGAGACTGAGGAAGGAAGATCACTTGGGTCAGCCTGGGCTACACAGTGATTTCCAGAGTATCCTGAGCTAGAAAACAAGATCCTATCTTAAAAACAAAACAAAACAAAAAGCCTCCAAACCCAAATACAGTAAAATCAAAATCATAGTAAATACAAAAGAAAAGAAGTTTTTGCAATCATGGTGTTATTTCGGGTGCTGATGGTGTCCCCTGTGGGTCTGGCTGGTACTTCTAGTCTTTGTTTGTTTGTTTGTTTTAGATTTATTTATTTTATACATATGAGTACACTGTAGCTGTACAGATAGTTGTGAGCCTTCATGTGGTTGCTGAGAATTGAATTTTTTTAGGACCTCTACTCGCTCTGGTCGGCCCCACTCCCTGAGTCTGTACTCGCTCTAGCCCAAAGATTTATTTATTATTATAAGTAAGTACACTGTAGCTGTCTTCTGATCCATCAGAAAAGGGCGTCAGGTCCCATTACAGGTGGCTGTGAGCCACCATGTGGTTGCTGGGATTTGAACTCAGGACCTTTGGAAGAGTAGTCAGTGCTCTTACCCACTGAGCCAACACTGCCTGGCTCATCTAGTCTTTTTTAACTTAACTAAAAAAAAAAAGAACACATGGGATTGAATTTAAGTCATCAGGCCTAGAGGCAAGCACCTTCACCTGCCAAGCATTGGTGATGGTCTGTATATGCTTGGCCCAGGGAGTGGCACTATTAGGAAGTGTGGCCTTGTTGGAGTAGGTGTGTCACTGTGGGCGTGGGCTTTAAGACCCTCATCCTAGCTGCCTGAAAGTGAGTCTTCTGCTAACAGCCTTCAGATGAAGATGTAGAACTCTCAGCTCCTCCCACACCATGCCTGCCTGGATGCTGCCATGTTCCCACTTTGATGATAATGGACTGAAATCTGAACTTGTAACCCAGCCCCAATTAAATGCTGTCCTTATGAAAGTTGTCTTGGTCATGGTGTCTGTTCACAGCAGTAAAACCCTAAGATACTATCTCATCAGCCCTTTCTTGGTTACATTTATTTATTTTATGTATGTGTACATGCATGTGTGTGCGTGTGTGTGTGTGTGTGTGTGTGTGTGTGTGTGTGTGTGTATGTGTGTGAGTGTGAGTGTGTGTGGCATGCAGACCATGACATATTTGTCAAGGCCAGAAGACAATTTGAGGGAGTCAGTTCTCTTCTCCCATGGTTTGGGTCTCAGGCAGTGTTTCTCTCATCCTTCCTAATGCTATGACCCTTTAATACAGTCCCTCGTGTTGTGGTGACCCACCCCCCAACCATAACATTAGTTTCTCTGCAACTTCACAATTGTGCTACTGTTATAAATCATAATGTAAATACCTGTGCTTTCCCATAGCCTTAGGCCACCCCTGTGAAAGGGTCTTTTGGAACTCCCACCCCTCATCTTCTCACCCTACCCCTAACTGTATCTGTGGGGTCGTTACGCACAGGTTGAGAACCTCTCGGGTCTATCAAGCTAAAGGGCAAAGGCCTTTACTGGTTGAGTTATCCACACCTCCCCATCCCCACCCCCAGCCCCACTCTGAAGCCTACACTCCTTTTAAATTTCTGTTTTGTTTTGAGACAGGATCTTACTATGTATCCTTGGCTAGCCTGGAACACCCAGCCCAGACCTTACCTCTTGATGACAAACTGGATGCTGTTGCTAGCTTCCAGAATTTTCCGCAGCTTGGCGATCCCAAAGCAGTTGGGTCTTCGAAGAGAGATGCCTTCAGGCAGTCCCAGTACGAACAGCTCCTCCGGGTGCATGAGGAACTTGGAATAGGGCACCTTGACAGGCTCTGAGGTACCAATGGCTTTGGCTGCAAACACATGGCTGCTGTAAGTCAACCTGGAACCCCAACCCCTGCCCCCATCTCTCTGGGCAAGTTACAGGTGGCAGGGCTTTTGAGAGAGCACTCGGTCGAGCCCTATTCACTTGCCAGAGGAGAGAAAAACACACCTACTCGGCAGGCAGAATAAAAGTCCTGATTTGCCCGGAAGCATATAGCCCAGGAATGTGAACCCCCAAAGCCATTCTTCACTCATGCCTTCAGAGCAGAGAAACCCAAGTACTGCTGGGATGTGATTGCTGCTCTCCCACCCCGACTGCCTTCAAACCCCCTAAACCTTCACACAGCCCCATGGCAGGTCAGACCTAGGACGGAGCCATGTCTGAGGTTCTCTGCCCCTGAGTAGCTTAATCATGGCTGCAGCCAACTTCCTATTTCCTCATTTGTAAAACAGGTCTTAGGATACAAGGGCTGTGTGAGGAAGGGCTGAGAAACCGTGTGAGAAGCCAGCACCTGGCAAATTCAAGGAGCCAAAGAAAGCAAGCTTCTTTCATCTCGTCCTTCTTTCCTGGACTCTTCTTCATTTTACTGTAGGGCTGGGAATGGAATCCATTCTATGTGCTAAACAAGCATTTCACAGCCTTACACCCTCGCTGGGGGATTCTAGGCAGGTGCTCTACCACTGAGCGACATCTCTACCCCCCTCATGAGAAGATGATACAAATGGGCTCTCTACCTCTGAGCCACGCCCCTGGTGAATTCTAAGAAAACACTGTACCACTGAGTCACACCTCACTTTTCTGAATTCCAGAGAAAGCCCTCTTTTTGCTGTGAATTTCCAGGAAGGCCTGCAGCTGTCTACAAGGCCTGTGGCTGAGGCTGACTGAGAGTACATGAGCCAGGGACTGATCTGGAGGAAGAGTGTGTGGGCCAACAGGCCAGCAGGGAGGCTGCTGCCATGAGTGAACTATATGGAAATCAGTTAAGTGTTCCCATCCTGAAGGTGGCTCCCAGCTCTGTCTCAATCTCTGTCCTAGAGACCTGTCCTTTTCTGTACTCACCATATTTTGTGTTGAACAGCATTTCCACCTGCTTCCGCAGGGGCCGGATCACGTCACCAGGGCTCTCTGAAAGGCAAAGGCAGTGTGCTGAGTTGCCTGAGTACAGAAATTTGGTGCTTAATTTACACTTCGGCTCTGGAGGCATCAGAAATGACATGGTGGTGAGACTTTGGAATGGAACAAAGAAAAAGGAAGCTGTTATTTTTTGGATTTTGCATACCTAGTTAGTGGGTGCAAAGCAAGCCTGTAATTTGCATACTTGGCCACCAGGGGGCAGTAAACACTTCCTAATTACAGGTATCTGACCTATATCAAGCTGGGTTCTACAAAGTGACATTCCTCTCTGACAAAGAGGCTGTTTGATTCTAGGGGCAGACATGCTAGTGACAAAAAGGACTACACTCTTACCACCCACCCCATCATTTGCTCAGCAGAGAGAGGAAAAGTTTTTCCTAGTGTATCTTCTATACAGTAAGCTAGTTTTACATATTGAAGTCTAATATCTTTTTTTTTTAAATGTATTTATTATATGTAAGTACACTGACTGTAGCTGTCTTCAGACACCCCAGAAGAGGGTGTCAGATCTCACTACGGATGGTTGTGAACCACCATGTGGTTGCTGGGATTTGAACCCACAACCTTCAGAAGAGCAGCCGGCGCTCCTAACTGCTGAGCCATCTTTCCAGCCCCCGAAGCCTAATATCTTGCTCAGGAAGATGAGGGGCCCAACTCCGTTTAGAATCCTTCCTGGAAGGAAGCTAGATATGTGTATGTTAGCCTAAGCTAAAACCTTACCCTGACCGATCCCTGCCAGTTCTAACACCGTCTAGAACTTTCTCCCACCTGGTACACCTCACATGGGTCTCTCAACCTAAATGAATTCAGGGTGTTGGAGAGAGATGATGGAGTGGAAGGGAGAATTTCTCTGGGGCTAGAGAGGGAATGATGGGATACAGGCAGGGCCTCACCTTCCGCCGGCCTCTCTTCTGACCAGGGTCCCTCACTGGAGCCTTTGTCTGTGAGAAAACAGAGGACGTTAGGAAACGCTGCCAGGAAAGCTTGACCAGAGGAGGGAAAGCCAGGCCAGAGAGCCTCAATTCTGAGGCCCAGGAGAGTGTCTCCAGATGGGATCAGGACACACCTATGCCTTTCAAATAGGGACTTAACAATCTTCCTCTATGGACCCCTGCAGGGATCAAGCCCGCAACCACTGTATTCTAGACATGGAGGAGCTCATGGAAGAATAAGGACAGGGCCCATTCTCCTTGTGTGACAGAAGAAGTTAACTAACACACCAGGATTCAGTGTGGGGAGGTCCACATCTGTGATCTTAGGAATTCAGAGTCTGAGACTGGAGGCTTCTGAGTTTGAGGCCAGCCTGAGCTGCACAGTGAGACTATGCCTTTTAAAAAAATAAAATAAAATAAAAATCTGAGCGTCTGGAGCGCAGCTCAGACACAGCGCACTTGCCTAGCATGCACTCAGGCCTTGGGTTCCATTCCTGGCACCAAAAATTACATTAACGACATGAACGAAGCCTCATGTCCTTACAGTAAGAAGGCTATGCACTGTGGCATGATCCTGTAAGGAAGGCTGAGGGAGGAGGACTACCGACTGCAGAGATAGCCTGATCTATGTAGCAAGGACCTGACTCAAAATTCAAGAGGATGGCGGGTGGTGGTGGTGCACACCTTTAATCCCAGCACTTGGGAGGCAGAGGCAGGTGGATTTCTGAGTTC
>NW_022196905.1:128232461-128251664 GCF_008632895.1 Mastomys coucha
AAAAAAAAAAAAAAAAAATCAAGGGGATGCACACCAGCTGTGATGGTTAGTTTGAATTGTTGACTTGACCCAAAAAATGCTTTTCCATGCAGGGCCATCTCTCTGGCCTCCGTTTTTTGTTTTTGTTTTTTGTTTTTGTTTTTGTTTTTTTTTTTTTTTTTTTTTTTGGTATTTTGAATAGCCAGGGGTTAGACAACCTCAATAAGGAGTCCCTAAATCTAATGCGCCTATGAGCATGCCTGTGGACGACTGTATTGATTATATTACCCTAACTTGGGTGGGAAGAGCCAGACTGAAAGGGAGTGGCTACATCCCCTGGGTCTGGGTCCTCAATTGTAAAACAGAGAGAGAGCATGAAAAATAAGCATGCATCCATCCTCTCTGCTCTTGACTACAGACTTGACCGATATCACTAGAGGCTTCAAGGCTTGACTCCCCTGCAGTGAGAGACTGTGGACTGTGGACTAGAACCCGGGCCTGTGAGTCAAATAAACCCTTCCCTCTCCCACACTGCATTTTATCAATGTATGTGATCTTCCGTAAAAGAAGTAAAACAAGAACATTTGTCATCCCAGCAACTTGGCGGGGGCTGATGACCTTGAACTTCTGATCTTCCTGTCTCTATCCCAGTGCCGGGATCAATGCTCCACCGTGTCTCTCTTGTTCAGAGACTTATGTTCATGTTTTGATTTTTCACACCCTGGGATGTTAGGCATGGAACTCAGCCTCTCAAACATGCTAAGCTCACAGTCTGCTAAAGCGCTTCAACCTCTAACAAAGGAACTCACACGTAGACTAAGGAGGCCCCATCTGCAACAGCAACATCCCCTCCCCACTTTTTTGTTGTTGTTGTTGAGACTCTGCGTTGCCCTGGCCACCTGGATATCCTGGAACTCTGTAGGCCAGACTGGCTTCAAATGCCTCAAGATCGGCCTGCCTCTGCCTCCCGAGTGCTGGAATTAAAGGCGTGTGCCACCCCCACCCAGATCCCCAAAGCATCTAATCAAGCGCAAACATTTTGAAATTCAAGACATGTCCCAAGTCACAGGCATAGCTGGTCCCATACGTGTGTGTTAAGTCTTGTCCCACAAAGGCAAGGGCTCCTGACCCGCCTGTCCCTCCCTGTGGCTCCCCAGGGAGGAAGGCCCCCTCCAATATGGCCAGCTCCAGCCCACCTCTTACCAGCCGGCATTTCCATCCCATAACCAGAATCCTCTGAGGGCAGATGCCCAGGCAGCGAGTCAGTCATCTCCTCAGAGGTAGGTGAAGGATCTAAAAGGAAACTCTGAATGATGAGGGCATACTTTACATGTCCCACCCATCACGGTCCCTTAGAGGTCCCCATGGGCCAGCCAAGCAGGTCTACAGATCAAGAGTCTAAAAGATATCCATGCAGTCAGAGGTGGAACAGCCGGTGACCTGATGACTTCAGTTCTTAGGGAGGTGAAGTAGCAGGACTGAAAGCTTTAGGGTCACCCTGAGCTACAGAGTAGGTTCAGGGAGTTGATATTCTATCAGGATTTGAGATCCTATCTCAAAATAAAAAGTGAAAAGGGGGCACGGCTCAGTGGCACAGCCCCTGCCTAGAATCCCCCCACTGAGGGGCTGGGGGCGTGGCTCAGTGGCAGAGCACCTGCCTAGAATCCCCCAGTGAGGGGCTGGGGGTGTGGCTCACTGGCAGAGCACTTGGCCAGATGGTATATATAGGCACTGGGCAGCAGAACGGCACAGCTTCTGCCAACATGTCCGGCCACGAACAGAAACACCAATAGTCCTTAGATGTATGCCTCTTACCTGAGACAGTAACCTGAATAATGTCCAGCTCCTCTGGCTCGATTTTGATGGGCCTCAACATTCCTATCTCTCCTGAGGTTCCTGCAAAGAGAACAAGAAGGGACCCAGTTAGGCAGGGGCATGAACATGCCCATACAGAGGTTAGGACTTTCCAGAACATTCTCACGTCTGCGAACTGACAGTGAACGACTAGGAAAAGTCATTGGACCCTTGGCTCCTGCCCAGACCTTTATGAAGGGCAAGATGAGCCCTTGGACAAACTCAAGCCAAGGCAGGTTCCTCTGGTGTAAAGAGCTTACCGGTCCATGTTATCTGCAGACCCAGGGTAGGCAGTAGGGATGCCAGGATTTCTTATTCTCATCACCTCCCAGAGTGTTCCCAGAATGCTCTGCTGCTTGCAATGTGATTCTTGGGGCATGGCCATGGGTAGAGAACTATCCCAATTACTAGGGGTTCATAGTCTGGGCTGGTTTCTGTCTGGCTGTCAGTTGGGGACTGATGGCCACCCTCCAGTTTTGGGACCACAAGGGAGTCACGCAGCTTCTCACCTGGCCCACAGTCTTCAGAGATGCTGCTCATGTCTGACCTGAGAGAAAGGAAGGTGGAGAAATGACCCAGGGTTGACCTTGTCCTGAGCCACTCTGCCCAGTACAGCTCTGCCCACATTTCTAAAAACAGCCCCCATGCCAGGCAGTGGTGGCGCACGCCTTTCGTACCAGCACTTGGGAGGCAGAGGCAAGTGGATTTCTGAGTTCGAGGCCAGCCTGGTCTACAGAGTGAGTTCCAGGACAGCCAGGGCTACACAGAGAAGCCCTGTCTCGAAAAACAACAACAACAACAAAAAACAGCCCTTGAATATGAGTGTTGCAGACCCCATTTGTGACCTTAGGACCTGAGAGACAGACTCAGGAGGACTACTTCGAGTTCAAGAGAGTCGGACTGGAGTGCTGGCTCAGCAGTTAAAGGCTTGCTGCTCTTACAGAGGAACCAAGTAGAGTTCCCAGCACCCAAATGGTGGGCTCACGACATCTGTAACTCCAGCTCTGGTGTGCCCAATGCCCTCTTCTGGTGTTCTTGGGTATCTGTACTCAAAGGGTGTATATACAACACACACACACACACACACATACACACACACTAAAAATCTTAAACCAGGGGGCTGGCGAGATGGCTCAGTGGGTAAGAGCACTGACTGCTCTTCTGAAGGTCCTGAGTTCGGATTCCAGCAACCACATGGTGGCTCACAACCACCCATAATAAAATCTGACATGCATCTGAAGACAGATACGGTGAATTATGCCAGAGCGAGCAAGGCCGAAGGGAGTGGGCCGGCAGAGGTCCTGAGTTCAATTCCCAGCAGCCACACACATGATGGCTCACACCCATCTGTACAACTACAGTGTACTCATACACATAAAAAAAAAAATCTTAAAAAGAAAAAGAAAAATCTTAAACCAGGCACGGTGGCTCATGCCTTTAATCCCAACACTTGGGAAGCAGAGGCAGGTGGATCTTTGTGATCCAGACATCACAGCCAGGTCTACATAGGAAGTTCCAGGACAACCAGAGCTATATACTGAGAACCGGACTCAAAAAACCATCAAAAATAATTAGAATACCAATCATCCCGGACCCTATGTTTTCACAGAATGTGGTCACTACTCTACACTAGCATCAGGCACCAGCTTCCCAGAGCCCTGGCTCCTGGCTCCTCCTGCCATGTTCTCACCCTCACCTCCATCTTCTCAGCCAGCTGAGCCACGCCCCCAGCCCCTCACTGGAGGATTCTAGGCAGAGCTCTACCACTGAGCCATACCCCCAGCCCCTCACTGGGGGATTCTAGGCAGAGGCTCTACCACTAAACCACAAGCCCAGCCCCTCACTGGGGGATTCTAGGCAGGGGCTCTACCACTAAGCCACACCCCCAGCCCCTCACTGGAGAATTCTAGGCAGGGGCTCTACCACTGAGCCACGCCCCCAGCCCCTCACTGGGGAATTCTAGGCAGGGGCTCTACCACTGAGCCACGCCCCCAGCCCCTCACTTGGGGACTCTAGGCAGGGGCTCTGCCACTGAACCACGCCCCCAGCCCCTCTTTGGGGGATTCTAGGCAGGTGCTCTGCCACTGAGCCACGCCCCCAGCCCCTCTCTGGGGTAATTGTAGGCTGGTGCTCTACTGCTGAACCACACCTGCAGTCCACATGACCAGATTTTGTCCCTCTCAGTTCACAGCCTGGGTTGGTGATTAGGGCCAGTGACTTGACTGTGGGTTGTCACAGGGACAAGCCGTGTGAGGATGCAAGGAAGCTTCCCAAGATAACTGACACCTGAAATACTGTGCTCCCCATGTTCTCTTGCCCCACTTTGTCTCTCACTGGCCTGGAAGACATGTATTTGGAGTCCTTGTGTGAAAACCAAGTGCCCGAGAGGGGTGATGGGGACCAGTCAGACCTCGGCCCTTCCTATACCATGCAGAACATAGGCCTAACCCAGAGCAGAGGAGGGCCCTTACCAGGCAGTCCCAGCCAGGTCCAGCATGCCGTCCCTACAGACTTCTGTGGAAGTGTCTTCTGGTGGGCTAGCTGGCTCCAGCTTCATGGGGTCTTTGGTAAACTTGTTCCCTGTGGGAAGAGTTGGGCTTAAAATGATGGCTCTTTGGTCAAATGTGGTGGCACATACCTGCAATCCCAATATTCGGGAACCTGAAGTTGGAGGAATGCCTTGAGTTCGAAGCTAGCCTGAGCTACAACAGTAAGACCTATCTGTGAAGCCCTAAAGAGACACCCAGGCAGTGGCTTCTATAGGACATTTCTCAGGTCACTCCTGGGAGGGTGGGATGTGCATTTGATCTCTTCTTTGGGGCTGTGTCTGAAACAGTCAGGAAGTCATCTGTCGATACCCTGCCCTCATCTGGAAGGATGCCTCTGCCCTCTACCAGGACATGGTAACGTGACCTCAGGATAAAGGCCACACCCCCACCAGATTTATCCCATAGGGTCATTTTCTTGTTTAATAAAACCAAAAACTAGAAGGCTGGTATTACCTTAAAAAAAAAAAAAAAGAACAAACAAACCAACAAAAAACAGGGTTTCTCTGGGTAGCCCTGGCTGTCCTGGAACTTGTTCTGTGGACCAGGCTAATATCAAATTCAGTGATCCTCCTGCCTCTGCCTCTTAAGTGCTATGGTTAAAGGCACCACTGCCCAGCTACCCAGCTCCTATCATCATCTCCAGGTCACAGATGGGGACACTGAGGCCTCCAGGCAATGCCCAAGGCTAGAAAGCTGCTGGGTCAATGGGGCTCAGGCTCAGGTGCACTGTACCCCAAGGATCTGGGCAGCTTTTGGAGTCTGAGGCACAATGGATACCTCCCCTCTACAAGGTGTGACCGACCACGTCATGGCAGAGGCTTTGGAACGCCCACGCCTCACTTCTCTTGCACCTTAGTTGCTTTGTCTATCAGTGGGAGTGGGATCCAACTCGTGTCTGCACGTGGCTGGGGGGGGGGCGGGGAATACAAGGTGGATATGATATAGATGCCTGCAATCTTAGAAAACCTGAATGTGGAGCCCCAGCCTTCACGAGAAAAGATGCAGAGACGTATGCTCATAAAGAAGATTAGGGGGCGATGACATAAAACACAATCAGTGAGCAATCTGTCCGCCAAAAGAATAACACAGAGGCCAACTGGGGAAGACACCCAGTGTTAACTTCTGGCCTCCACATAGACACCACACACACACACACACACACACACACACACCAAAATATACAAAAAAACAAGGTTGTTCCGAAAGGAACCTGGCTATGTGTTAGAGCAAATGGTATTACTGTTTTCTCCAAGGAGACTCTAAACTCTGGAGGGTTCCAGTCTGTCAGTCATCGGGATCCCAGAGACCACATAAAATCCCAAGATGTAGAAAAGTACTCAAGTTCTGGTCAGGCGATGGTGGCGCACGCCTTTAATCCTAGCACTTGGGAGGCAGAGGCAGGCAGATTTCTGAGTTCGAGGCCAGTCTGGTCTATGAAGTGAGTTCCAGGACAGCCAGGGCTGTACAGAGAAACCCTGTCTCAAAAAAACCAAAAAAAAAAAAAAAAAAGTACTCAAAGTAACAGGGTTAGCCCAACTCCAGAATACACCTGCTGGTACCCACTTACCTGTGAAAATGCGCTCATCAAACATCCTGGGGAGAGAGGAGAGAGAGAGAGAGCATGAGAAAGGTGAAGGCTGGTCCCTTTAGAGATGCCACAGGTGCCACCAGTGTGGCTCTTAGAGCCATAGACTAGGGCACGGGGGTTGACTACCCATGTGGGCAAGAGTTGGGGAGTGACGGTTCATACTGTCAACCTGACATGACTCAGAACGGCCACAGAACAAACCTCTGGACAAGTCCATGAAGGGGTCTCTAGATTAGGTTGACTGAGGAGGGATTATCTACCCTAACTGTGGGTGGCACATCCCATGGGCTGAGAGTCAGCATTCATCTCTATGCTTCCTGGCTGGCAACGCACTGTGAGTGACCTGCCACCCCACGCTCCCCCTGCCCACCTTCCCGCCATGATGGACTGTGAGCCCCAGTAAGCCTTCTCTCCTTAAGTAGCTTTTGTCCAGGGTTCTGTAATAGCGACCAGGAAATATAACTATTACAGGAGGACTCTAAAATCTCAGAATGTGAATGTTTCTGCTTAGCCAGGGAAGCCATGGCCCATGATCTATCTGGACATTATGCCAACAAGGGGGGCTAGCTCGCAACCCTATTTTGCTATAGTGGAACAACTCAAGCTCCTGTCCCTCTACTACTCCAGCCACGAAAGACCTGTATAGGTTTTCCGTTGTTCTGTGTTGCTTTTTATGAGGCAGGGTCTCATGGAGCCCAGGCTGACCTTGAACTCCCTATGTAACCAAGGATGACCTCGGATTCCTGATCCCACTCTTATGCGCTGGAATTGTAGGCCTGTAAATACTATGCCTGGATTCTGCAGTGCTGGGGATGGAATCTGGGGATTTGTGGATGCCAGGCAGGTGCTCTGACCACTGAACCACACTACCACCCTAGACCTACTCATGAAGCCCCTGTTATACCCATGTCTCTAAGGGCCCAGGCTCAGCAAAAAGCAACTCAAAGCCACTGGACAGGTCATAGTCGTGGAAGCTGACCCAAGGGCTCCTTCGGGGGCATACTCAGAAGGTAGAGGCCTGAAGCAAGAGTAAACACTAGGCTATCATAAAAACATCTAGAAGCAAGGCCCTTGTAGTGATGTGCTTGTTCATCCATGCAAGCCTCTACTTCACGGGATCCACAGAGACCTTGAACCCTGTGACAGGGTCAGATACTGATGGACCAATTGCAGGGGAAGAGGCCCAGGGATGGCTTAGGTCCAAACATGTAAAGCCAAGGCCAAGAATGACAGGTATGGAGGTACTCGCCTGCAATTCCAGCATTTGGGAGGCTAAGGCAGGAGGACCTTGAGGTCCAGTCCAGCCATAAGCTATGTATTCAAACCTTATCTCAAAAACCTAACAATAGCTTTTCTTCTTCTTCTTTTTTTCTGGTTTTTTGAGACAGGGTTTCTCCATGTTGCTCTGGCTGGTCTTGAACTCAAAGATCTACCCGATTCTACTTCCTGAGTGCTGGGATCAAAGGTGTACGTTGCTACTGACACACATCTTAAAACAGTTATTATTGACATGAATATAGAAAAGAAATCATGCGAGCCAGGCGGTGGTGGCACACGCCTTTAATCCCAGCACTTAGGAGGCAGAGGCAGGTGGATTTCTGAGTTCGAGGCCAGCCTGGTCTACAGGGTGAGTTCCAGGACAGTCAGGGTTATACAGAGAAACCCTGTCTCAAAAAAACAAAAAAGAAAAAAAAAAAAAAAAAAGAAATCATTCAAAAGAAGAGTCCAGGGGTTAGAGGTGTGTGTGTGATGGTTAGTTTCCAGGGGTCCACATAACACAAAGTGGAGCCATTTGAGGAGCTAGCTGCTAGATGCGGATCAGACTGGCCTGTGGACAAGTCTGCGAGGAACGGTATAAACTGATGCTCAGCCCACGGTGGGCGGTGGCGTCACTGGGCGTGGTCCCGGGCTGTATAAGAAAGCTCCACACCGGCGAGGGCTGAGGCACACTCAATTAGTGAGCAGCATTCCTCCATGGCTTCTGCTGAGTTCCTGCCCCACTTTCCTCAATGATGGACTGTGACCCGGAAGCGGAAATAAACCTTTTCCCGCCCCAAAGCCACATCCTTCCAGTCAAGAGTGCTTGATCTGAAGGTGTGAAAAGGTCACAAAACCGATTACTTTAGCTAATCCGACTGACATAACTTAGGAAGCCATCGAGAATGCAGAGCACAGGAATGCACACCTGGAATCCCAGCACTTAGATGGTGGAAAAAGAAGGATCAGAAATTCAAGGTCATCCTGGGCTACACAGTGTGCTCACAGTACACAGACCATTTCTTTAAAACAAACAAACAGAAAACAAAACAAAAGACCCCAAAACCAAACGCCCAGCAGCGGTGTTACAAGCCTTTGATCCCAGCAAGACGGAGGTAGAGGCGGGTGTATCTGATAAGTTCGAGGCCAGCCTGGCCTACGTATTAAGTTCCAGGACAGCCAGAACTACACATTTGAGACCTTGTCTCCAAAACAAACAAACAAATAAATTAAAATAAAATAAAATAAAAAGAAACCAAAAAAAGCCAGTAAGGGGAGACTAAGTTGGGTGTCTAGGTTAAGCTCAGGGCATGAAGCCTGAACGTGGCTTCGTGTTCTTTCTCTGAGAGACCAAGGGTTCCCTGCTATTCCTGGAGCTCTGGGAGCTCACACACATCTGGATACCACAAGCCCTGTAGCAGCCGGAGAGCAATGCCGGCAGGAGCTAGCTTCCTGTCTGGGGGCCCTGCTTCCCCTCTCAGCCCCACCCACTGACCCAGCGGCTGCAGAATTAACAAGGCGACCATTCTTTAGGAAGTATAGTGTTGGGGAAGGTACTTTCAGACTAGGAGGCGTTTCGTCTCATTTTCAGAGATATGGTGGAGGTAGAGGAAAAAGTCAAATGCCCTCATAGGGTGCCCAGGCTGGAAGGCACGCTTCACAGACTTAGGGTCCCAAAGCACAGTCCCGAGTTCCAGAATCATCTGCTCTTCCTTTTGCTTTTGTGATTCTAAGAATGAAAAATCCGGCACTTCACGTACGTCTGGCAAACGCTCTACCACTGAGCCATGCCCCCAGACCCTCATTGGAGGATTCTAGGGGCTCTACCACTGAGCCACGCCCCCAGCCCCTCACTGGGGGGATTCTAGGCAGCAATTCTTTCATAGAACCAAGCCAATTCACACCTCTTGATAATGAAATGAATGCTGTGTCGCTCCTCCAGAATCCTCTTCAACTTCGGCACTCCGTAAGTACAGGGCCGCTTGAAGGGGATCTTGTCTGGAATACCCACAATTTCCACAGCCTCAGGGTCACAGGCAATCTTCCTATACGGCACAGGGACCATGTGGTCCAGGCCCAGGGCTTCCGCTGGAAGGGCAAGAACAAGGGTGAATGCAAGGAACAAGTCACCACTGGATACGGTTTTGGCCACAGTCCCATCTAACACTGTTGGCTGTGCTTCTTTCAACTGTTTCAGACAGTCTCACTATATAGCCCTGGCTGACTTAGAACTCACTATGTAGACCAGGTTACCCTCAAACCCAGAGATTTGTCTTGCTTTCCAAACACACGCGTGCGCGCACGCGTGTGTGCGCGCGCGCACACACACACACAGTTTCTCTTTGTAGCCCTGGCTACCCTGGAAGTCATTCTATATACCAGGCTAGCCTCAAACTTAGAGGTCCAGCTCCCTCCTGAGTGCTGGGTTTAAAGGTATACGTCACCACAGCCTGCCCCAGCATTCTTTTTTAAACATTTTATTTTATTTTTAAAGGGTTTTTTTGTGTGATTTATTTATTATTATATGTAAGTTCACTGTAGCTGTCTTCAGACACACCAGAAGAGGGCATCAGATCTCATTACGGATGGTTGTGAGCCACCATGTGGTTTCTGGGATTTGAACTCAGGACCTCTGGAAGAGCAACCAGTGCTCTTACCTGCTGAGCCATCTCTCCAGCCCTTTTAAACATTTTAAAATGTTTATTGGGAGTCATTGCTAAGGGACACAGCCTGAGTGTGGAGGTCAGAGGACACGTAGCATGAGTTGGTTCTCTCCTTCCATCATGTGGGTTCCAGGGCATTAAGGCTTGCCTACAAGCACCTTTACCAATTGAGCCATCTTGCTGCCCCTCCTTGAGACAGGACCCTGTTCTATTCCCCAGACTGGCATCAAATTCACAGCGATCCTCCTGGCTCAGTCTTCAAGAGTTGGGCCAGGTACACCATCATGCTAAGCTACAAATATTGTTTGCTTTCTTTGGGCAAGCTAGTCCTTGCTTCAGGCCTTTTCTGGTCTCCTCGGGCTGTGTGCTGTAGCTCAGAGCTGCCCCTCAGCCACTCACTGACCAAGTCGGGGCTGGGCACAGCAGTCCAGGCTGCCTCGGGAACAGCTCAGGGTCTGTCTGTCAGCAGCGCTGGCAGTGTTGGCAGCCAGCTCTACACTGTGAAGTCACACTTAGCTCCTTGTCACATTAAAGCCAGGAAATCTCAGCAGCTGTCACGTCACTTCTCCCCCACCCCCACCTCCTGTCTGGGGAGCCACCCTCCCTGCCTTCGGGGTTTGGGCAATCACTCTGTGGAGTTCATGTGAACGCATGGCTGTGCAGGGGCAGCCTCAAGAAACTTTTGGTTCTGATGTAGGTGGGGCTGGGGGTTTGTCTTTGAATTCAGGATTCTCCCAAGAGCTGGGATCACAGCTGTGCACCACCATGCCTGGTTTATATAATGCTGGGGATGGAATCCAGGGCTTCATGCACGATAAACAAGCGCTCTACCAAGACAGCCATATCCCAACCTTTTTTTAGCTTTCCTGACAGGGTCTTTTTTTATAGCCTAGGCAGCCTGGACACCTTAATCCTCAGCTTCTAGAAATGGTGAGATTCTGCCGGGCGTGGTGGCACACGCCTTTAATCTCAGCACTTGCGAGGCAGAGGCAGGCAGATTTCTGAGTTTGAGGCCAGCCTGGTCTACAGAGTCTAGGACAGCCAGGGCTATACAGAGAAACCCTGTCTCGAAGAACCAAAAAAAAAAAAAAAAAAAAGAAAGAAAGAAAAGAAAAAAAATGGTGGGTGTGCACCACCATGCCTGGTGTCTGTCTGTCTGTTTGTCGCTGTCCACCACATGCACCCTACCCTGTCACTGGTCTATCATAAGCATATATAGTAGCCAGAAAGAAAACACCAGGGGCTGGAGCTGAAGCCCAGCAGATGTCAGCTCTGACCCAGGCCTCCTTGTCTTGCACATACCCAGAGCTTCTCCACACCACTTCCTTACAGCCCAGGAGGTTCACCTGATTACGTCAGGAGACTCCTGTGCGGACAGCCATCTAGGTCACCCCAGACCCTACACAGGAGGCCCAGGCCACCAGTCCCTGCCCACGCAGCAAAGGCATCATCTCAGGAAGGGGCCTGACTCTCCAGCCTGACACCTTGGCCTCCTTGAAGCTACCTTTGTATCCTCACCAAGCACGGTGGACTCAGGACCCTCACGCCAACTGCTGTAGGCAGCCATATTCAAGTTCTCACAATTGTATGCACTTGCATACAAGGGCCCACAACCGTATGATCTTGCACATAAATGCCCACAGCTACATGCACTTGCATACAAGCACATACAGCTGTACCTATCTGTTGAGGACATAAAAGTCCTTGCGCCCACAGATCACTGGGGAAACCAGGAATGTAAACACACAGGGGCCTCTGCTCAGCGGAGGAGATAAAATACCTGGTTTCCTGCCCAGAAAGCAGAGTAGATTTTGTTAATGACCAGGTGACCTTTGTCTATAGAGGCAGACCGAATCCCCCAGAATAATTATCCCAGACTCTTCCCTCCCTCGACCATTGCCCATCCTTAGAGGAGATGTCACATGTATTTTATGGCCTGCTGAACTGTACGCTATCGGTCAGAGATCATACTACATTCTAGGCCCCTTAGCTTTAGAACCCGCCCTCAGGGTCACATGTACTTTGTAAAAGAGTTTCTATGTAGCCACACCTTAAGCTTTATTACGCCTCTGGAATCGGATTGACTGGCACGGTTGTCGCCTGGAAACCTTTTCCTGAATTGTAGTATGTTTTTATACATGCTGACAGTGAACTGCCTGGCATTAGACTCCCTGAAATCCACCCCAGGCTGACAAAGTCAATCTACACTGGGAGCCGGGCAGTGGTGGTGCACGCCTTTAATCCCAGCACTTGGGAGGCAGAGGCAGGTGGATTTCTGAGTTCGAGGCCAGCCTGGTCTACAGAGTGAGTTCCAGGACAGCCAGGGCTACACAGAGAAACCCTGTCTTGAAAAACAAAAACAAAAACAAAAACAAAAACAAACCTCAGCTTTTGGGTTATCTCCTACAGAGTTTACCTCCCCGAAGTTTAAAAGACCCGTTGATTGGAGCACATTAAAGCAGGTCAACAAAACAAAGCAGGAAGCCCAGATGGTAGTGAATACCTGGGAATCCTAGCACTGGGGAGATGGAGGCAGGAGGATGGCTAGGAATTCAAAGCCAGCCTGGACTATAGAAGAAAAACCTGTCTTAAAAAAAAACAAATGAAGGAGTCAGGGAAATGACTCAGGAAGTGTTTGCCTAGCACGCACAAAGCCCCGAAGTCCATCCTCAATACTGACTAAAAGTGGGTATGGTAGTGCACACCCGTAATGGCCCGCTCAGGAAGTGGAGGCGGGACAATCAGAAGCTCAAGGTCATCCTTGGCTACACTGGAGTTTAAAGGCAGCCTGGGTAAAATGAGACCCTGTCTGTAAATAAATAAGTAACTCATATTGAAAGAAAGAAGAGGGAAGGAAGTAAGAAGGTAGGTAGGTAAACTGGTCATGTATACAATCCAGTATTTTATGTACTGAGGCAGTTTGGCCTGAATAGAGATTTCAAGGCTAGCCTAGGTTACAGAGTAAGAGGGTGCCTCCAAAAATCCGAAAGAGGGGAGGAGAGATGGTCTGTGGGAAAAGGTGCTTTGCTGCAAAGCTCTAACGACCTGAGTTAGGTCCATGGAGCACACATGGGACAAGGAGAAATCTGTCCTCACACTCCAGCTTACACACAGACACACGCAAAATAAATGTAAAACATTCACACACCCAAAACAACAGCAACGGCACCACAAAAAAGACAAAGGCTCTTGATGATGGCGCAGGAACAGGTGCATTCAGAACCAGGCCTGACAATGTGAGTTCAATTCCTGGTACCCAGATGATGGCTAGAGATTCAAATCCCGAAAGCTGTCCTCTGACCTGCACACACATGTGATGGATACACACACACACACACACACACACACACACAGTCTTAGCTCAGTTGGTAAAGTGCCTTGTACTTTGAATTCAGTGTCTTACAAACATACAGATCCAATTTTGATGTCAACAATCAGTGCAAAAAAGCCAGGACTAGAAAGGGGTGAGCTCATTCAGCAGTAAGTCTCAAGAGACCTAGACAAGATTGTATGGAGGCTAGAAGCCTCCAGGACTAAAGCTAGGTTAGCAGACGGAGGCAGTAAGCCTCTGAGATGACAATTACATTAGGCGAATAAAAGATACCTTTACAGGGGACTTCCAGGAAGATGGCTGCATTGGCTAGTTTTATCAAGCTGGAGTCATTTGAGAAGAGAGAACCTCAATTAGAAAACGCCCCCACCGGCCTGTGGTGAGGCCTGTGGCGAGGCCTGTGGTAGTACATTTTCTCCCCTGATGATTGATGTGGGAGGCCCCACCTCACACCCGGGTTGGCAGTTCTGGGCGCTATACGAAAGCAAGCTGGGAGAGCCATGAGAGCAAGCCACTAAACGGTGTGCCTCCATGGCTTCTGCTTCAGTTCCTGCCCTGCCTTCCTTCAGTGATGGAGGGTGACTGAGAGGTGTAAGGTGAAATGAAAATAAACCTTTTCCCTCCCCAAGCTGATTTTGGTCATGGTGTTTGATCACAGCAACAGGAATGTAAGACAACTGTGCAGAGGCTAAAAGTGCCAGGCCTGTCACTCCATGCTTGGTATCTGGAACCTACAAAGTGGAAGAAGAGAGCTGACACCTATAAGCTACCTTCTGACCTCTACTCTTACACTGTGGCACACACATGCACACAAACACACACACACACACACAAACACGTGCATATAAACAAGCACGCACATACAAATGTATCTAATAACTTTCATATATACATATATGTTTAATGTATGTGAGCGATCTGTCATATACAGAAGAGGGAATCAGATTCCATTATGGAAGGTTGTGCGCCACAGTGGTTACTGGGAATTGAACCCAAGACCTCTGGAAGTGCAGCCAGTGCTCTTAACCACTGAGCCATCTCTCCAGCCCCAACTTTTTTTTTTTTTTTTTTGGACAGGGCTGCCTCACTGGTCTAGAACTTTAAATGTATCCCTAATATTCTATCTCCAGCTCTATGTAAAACTGGACATAGTGGTATAATCCCAGCACTCAGGCAGAGGCAGAAAGATCACAAGTTGGACGTCAGTCTCATCTACACAGCAATGTCAATGCTAGCCTAAGCTGCAGGAGGCTCTGTCTCAGCAATAACAACACACACAAAAGGTAGATGATGCTTTTAAAATATGATGCCTGAGGGTCTCCTCTGGCCTTGACACACATGCACATATGCCTGCACACTTATGCACAACCACACACACACACACACAACAGAACAGAAACAGCAGAGAACAACACAGGGTTGTGCGAACACTGGAAGCCAACAAAGAGCAATGTGGACCCCTGCCCATCTCCCCATAGGTGACTCAAGGTCTGGGGATCTGCCATAGTTCCACCCCCACAAAGAATCTGCGAAGGAAATATTGACACAACCACCCTCTCCCAGACAGGGGAGAGCCCACGCCGATGCCATCCGCACTGACGCTGCGCGGGCGCCAGCATATGGCTCATGCTGTTGTGTTGGGGAACATAAGCGACTGCCACACATAATGAGATGCTCACCCGGTGGGCCGCGCCGCCCACTCACCGTATCTGCTGTTAAACAGAATCTGCACGCACTCCCGCAGGGTGTTGATGTCCTCCATCTCCTTGATGAAGGGATCCCACTTCTCTATCAAAACACAGAAAGCCCAGTGAGGACTGGTCCCTAAAATGGGGGCTGCCTCCCGTCAGACTCCCCAGCTCCTGCCGCTCTCCCTCCAAGAGCCTAGGGTGCCACTCTAAAGCACCCAGGCCTCCTACCCATTGTCACTTAAGCCTCTATGAGATTTCGGGTACTCAGACAGTATCCCCTCTGCTCCCTCACTGGTCCTCGTATCCACATCTACATCTTCCAAAGAGCTGTGTAGCAGACATATCTCTCCCCAGACCACCCTACCTCAGGCAGACAAAAGCCTGGGAAGGCCACATTTCTTGAGAAAGGAGGGGCTTACTATGTACTTGAGGATAGGAACTTGAAATCCTCCTGCCTCGGCCTCCTGAGTGCTGGGATGACAGGTCCGTGTCACCATGTCTAGCAAATCAGGGAGGTGTAGTGGAAGAGGCTAAAGACCCTGTACATGCTAGATAAGTGGCTTATTGTTGAGCCAAGCTCCCAGTCCCTCACTGAGAAATTCTGGGCAGGGATGGGGACTCTTAAACAATACACGCCTGTTCAACCACATTCCCAGCCTTCACATACAGCCTTTCTTTTTCTTTCTTTGTGTCAGGGCCTTACTGTATAGCCCAAGTTGGCCTCAAACAAGAACTTCCCCCCTCAGCTCCATACATGGCTCCCCTCTTCCTTTTTTTTGAAGCCGAGTCTCACTGTGTAGGTCTGGCTGCCTGTTACTTTGTAGCCCAGACTGGCCTAGAACTTACAGAAATCCTCCTGCCTTTGTTTCCTGGATGCTGGACCAAAGGCATACACCTAGCTTTTTTGATATTTCTTCTCTCACAGGGAGGAATCTAATTCTTCCCCTCTGAGAACTGGCTGGAACATTCTAGACTTCTCACAGATAAAATGGAGCAGCTGTGACAGTAGTTTCTGAAGAGAGATCATGAATATACTCCTCCTTTTCAGTGGTGGATCATTACCTTAGAACACCAGCTGCCATCTTGCGAGTCTGGTCAGCTGACCTGATATATATGCTCGCGCAGGTGCTGCAAGAGTGACCTTACACATGGCTCTCCAGTTTCAGCCCAGATGACACCCATGTCTACAAGCTTACGAGAGACACTACACCAAAATGACTTCCTCATCTGCTGCGATCATCAGTCCTACTTGTCAACCTGACAGGACTCAGAACTGCCATGAAAACCAACCTCTAGCCGGGTAGTGGTGGCGCACGCCTTTTATCCCAGCACTTGGGAGGCAGAGGCAGGCGGATTTCTGAGTTCGAGGCCAGCCTGGTCTACAGAGTGAGTTCCAGGATAGCCAGGGCAGCCAGGGCTATAAGAGAAACCCTGTCCCAAAAAACCAAAACCAAAACCAAAACCAAAACCAAACAATCTCTAGGTGTGTTTGTGAGAGAATTTCTAGATAGGGTGCAAAGAAGTGAAGAGACCCACGCCAACTGTGGGTGGTATCATCCTGTAAGCTAAGACCCCAGATATTATTTTATATATATATACCGAGCTACAAACACTTATTTTAAGCTGTTTGGAGATATTTGTGACGCCCATGGCTGTCATTCCATGAGCAAAAAAAAACCATTCCTCCCTTCTCTTAGCAGTGTCTCAGGGACCCGTTTTCACGGCAGAAAACCACTCTGACCAGGTCCTCCCCACGGGCACCAGCCTACCTGACTTGTCATGGACAATGGAAAAGAGGATGCGCTTGGAAGCATGGACATTCTGGATGAGAGGTCCAGCAGGTCCTGCGGGCGTCTGTCCTAAACAAGGGGGAAAAGAGGCATTCATTTTGGAGGGGCCCCACGTACATGAGAGAAACTGGCACTGAGCCCCGTGATCATGAGGCTCCAGGCCGGATCCCTAACTACGGCTCTTAGCTGCTCTCTATGTCAGAACCGGATATCCAGAGACAGACTCCATTACATTTACTCGTCTACTTATAAAGATCAGAAGGCAACGTGTGGGAGGCAGTTCCCCTCCTTCTATATATGGGTCCCAGGAATTGAACTGAGGTCACCGGGCTTAGAGACAAATGCTTTCAGCTAAGCAAGAGCTCAATCAACTGAACCATATCCCCCAACACCCAAATCTGACATGTCTAGTTGAAGAATCTTGATCACAAGTATCTTCAATAAGGGATACTCAGGCTCATATAAGCATCCCAATTTTACAAATGAAGAAACTGAGGCTCGGCGAGAGGCTTGTCCTGTCACATACAGCCAGGACAGAGCCCACATCTTCTTCATACCCAGCCGTTCTGTGCACTCATAGGAATGCACACCTGGTAACATGTATGGAGGTCAGAGGACTACTTGTGTGATTTGATTTTCTTCTCCCACCGCATGGGCCTCAAGAGATTGAACTCACGTTGGTTGGCAACTTCCTCTGCCTGCTGAACCAACCACCTCATCATCTCTGATTAATCCTTGACAGCCTCCTCATGGGGCCTCTCTAGATGCCTCTTGATCCCATGCAAGGTCTGTAGAGGCCCAAGTTTAACTGGGTCCCTGCAGAATGCAATTGGCCAAACCCCACCCTTGCCCAGAAATATCTCCTCCTTAGAGGTAACCACCCAGAGAGACATGTAGTTCCCCACTACAGCATTACCACAGCAATCAGAGAAATCTTGGGTGCTGGGAACATGGGGCTCAGGCACAGGCCAGCCCATGGCCAGGTCGCTGGGGGTCAACGGGCAGGTTGGCACCTCCTGCTTGAGTTCCCGGATGGTGTGGTTGGGCATCGAAGTGCTGTACAGGAAGTTGGCCATGGAGGATGGGGTGGCGGTGGGGGTCAGGTCTTGGGGAGCGACCTTGGAGGCCTGGCCATGCAGACCACAGTCTCGGGACCCCTTGGGTAGCAGAGAGATACCGTTCATCTCCACCAGTGCCTTTGTGTCCTGCCCACCGTCATCAGGAGGCCTGGGTGAAAGAGAAGAGATGGGGACTTCTTTTAAATATCTACTCTTGCCTGTAAATGTCTCCCATCACAGACCAAGTAACACTCTATAGAATATAAAGGACCTGGGGTACTACAGGTATTCCGATGCAGTAGGATGGAAGCCAGGCCCTACTTTGTGGGTACAATGCACCTGATACCAAGTGTCAACCACTGGAAGACCCAGGCCTGCACCAAGCCTGCCTCAGTGCTCCAAGCCACCAATCCCATCCTCCACCTGGCTCCTTCCCATCCATCTGTCCCTCCCACTTATGCACTACTGGAGAAGATGAAGTCCCTGGCTATGCTGGTCCCATGCTATCCACCTTGGCCCAGCCTCGACCTCACCTCCTATCAGCTTCTTAAGAATCTCATTCATGGCCCAAGCTCACATCCAGGCCATTTGGCACTCTCAACTCATTTACAATTAATTCATGTTTTTGAGACAGGTTCTCGTTTAAGCAAGGTAGCCTCAAATTCACCGTGGTGGCTTGAATATGTTTGGCCCATGGGAAGTGGCACTACTAGGTGTGGCCTTATTGTAGGGGTGTGGCCTTGTTGGAGGAAGTATGTCACTGTGTAGAGAGGCTTTGAATTCTCTTAGTGCACAAGCTCCACCCACTACGGAAGAGATTTCCTTCTGGCTGCCTCTAGTTCTGGATGTAGAACACTCAGTTCTTTCTGGAACGTGATTGTCTAACTGGATGATGCCATGCTTCCCACCATGATGATGAGGATGATGAACTGAACCTCTGAAATTGTAAGCCAGCCCCAATTAAATGTCCTTTAAAGAGTTGCCTTGGTCATGATGTTTCTTCATAGCAACGAAACCCTAACTAAGACAGAAGCTGGTACCAGGGACTAGGGTATGGCTGTGACAGGCCTGACCGTGTTTGTGTTTGGAGGGATGTGGATTTGGGGACTTTGGATTAGGAAAGCAGTGGAATGCTTAGTGGGCCGTTCTAGTAGAAACATGGAAGACAGTGGTGCTGAGGGTGATTTTAACAGTGTGGGCCTGGCTCAAGAGGTTTCAGAAGAGGAGAATTTTAGGAGCGTGGCCTAGAGACTTTTCTTGTGATAATCTTATAAAGAATGTAGCTGCTTTTTGTCCTTGTCTGAACCGTCTGCCTGGGGCTAAGGTGAAGAGATTCAGATTAATTGCATTGACAAAAGGAAATCTCTAAAATGCCTAGTTTACACTTTGTCATGTGGTTCACTCTTCTTTGTTTTTTTTTTTTTTAAAGATTTATTTATTTAT
>NW_022196905.1:128251824-128287233 GCF_008632895.1 Mastomys coucha
CTGGCTGTCCTGGAACTCACTCTGTAGACCAGGCTGGCCTTGAACTCAGAAATCCTCCTGCCTCTGCCAAGTGCTGGGATTAAAGGTGTGCGCCACCACCGCTTGGCCATTTTTTTCATCAGGCATAGCAAGGTTAGACAGGAAAAATACAAAATGTATGGTTTAAAGATTAAAGGAGTACCAGGAAGTAGAATGTAGCTAAATCTTGTATTCGAGGATATTAAATGGAATTAAGGGACTGGTAACTTCAGGGCAAGATCCCACCTAGCTAAGCTTATTTATGCCTTTGCAGTTGAGCAAAGTTATGTTAGGTGTTATGATGACCTGGTTACTGTTTTCATTTGGAGATAAGATTATGTGTTAAAACGACAAAGGAAACTGGTGGTGGTGGTGGCGCACGTCTTTAATCCCAGCACTTAGGAGGCAGAGGCAGGTGGATTTCTGAGTTCGAGGCCAGCCTGGTCTACAAAGTTGAGTTCCAGGACAGCCAGAGCTATACAGAGAAACCCTGTCTTGAAAAAACCAAAAATCAAAAAAACAAAAAACAAAAACAACAACAACAACAAAACCGACAAAGGATGGATTGTGATTGCTATTCTCAGTTGTCAATGTGACTGTATTTGGAATTAACTATAATCCAGAATTTATGAAAAGGTGAAGAAAAGTTTAGGCCCAGGCATAGTGTACACGCCTTTAATCCCAGCACTGAAACAGTCATGCAGGTCTATGAGTTCAAGGTCAATCTACAGAGCAAGTTCCAGGATAGACAAGCTTAGGCAGTTAAGGAGTTGGAAAATAGAAAGGCGGTGATAATGTATCAGAACAAGGGGGGAAGGGCATGTTCCAGCCCCAGCAAGCAGCAGAACTCAGCAGCTTTGGCCATGTGGCTCTGGTTTTAGAGTCTAGAATAGAAGAGACTACTGGGACAATTGATGCTGGTTAGCTGGAGTTAAAAAAAATTAGTAATGGTTAAGAAGAGACCAGCATCACGGAGATGACTTCTGGAAAGTGTTTTCAGAGAGCACAAAGACTCTGAGTTCCAGAGATAGCCAAGGTTGTACCTCGTGCCATAGCTGTACTTGGTAATGGGTAAGAATCACCCAGATGGTACGAATTTGGAAGGCATGAAGGGATCATGGAGAGCAGGTGAGGCTTGGCACAGTGAGAGGCCAGGAAAGGCCACTGGTGAGCGTGCAGCTTCAGTTGCAATTGACTGCCCAGGACTTAAGGGGTCATGCAAATTAGTTAAGACTTGGCACCAGGAAAAAAAAAAAAACTTATGAGAGGCCATTGGTGAAGCCTATTTGGAATGGAAGACCCCTCCCCCCCCACACACATTGGGAATCCCAGTACCATAGGATGACCACCAAGAATAGCAACAACAATGGGAGCAGAGTCAACCAGAGCCCACAGTGCTACAGAGAGCAGAGCCGGAGAAGTGATGCCAGCCCTTTGGAGGAGCCCAGAAGATCATGTGTGCATCCCAGACACTGGAACAAGAAGCTGTGAAGTTGAAGTTGCCTCAAGATGTTGGAGATGCCAGAGCCGTGGGCTACTTGCCGAGCAAAGCTGCTAACAGGCAACAGAGCCAGCCGAAGCGAAAGCAGTTTGTTGCAGTTAACAAAGATGAAAGGAGTTGGAGATCTGAAGAACGCTTTGACATCAGCCATGGAGATGCAGAATTTGGACTCTGCCCAGCTAATTTCCTGACTTGCTTTGGTCCATTATTTCTCTCACTATGTCAATGGAATGGTAATGGACATCTTGTGATGTTGGAAGTATATGATCAGCTTTTTGATTTGGATTTTATAGGGGATTACAGAGGATTTTATAGGGGAGTGCACGAATCTCAGAAGAGACTTTGAACTTTGTTGAGATTATGATAGACTATAGGGACTTTTGAAGTTGAACTAAATGTCTTTTATATTATGCTATGGCTTGGTATAGCCCCCATAGACTTGCATGTTTGAACAAGCCTATGGGGTCAGGGAGTGGAATGTGGTGGTGCATGGGAAATGGCACTAGAAGAAGGTATGGCCTTGTTGGAGGACATGTGTCCTTATGTAGGTGGACTCTGAGGTGTTCTAGGGTTCAAGCTCGATGCCTTTGAATCAAGATGTAGAACACTCAGTTCCTTCCGGAGCACCATGATTGCCTGGACACTGCCATTCTTCCTGACATAATGATAATGGATTGAACCTCTGAACCTGTAAGCCAGCCCCAATTAAATGTTGTCCTTTAAAAGAGTTTCCTCGGCTATGGTATGTCTCCACAGCAATGAAACCCTAACTATGCAACTGCAGATGACCCTGAACTCTTGATCCTCTTACCTCTACTTCCCCAAAGTAATGGGATTATAGACATGCAATGCTGCGTGACAATATCAACTCCACACATCATCATCCCGTGTCCCTGACCCTATAAATCCTTATGTGTGATTCACCCCTAAGCCGGAAAATTCTTCTGGGTACTGACACATTGATCCCTTGGGAAAATTTCAGTCAACCCCTGACTCAGATCACACTACATGACTGGAATGCACCCTTGCTTCCTCCATTAGACCCAAAGCTTTCCCAAAAGGGTTCCCTCAGGGTGTCTCTAGCTTTCTGCCTTCTGGCTGGCTATAGGGTGAGACAGGTAGGTTTGTTTGTCTTGTTTTTGAGAGACAGTCTCAAAGAGATTCACCTGCCTCTCCCTCAGAAGAGCAGGCACCACCACACCCCACCAGTTTTAATTGTCAACTTAACATTACCTAAAATCACATGGGAAGAGTCTCAAAGAGACATTTAGATTAGGTTAGCCTGTTGTTTTTGTCTATAGGAAGACTGTCTTGGGTCCACTAAGATGGGGATGCCCAGCTCACTGTGGGTGGCATGATTCCCTAGGCAGGGGGTTCTGAATTGTCTAAGAATAGAGAAAGCAAGCTGAGGACTGGCATGCATGCCTGAATTCATTGCTTTTGGCTCTTGACGGTGGAGGTAATGTGAGTAGCTGTTTCGAATTCCTGTTGACTTGACCTCCCTACAGTGATGGATTATAACCTAGGACTGTGAGCCAAATAAACTTTTTCTCCCTTAATGGGCTCTTGTCAAGGTATTTTTAACACAGCAAAAGGAAATGAAACCAGGACAGGGCTTACTCACCTCCTGAGCTTAAACCGAATTCGGTGACTGTGCTCCAAAATGGCCATGAGTGCCTTGGGGTCATACTCTGCTGGCCTCCGGAAGGCCAGGCCCTCGGGCAGCCCCTGCACCGCCAGTAGCCCCGGCTCCCTGAGCAGCCTCTCATAGGGCAAAGGTACCACGGTGGCCCTGCCCATAGCCTCACCTGTCAGAGAGTGAACAGTGAGGCTCAGTACTGGCTGGGGCTTGGCTAGGCACACCGGGAGCCAGGCAATGTGAGGTGACTCCACTTTGGAGAGGGGCTCTGGGCCCCTCGTTTCTGCAGACGCACACGCTATAGTATGAATGACACCAGCCTGTAGATAGAGCCCCACTGTGTACATCTGAGGTATGGAGGGAGGAGACAGGAAGGCCCATGTGCCGGGCTGGTAGACTGAACTTCACAGGTGATGGCAGGCTCAATTTTAACCTCAGGCCCATCTTTTGGGAACACAGCTATGGCTCCAGAATAACCAGGAGGCAGAATACAGGTGGGATGTAAGATGCGGCTGTCCAAGACAGGTGACTGAATAGGGACACTCATGCCAGGGATTTGGGAGCTGGAAAAGGGCTGGAGTGGGGAAAGCCATGTCTTGGGGTTCTTGTTTGGCTCAGGGGGTGGGGGTACCCACAGGGTAGGAGCTGGGCAGAAGTGAGCAGGGCTAGGCTTGGGGTTGGGTGGGGGAAGGGCAGAGCAGACCTGGGTAGGGCCCTGCTGGGGTAAGCTGGGCTTGGGGTAGGGCTGAGTGGGGCAGGGCATCTCTATGCTAAAGTAGATATTGCAAGGCTAGGCAGGACTAGATACAACGGGCTGGGTTGAGATGGGCAGTGCAAGTGGAGCTGGATTAGAAATATGGCTGGATTGAGACAGGTTGGGCTAAGGTGGATGGACACAGCTGAGGGGGGTTGGAGTGAGGGTGGGAGGGGTGAGTAGGTTGTGCTAAGCACCGTGGGGTATGGCCGGGTGAGGCACAGCTGCACACACCTGGGCCGGTGAGTGGCTACGCTGTGTGCGTGGATCGGGCTGTGCTGACGTGGTGGTGCTGGGCAGAGCTAGGCCGAGGTGGGTGAGGCTGCAGAGCTGAGCTAGGTAGGGCATGGCCAGACAGGATGATTTGCCTGGAGCTGGGTGTGGCTAAATTGGATTTGGCAGGGATTCCACCAGGGCTGAAATAGGTGAATAGGTCTGAGCTGGGGAAGGAGGAGCTAAATCAGTTCGGGCGGGACTGAGACCAGCAGAGCAGGCGGGGCTAGGATTGAAGTATGGCTGGATGAGGCTGGGTCAAGGTGGGTGTGGTTACGCTAAAAGGGCGTAGGATGCTATCACGGGGTAAAGCTCGGCAGACCTGGACATGGGCAAGGAGGAGGGGCTGTGGGTAGAGTGAGGGCGGGGCCAGGGTGGGTGGGGCTAAACAGGGTAGAGTGTGATAGGATGAGGCGGGGTGGGGCTAAGCAGAGTGGGGTTTGGTTGAGGTGAGGTGGGTGGAGCTAAGCCGAGTGTAGTGTGGTGGATGAGGTGGGTTAAGGTTTGCATGGCTGGGCTGATCAGGGCTCGGATAAGGTGGGTGGGAAGAGCTGGATGGGACTGAAGTAGATAAGGCAGGTGCGGGTAGGCTGGTCTCCCACCCACCCGTTTCCGGAATGGAATGAGGAAGGATCTTACTATAAAGAACATCAAACACTTCCTCTACCATCTTCTGCAGCAGGTACACATCCGAGCACTGCTCCAGAGAGGACCGCGGGATGCTCCGGCCACCACCTTCGCAGCGCTGCACCTTTTTAGGGTGTCCTGCTTCTGGATCATTCCATAGGGGTCCCCCTGTGCAACAAGAGCACATGGGCCATAGGTTGGTGTCAAGCAGGTGTACATCCGAGCACTTTATTTTTTTTTTTAAGATTTATTTATTTTATGCATATGCATATGAGTACACACTGTAGCTGTACAGATAGTTGTGAGCCTTTCATCTGGTTGTTGGGAATTGGCTTTTAGGATCTCAGCTCCCTCCAGCCCCAAATGTTTTTATTATATGTAAGTACACTGTAGCTGTCTTCAGAAAGCACCAGAAGAAGGTGTCACATCTCATTGCGGGTGGTAGTGAGCCACCATGTGGTTGCTGGGATTTGAACCGAAGGTTCTGTGTTCTGTGCTTTTACCCTCTGAGCCATCTCACCAGCCCCATCCCAGCACTTTAAATAGTTAGCTTTAACTGTCAATTCTCCACAATCTCAAAAGGACAGCCCCCAGCAAAGTATCAAGATCAGGGTTTCTCAACTGGTGGGTCTCGACCCTTCCCTCCCTTTGAGGATGGGTGGATGGGTTCCCAGGGGTTGCCCTAAGCCATTAGAAAACACCTATATTTACGATTCACAACAATGGCAAAATGACAGTCATGGAGCAGCAAAGTAATTTTATGGTTGGTGAGGGGTCACCACAGCATGTGGAACTCTATGAAAGGGTCTCAGCTTTAGGAAGGTTGAGGACCACCGATCTACGTCAATTGGCCTATGGGCACAGGCATACAAGTGAGGAATTGTCTTGATGGCTAACCTTCCCAGCCCATCGTGGGCAGCACTGCTGTCTAGGAAGTGGGATTCCGAGCTATATGAAGCAGAGGGAGCCTAGACGAGGGTCAACAGTCTCCCTGCTCGTGACTGTGGATGTGGTGTGACTAACTGCCTCAATTTCTCTGAAACCGAGAATAATCAGCTAAATAAGCCCATACACCCCAGTTTCCCAGGAGTTTTTGTTGGTTGGGGAAGATGTTAGCAGATCTTTATGAAATACTGGCTTTTTTTTTTTTTTTTTTTTTTTTTTTTTTTTTTGGAGACAGGGTCTCTCTATGTAGACTGGGGCTGGCCTTGAATTCACAAAGCTCCACCTACCTCTACTTCCCAGGCGCTGGGATTAAAGGCGTACTTGAAGCTACATCAGAACAGGATGAACAGGGGATGAGCAGTTTGAAGGGGCCTATGGCCCCTTCCAGCTTGGAGCTAGCTCTCTTTGGAAACCTTCCAAGCTTGAAAGAAAATATCTCAATTCTGAATGCTATAAATAGCGACTTTCTAGCTGTGGAAAATAAGATACACTGTCCCTAGGGAGGCTCTGGGGATGGGTGGGGGGTACAGGACCCCGCCACACCCACTACCCAAGCCCAGCCTTAGAGACTAGAGTCTGGGAAGCATCTATATGATCCACTTATATACCTACCAACTATACATGCAATGCTGTATTAGTCTGGGATGGCTAATCCTAGGGATAAGGAGAGATGAAAATAGCCAACAAAACCATCAACGGCCTGTGTCTGGGTGTCCACGGGGACCCCTGGCATCCCCCCACCCTACCCCCAGAGCTAGCTCAACTTTGAAGAAGCAAGGATCTGATAACTGAAGTCCTGACCTTGAACTGTGCACACTGTGGGAGCTCTTCCTGTTGATTACAGTGGTTTGAATAAGGATGACCCCACAGACTTATATTTGAATGCTGTTCACTGGGGAATGGCGCTATTTGAAATGACTAGGAGGTGTGGCCTTGTGGGAGGAAGTGTGTCACTGTGTCACTGGGGGTGGACTTTGAGATTTCAAAAGCCCATGTCAAGCCCAGACTCTCTTTTCCTGATCAAGATTTAGAACTCTCAGCTACTTCTCCAGCACCATGTCTATGTGTCATGATGGACTGAACCTCTGAACCTGTGAGCCAGCACAAATTAAATGTTTTCTTGTATAAGAACTGCCTTGGTCATGGTGTGTCTTCACACAGCAACAGAAACCCTAACTAAGACAGTTGTCAAACTGAGTAAATCTGGAATTAACTAAAACCCAAATGACAGGGCACACCTGTGAAGAAATTTGTTCTTTCTATTTTTTTTTAAAGATGTACTTATTTATTTTATGTATGTGAGTACACCGTGGCTGTCTTCAGACACCCCAGAAGTAGGGCATCAGATCCCATTACAGATGGTTGTGAGCCACCATGTGATTGCTGGGAATTGAACTCAGGACCTCCGGAGGAGCTGTCAGTGCTCTTAACCGCTGAGCCATTCTCTCTCCAGTCCAGCAAAAGGGACTTTTTCTTAATGAAATCATTTGAAGTGGGAGAACTCAACACTTGTAATCTTTGAGGTGGAAAGATAAACCTTTAATGCAGATCTTTTGAGGTGGGCAGACGCACCCTTTAATCTGCACCACACCTCTAGCTAGAGGCCAATACAAAGGACCCAGAAGGAGGCTAGCTGGCTCTTTGCCTGCTTGCTCCAAGGCTTGCTAGCAAGCCCACTCCTTCTGGATCCCAGCGTATGCTCAACACCAGCTGAGACATCCAGCCTCATGGAACAAACTACTGGATTCTTGGACCTTCTGTTGGTGGACAGCCATTGTTGAACTAGCTGGATCACAACCTGTAAAGCACTCCAATAAACCTTAAAAAAAATTACACACACACATATATAAAATGTATATTGCAGACATTCATATGTAATAATTTTTTTTCCCTATAAATTCTGTTCCCTTGACTAATACACACACCTTCAATCCTGGGCTGAGTCTTTGGGTTAGGATAATATGCCCACTGTGACTCAGTTTCTCGCTTTGCATACCGTGAGTGACATTTCATGACTCTCTGGGAAAGGTAACGAGGTTTCAGGTGAATTAGCCCTGCGTAAAGGGCTATTCAGTTTTGGGGATGGAACCTATGGCCTTGGGAATGCTAAGTAAAGCGCTCTGCTGCTGGGCGATTTTAGGCAGCACTCTACATACGTCTGGGGCCACCCTGACTCAGAGTCGTTCATACCGACAGCCCATGTGTACTGAGCATTTCCTGGCCAGAACGAACAACAGCATGTCACCCCACAAGGCTGGTGTGACCTCACAAGCGCAACATACTCACATGTACTAAAATAGCTTAGCTGAACAACTGTGGCTGGTCCCTATCCTCAGATAGACTCAGTCAAAAGGTACAATCGGGGCTGGGAATGGGGCTCACTTGGCAAAAGGCTTGCACGCGCGAGATCCTGAGTTCCACCCCCACACCCTATACAGCAGAACGGGCAGTGAGTGCTTTCCTCTCCTGGGAAAGTGGAGCCAAGAGGACCAGGAGTTCAAGGCCAGCCTGGGCTACAGGAGAACCTGACTTAAAACAACAAGGGGTCAGCGAGATGGCTCAGTAGGTAAAGGAGCTGGCTGCTAAGCCTGAAGACTTGAGTTCGATTCCTAGTGGTGGAAAAGAAAACTGACTGTAGCAAGTTTCTTGAGGTCTATATTCATGCCACAGCACCCACCTGCCTATATAAAAAGAATATAATATCAAAACGAAACAAATAAAAAGAGAACAATAATCAAAAATAAGTAGTACAATAGCTGTACCAGTGCACCTGCTTCATAGGCATAAGGGCCCAGGTTTGATCCTCGGTACCCACTGATAAATAGAGTAGAATTATAGACTTGAGTGACTGCACTGGGCCTCAGTGTTCCCCTCTAAAAATGGGCACATAGATGGGGGTCGTTATGAGGCTCAGTGACAGGAGCTGCTGGAGAGTTTTAACAGGTTCCATTTGGAACAACCTTGTGTCTTTAGGCTGGACAAAGCAGGGAGAACAGGGATGGGCCAGGACCCTTGTCCGTTAGAAAAAGCAGGGTCTGGCCATGGAGAACATAGGGTACTCACGGCAGAACCTGAGGAAGTCTGACTGTAGCTCCTTCCGAGTGTTCAAGAACACCCTTCCCTTCTCGGTGCCCATCACGAAGACGCTCTCATTGTGTACCGCCACGCAGGCCACTTCCGTGTTCAGCTTGGAGAGCGCAGAGCACTGTGGGGGAGGGGTGGGTGGGTGAGCTCAGTCAAGACCAGCCTGGAACCCGGCATAGCAGTAGGTGCCTGTAATCCAGCACTTGGGAAGCTGAGACAGGAGGATTAAGCATCTGAGGCCAGCCCTAGCTACAGAGACAAGGCTATTGATGAGATGTGCCTTCTAGACTATTCTGGTCCCTTTGCCCTGGGATGCAGGGTAGTGACCACCTTCCATACACTGTAAAAATGCACCATGCAGCCTGCTTCTCGTGACAGGAAAAGAATCTCTGTAAGGAGGGCTGTCAAGACGGCGCAGTAGATAAATTGCTTGCCTTCCAAGCACAAAGACCTGAGTTCGATTCCCAGCATTCACTTGAAAGTGCTGGGAGGGAGGTTGGGGGACTGTTAGTGGGCAAAGCATTTGCAGCAAAGTGTTATGACTGGAGTTTGGATCTCCAGCACCTATACAAATGCTGGGCAGCTGGGGCAGCTCTCCTGTGTCCCATCAGCTGAGAGGCGTAAGCAGGAGATCCTGGGAGCAAGCTGGCTAAAGGCTAGTCCAGTTGGCAAGGGCTGGGTTCAAGGGCAACATCTCCTTCAGTCTAGAAGACAGCAGTGGAGGAAGACGCTGGCCTCCACACACAACCTGATCAAGTCGTCACTGGCCTTCCAAGCTTAGAGAGCCTCCATTCTAGATGGTTCTTGTTGTGTGCTGCTGCCAAAGGTGCAAACACACATAACACACACACACACACACACACACACACACACACAGCTGCAAACACATCCAGCGTGTGTACGAGCCAGGTATGGCAGCACACACTTGTAATCCCAGCACTAGGGAGGCTGGCACAGGAGAATCCATGAGGCTTTCTGGCCAGCCAATCAATCTGATCTACTTGGTGAGTTCAAACTAGTGTGAAATCCTGAGATCCTGTCTCAAAACTAAAACAAGGTGGTCAATCTAGAGCCATCCCACCCCAGACGCGCCTGGCCTCATCTCAGAAGCTAAGCAGGGGTGGGACTGGTTAGTACTCGGAGGCAACCAGTAAGCACTGGGTGCCCTAGGCTTAGCAGGCTCACATCAGTAATCTCAGCATTCACAGAGGCTGAGAGAGGAGGATCGCCATGAGTTTGTGGTCAGCCTGGGCTACACAGTTCCCGATCAGACTGAACTTAAACAAGGGGAATAGATGACACTGGAAGACTGAAACCCAAAGTGGAGTTGTGGCCTCTACATGCATGCATACGACACATGCCACCCCCCCACACCATGCCCCGCCCCCCACAGAATTCTCGGTGGCTACACCAAACTGGCTTACCTGGTTATAACCAGGACTACAGTATATAAACCCCTCAAAAGCAAAATCCTGTCTGTAAACCCAGGAGCACACAGTTGGCACCTAATAAAAGCTGGTCTTGGGCTGGTTAGGTGGCTCAATGATTAGATCCAGGTTCAATTCTCAGTACCCACATGGTATCTCACAACTGTCCGAAACACCAGCTCCAGGCAAACTCAACACTCTCACAGACATACATGCAGGCAAAACACTAGCGCACAAAAATATAAGTAAAAAAGTGAGCAAATGAATGAATGAATGAATGAATGCTGGTCTTGAGCCGCGCATGGTGTGACATGCCTTTAATCCCAGCTCCTAGGTGGCAGGGGGAGGTGGATCTCTTGAGTTCATCAGCCTGGTCTACAGAGGGAGTTCCAACTCAGCCAGGGCTACATAGAAAAACCCTGTCTCAAAAACACGCCCCCCCTAAAAAACAAAACAAAACAAAACATGAAATCAAAGCTGGTCTTTTTAGCATTTTAAGAAGAACTTGTCCTAGGGTCACACAGCACAGAACTTTCGTTAAGCAAACAGGAGTGCCTAGGGAGGACGCCAAGAGTTTCAGGATGGCCTACGGTGCTGTTAGCATGGTCCATCAGTGCCATGATGGTCACACCCACCATCGCCAGTTGGTGAGGTTCAGGATAGGCGTGGCTCTCTGTGCTTAGGAGACAGTAACTGTGTACTGGAACACGCTGTGTGACCTCAAGCTGCCTCTTCGGAGTTTCCACTTTATCACCCTAGAATGTTAACAAACACCAGGCAGATCTACTCTTCTGTTTTCCCTTGCTTAGGTGTGTGCAGGAGTGGTGCCAGAGTTCGAATCCAGAGCCTACTTCATGTTCAACACTTTCTTAATCAGTGAGTTTAAGCTTGTCCTTTTGGGGTTTTACTTTGTAGCCCAGGCTGGTCTTTTTTTTTTTGTTTGTTTTTGTTTTTGTTTTTGTTTTTGTTTTTTCAAGACAGGGTTTCTCTGTGTAGCCCTGGCTGTCCTGGAACTCACTCTGTAGACCAGAAATCCACCTGCATCTGCCTCTCAAGTGCTGGGATTAAAGGCGTGCGCCACCACCGCCTGGCTTTTTTTTTTTTTGGTTTTTGGAGACAGCCCAGGCTGGTCTTGAACTCAAGATTTTCCTATTGCAACCTCCCCGACTGATTCCAGGCATATACATGTATGTATGTATGTATGTATGTTCATACACATATCTTGGTGTCTATATACAATGTGCATATATGTGGAAGCCAGAGGATAACCTAAACTATTGAGACTCAACTTATTTATGTTTAAGGCAAGGTCACCTACCGGCTTGAATTTGTTAGACAGGCCCCCTTACCCTGGGATTACAAGTGTGGGCCACCAGGCTTGACTTTTTTATCTGGATTCTGGGGGATTGAACTCAGGTCCTCACGATTGCAAGGCAAGCACTTTACCACTTGAGCTCTCTCTCTAGTCCCCAGCAATAAGAGATGTTGGTGGACATAAACTCTCAGTTCTCCCACCTTGCCCTTAGGCCCTCTTCTCACCTAGCCAGACACTCACCATGGAGTCTAAGGCGGACACCAGACTGTTGATAAGCTCGTCCTTCCGGGCAAAGGTGGAGTTCCAGCGCTCGGACCCACAGCCGTTGGTGGGGATGTCACAGTGCTTCCCCAGCAAGGCCATGGTCACCTAAAGAGAACAGAGAGGACACAGTGGGTAGTAGACACATGGTGTAATTGAGTAGGCAGACCTGGCTCCCAGCGTCACCTGGACTTCACAAGTGACACAGAATGCCAGCTGGCCTTCCTGCCCATTATTCAGGGGTCTCAAAGCTATGGCAGAGATTTGAACTTCCACAGGCCAGGAGACACAGCAGCTACTGCAGAAACCTACAGCCAGGCATTGGTGGCGCAGAGACAGGCAGATTTCTGAGTTCGAGGCCAGCCTGGTCTACAGAGTGAGTTCCAGGACAGCCAGGGCTATACAGAGAAATCTCAAAAAAAAAAAAAAAAAAAAAAAAAAAAAAAAAAAAAAAAAAAAAAAAAAAAAACAAAAAAAGAAGAAGAAGAAAAAAAGAAAGACACCTACAAGTATCTAAACGAATAACGTATAATTATTTCCTCCTATTTGAGTGAAACATTCTCAGAAAATTAAAACATTCCCTCTTAGAGGAAAGTTCCTGAGACTCAAGGACAAAACAATTTACACAACCCAGGAAGCTCCGGAAACTCATAAGGCTCAGGAAGCTTACAGGACCCAGGAAACTCAGAAGCTCTCAAAGCTCTAGAAGCTCAGAGAGTTGTAAGATTCACATGGCCCCTTCCAAAGATTATAAATGCAGAGCAATTGCATGTTAGGGAATGGGGCTGGAATACAGGCCACTCTTCTGTAGAGTTTTCTGCAGCTCATAGAGAGGTCTAGAGATGCAACTTTTTGTGAGTGACATCAACTATGATGAGGTGGGCTTTTTGGTAATGTGGCTGCCTTTGAGTCACCCCCATTATGAAAAGTAACACCTCGTCTATTGTGGTGGTTTGAATGGGAATAGCCCCCACAGGCTCATATGTTTGAATGCTTTATCTCCAGTTGGAGAACTGTTTGAGAAGGATTAGAAGGTGTGGTCTTATTAGAGTGGTGTGGCTTACTACAAGAAGTGTGTCATTGGGGGTGAGCTTGGATGCTTCAAAAGCCCATGCCAGGCTGTATGTTTCTCTCTGCCTTCTACCCACAGATATGAATATAAAGCTCTCAGCTACTACCCCAACGTCCATGCCTGTCTGCTTCCTGCCAATAATGACCATGGACTAACTAACCCTCAAAACTGCAAGCAAGCCCTCTCTTAAATGGGTTTTGTTTTCCTGTGAGTTGTTTCAGCCATGGATTCTCCTCACAGCACTAGAATAGTAACTAAGACACCCACACTTCTGGTAAATAACCACTCACTCACTCTCAGAGCTAGACTCCAGTATAATTCTTTCTTTAATCTACTGTCCGTCGTTGTAGGCCCCTTCCCGGGGCAGACATTTGGTCATGTTACTTCACAAAAAGGCACACACCAGCAACATAGCTGAGGGTTATGCTCGAGGGAACAATAAATAACTTAGGGATTCAATCCATCACCAAAGTGAGCCCAATACCGTGGTACCTGTCTGTCATGAGCCCAATACCAGGGCAGGTCCTAACTGCCAGTGTTTTCCACCAATGTAAACACCAGTCACAGCCCTCTCCTACTCACACCCTTCATGGCTGCCTACGGCCCACAAGTTTTGAACAAGGCCTTACTTTTTTAACTCAGGCTGCTTGAACTCATGATGTCCCCTTTTCCGCCTGCCAAGCACGGAGATTACCAGCCTGCGTCCACATCCCTAGAACCAATCCTGTGGGAAAGGCACCTGACTGCCTCACCCATGGTTTAGCTGAGCATAGCCGCCATCAGCTCAGTACACACCTCTGGGCTTGGTCCCAAGCTCCCAGACCAAGGCCACTGCTGAGGCCCTAGTCTACTTCCTGGATGTTGAGCCATGGGCTTGGAGCAGGTGCAGACAGCCACAGGCTACTTCCTCAAACTAGGGATTCTCCAGGAAAGGACTTTGTACGGAGGCTCCCCAGAACTCCTCCTTTCAAGGCTTCTTTGGCTCGCTCAAGCCTAAATCCAAAGACAAGGTTGCTGATTGCCGGTGGCTGGCTTGAGCCTGTTCTTCCAGAGCTATCCCAAGAAACGGGAGTTGGGGGCTCCCGGTAGCTGCCTCTGAGAGCACCTGCCCCTCTAGTCTAAGTAAAAGGAGGCAAGGGATAAAGGCAGGACACTCTTTGGGCTTGTTCTCCAGGGCCCTCTGAGGCCCCCGGCTGGGTGTGTCAGCCAGCCAGAGAGCTGTAGATCCACACCCTGTTTGCCACCTGTCTGCCACCTGTCAACAGGGATTCTAGACACTCACTGGGTGGGGTAGCAAACAGCCAGGTGGCAGGGCCTTCAGGCCCACAGCCTAAAAAGCCACCAAGCCAAGGGTGTCTACTGCCACTACAACTGACTCCCAGACTGTAAACTCTGCAAGGGCCAAACTGCATCTGTCCACCATGGCTGACCTTCAGGGCCCAACTCATTGGCTGGTGTGTGTGTGTGTGTGTGTGTGTGTGTGTGTGTGTGCACGCGCGCACGCAACGGGCCAGGCACAGAATTCCACACATACTCCAAACTTGGCTGCAGTGTCCTGGGAAACTCAAGACAGCAGCAGGAGCCATAAGGTACCGTACAGAGGTAAGAAGATGCCTCAGCAAGAAACAGCAGCGATCGTTGCATCAGAACGGAGAGCATCCCTGGACCTGATACTGGCTCTGTAAATGTTTTGTATTTCCTCAAAGGAACGTATAAGATGAGACCTAGTCCCAAGCCGCGCAAAGACGCGGCTTGGGCTGAGCTCAGAGTGCTTCTTCCTCTGTTCTAACTATCCCACTGCACCATGGCCTGGAAGCTTCTAGCTTCCGTACAATCTAATTTTCCAGGTTGATTCAATTCAGTTTCTCTCGGCTTCTGCCTGAATTGCCGGGGTTGGCCTCATACTTTTGGCAATCTGTTCTAATCTTCTGGCTCCTTCTCCTTCCCTGGCTCGTTCTGTCTTCACCTGTGTCTAGCTTGCTCTCTCTGCCTTCCTTCCCAGGAAAACTTCCACATGCACATCTCTCCGCCTCACCGCCTTAAGGAACTTCTCTTTCCCGTGCTGTACCAAAGAGTAGGGTGTGTCGGTCTCACACTCGTCCTGTCAAATCTTTCCCTGATTCCGCCCCTCAATTAGATGTTACTTTCAAACATGGCTGCTTCGTTCTACAAACTAACCTCACCTTCATTGTTAGGGGTTAAAGGTACACACTAAGGGTGTGTCTGTATTTCAGCCAGGTCTTACTGTAATCCAGGGTGTGTCTGCATTCTGGTCAGATCATATAGACTAGGTCTTAGGATGGGATCCCTTGCCAGAATAACTAAATTGGTGGATTAAAGTTCCTCTATAGGCTCAGATCTGCTCTTGGACTACAGGAAAAAACTGGCTTTGTGGCCAGTGAAATGGCTCAGAGGATACAGGCACTTGCTAAGAACCTGAGTTTGATCCCCAGGACCCACATGGTAGGAGAGAACTGACCCCAGCAAGCTGTCCTCTTACCTCCACAGGCATGTAGTGACAAGCATGTGTGTGTGTGTGCCCACACATGCACACACACACCAAAATAAATAAGTAAAAATATAGGAAAAAATTAATGATTTTATTAGGACCTACTGGCCCTCCCTGTTATCTCAGGTACTCAGATGGCCAGAGCAGGAGTATCCAAGTTCAAGGACAGCCTGGGCTACAGAGTAAATTCAAGCCATCCCGAGAATTTTAGTAAAATTCTATCTCTACCAATAACAAAAGACTTAAAAGCAGGGCTGTGTATATGGCCCAGCCACAGACCACATGCCTAGAATCTTTCAGTGAGGAGCTAGACGCATGGTCTCAATGGTAGACCACCAGCCTACCATCTCCCAATGAGTGGCTGACAGTGTGGCCCAGCAATGGAGCCCTTGCCTAGAATCCCCCAGGGAGGGGCTGGGGGTGTGGCTCAGTGGTAGAGCTCCTGCCTAGAATCCCCCAGGGAGGGGCTGGGGGCATGGCTCAGTGGGAGAGCATCTGTCTGGCAAGTTCAAGGTTCTAAATTCCATCCCCTGCATCACAAAAATAAATTAATATATCAATAAATAAGCCAAGCCAGGTATACATACCTATAATTCCAAGCATTTGGGAAATAGAGGCACAATGATTGGAAATATTGTCTGCACGGTGAGTGTGGGTCCAGCCTGGCTATGAGACCCTGTCTATGAGACCCTGCCTCAAAACAAATAACAACGAAAATAAAAACCAGCTGGGTGTAATGATACACATGTTTAATCTCAGCACTAGGGAGGCAAGTGGCATACAAATCTCTGAGTTCGGGGCCAATGTGGTCTATATAACAAGTTCCAGGCCTGCCGGGCAGTGGTGGCGCACGCCTTTAATCCCAGCACTTTTGGGAGGTAGAGGCAGGTGGATTTCTGAGTTCCAGGACAGTCAGGGCTATACAGAGAAACCCTGTCTCAAAAAACCAAACCAAACCAAACCAAAAAAACAAGTTCCAGGCCATAGTGTCTCAAAAAAAAAAAAAAAAAAAAAAAAAAAAAAAAAAAGAAAGAAAAAAAGAAAGAAAGAAAGGAAACTCTGCATCATTAAGAGACATTGGGTATATGTCAGACCACTCAAAGATATGGGAGAGGGACCATGGTCAGGATGCTCTGAAAAAAAGAGGCTGCTGGTGGCTCTGTCCAGGTCTTTCTGTGGCCCTAGGTCACCCCTGACTGGGTGCTGGGGAAGGTCTGCTGGATAACTGCTCACTCATAACCAAGACATCCTCTAGCCTGGGAGTCCGAGGTTTCCTGTACAGCCAAGCCCTGCGGCTATGGCTGGCAACTACTCCTTTGAGCCCTTGGGCCAGTCCCAGCCTCCCAGCTGCCCAGACCCAAATCAAATCAGGGCCAGGCAAGCAGCAGTAGCTGGCACTCATGACCTCCAGCTCATTCCAGACTGCCCTGACCGGCCTGGCCAAGGTCCTAATCTACTTAGGAGAGAACCAGGGATTCCAAGCCAGAGGACCTGGGAGACGGAAGGGAGCTGGGCTGTGGGGCTATCCGAAGGCTTACAGGGCCCTCCTGTCTCCGGCATAGTCGGGGTGAGGTACTCCTTTATATAGGAGCCAAGAGAAGCCTCAGGCCCAGATATGTCGGGAGCACAAATGTAAGGGAAAAATGGGGCTGGCAGGATGGCTCCTGCCTCCAAAAACGCCAAGTTTGATCCATGGGATTTGCATGGTAGGAGACAACCAAGTCCTTAAAATTGACCTCTGATCTGAAAATGCATCAACTGCAGCACTGCGTGTATGTGAACGCACACACATACAGAACACTAATTTTAAAAATTGACTTTTAATCAATAAACAAGCCAGGTAAAGTAAAAACTAACTTTTTTTTTAAAACTTAGTATTAAGGGACGAAAAACAGGAAGCATTTAGCAAAAGCAAATTAAGGGCCCAGAGGACAAGAGAGGAGAGGATGGGGGTGGGGGACTGCAAGGGGGGGAAGGAAGGATAAGGGAGGAGAGAGAAGGGTAAGGGAAGAGGAGGGGAGGGGAGCAGATCAATAGAAGAGAAGCCCCAGCGCAAGTCAAGTATAGTAGGCCCCCAGAAGGGATGGGAAAGGCCAGTGTGGTGGCCTATGCCTATAATCCTAGCACTCGGGGAGGCTGAGGCAGGAGGACTGTGAAGTGCGGGTTATCCCCAGCTACACAGTGAGAGTGGATCTCAAAACACAAGGACAGGACAAGTAAAGATAGTTTCATTGTTGGCATATGTGCCTAACAGGAAGCCTGACAATCTGAGTGGCATCCCTAGGACTCAACATGGCGGAGAGAACTGACTCCACATGTTGTCCACGTGTGCCTGCACACATGATAAAAAATCAAAGAAATCCAATACCTTTGAGACCAAGGCAGGCGCTGAGGGAGCCGGGCTCGCCGGCTCTCTCTCTCTTCTGCCCTGTCTCCAGGCCTGGGGGAGCCACCTGCTGCCTTTCTAGTCACCCCTCAGACACACCCTCGTTGGGCCAGCCCACAGCTCAGCCTCACCCTCACCACCCCATCTTCCCTTTTATTTTACTATGGTTTGTCTTTTGTTTGCTTTTCCAGACAGGTTTCTCTGTGTAGTCCCGGCAGTCCTGGAATTCTCTCTGTAGACCAGGCTGGCCTGGAACTCATAGAAACCGTCCTGCCTCTGTTTCCTGAGTGTTCCCAGATCCGTAGATGTTCCCTTTGTGACACAGTCAGTGAGCCCAGGTTGGCTTCTAAATTGAACGCAACCCAGGATGACCTTGAACTCCTGATCTTCCTGCCTGCACCTCCCAGGTACTAAGCCTGGCTCTCCTACTTTCTTTCCAGAACCAATAGTGATCTGAAATGACCTGTTTACACGCTTCCTGAGCTTCTGGAACTCCTTGAGGCCAAGAGCTGTGCCACCGATGTTGACTGAATCCCCACAGCCTAGAATCTCTGCTTGCCTTTTCCTGGGTATTCAACACTTAAGGAACTAACAATGACGCAAGTTTAGGTGGGAATGAGGGTACACACACAGAGTGGTGCAGCCTGGAGCTCAGGATGAAAAGTGCAACTTGGACAGCTAGAGAGATGGTTCAGTGGTTACAGGGGCTTCCCCCTCTCGCAGAAGACTCCCATATCCAGCTGCTTACAACGGCCGGTAACTTTAGCTCCAGGGCATCCAACACCCATTCGACATTGACATAGAAACAGACATTCACAGGAATTTGGAGACCCTTACAGAAAGCCACAACTAGTCAAAATGCAGAGATAAACTGATCCTGGGGTGCTCCGCCCCAACAGATACAGCTCCATCACAACCCCTGCTCCTAAGGCTCAGGAACACAGCAGAAGAAGGGGCCCGAAGGGTTGTAAGAGCCAGGACCGTGGAGCCTTTGGTGAAGTCACAACTCCTAGAATTGACAGGAAAGCCACGCCCACGCTACCTGGAGGATTCACCGCCTAAACAACATAACAACGCAAATAATGACCACACCAGTAGACATGCCACCTTGAACAAGGAAAATCTCGCCAACCTCCATCCTAGCCAAAGGACTACAGATGATTAATGACTATTGAGAGAGAAAACTAGTTGGTCCCGAGGATGAGCCCCCAAGTTGGTCATCCAATAGCAAGTGGTCAGCCCTGACATCATATGCACACAAACACTACTAAACAGACTTAGCAAGCTGCATGCATGCCTTTATATGTTGATATATGTATGTAACAATGATAATCAAAGAAAATGTAGCCATGGATTTTATTTATGTGTTTATATATTTATGTAACAATAACAACCAAAGGAAAGGTGGCCAGGAATTTGAGAGGAAGTAAATCGGGGACTGGAAGAAGAGGACATAAGAAGGGGCGGAGGAAAGAGGAGAAAAAATGATGTTAATACATCTTAAGGTTTTAAAAAGGAGAGCTGGAGAGATGGCTCAGTGGTTAAGGGCACTGAGTGCTTTTTCAGAGGTCCTAAGTTCAATTCCCAGCAACCACATGGTGGCTCACAACCATCTGTAATGAGATCAGATGTTTGTGTCTGAAGAGAACAACAGTGTACTCATATATATAAAATAAATAAATCTTTTTTTTTTAAGTTTTAAAAACAAAAACCTTTGCACCTAGGCAGTAGGACGTTGTGGTAGCAAACCGGTAACAAGAGCACTCTGAAGGCTGAGGGGGATTGCCAAGAGTTCAAGGTCATCCTTGAGTCAGAATTAAAAACAGAAGAAGAGATGTGGCTCAGTTGGTAGGGTGCTTTTCCAGCACCTGTGAAGCTCTGGGTTTGAACCCAAGCCTATACACACCAGGCATGGGAGAGCACGCCTATAAATAAGCCCAGCACCTGAGAGGGATAGGCAGGAGGAAGTTCATGACTACCCATGGCCACATAGCAACTCGCAGAGCTGGGAGAGATGGCTCAGTGGGTAAAACATGAGGAGTTGAGTTCAGATCCCCAGGAGGAAGTTCATGACTACCCATGGCCACATAGCAACCCGAAGAGCTGGGAGAGATGACTCAGTGGGTAAAACATGAGGAGCTGAGTTCAGATCCGAGATGCCTACCTGAAAAGCTGAGTGTGACTGAGCATGCCTGTGATGCCAGCATTAGGAGATTAAGACAGACGGATCCCAAGCACTCACTGGCCAGCAAGCCTAGACAAAATGACCTGCTTCTGGCTCAGCGAGAACAATAGAGGAAGACATATAATGTCCTGCTGGGCTTCTGCATGTGTATGCCTGAACAGGCCAACACACACACACACACACACACACACACACACACACCAAATAAATAAACGTGGTAGAATGAAAATACAAAGTACATCTCAACTAGAAAAGGACAAGGAAGGCTGATAGACTACACAGAGATCAGGGGCGGAGCCACAGAACTGAAGACACCCAAGGGGCCCAAAGCCAAGACAGTCAATGCCAAGGAAGTACAGCCTTGGCAGATGGCCCCAGGGCTCACGCTGCTCAGTCTGTACTGGCCAGCAGAAGAGATGGAGGGAGAAGCAATCTCAGAATCCTCCGTCCTTTCCCAAGTTCTGGATCAACTAAGCACAAGCACAAGTCTCATGGACATTAATACTGTTTGTGAGCCACACCCAGGAGGAAGAAGCAGACAGATCTGCAGGCCAGCCTGGTCTACACAGGAGTTCCAGGACAGGCAGGATTATGTAGAGAGACTGTTTCAAAAACAAACAAACAAAAAAAAAGCAATTTAAAAAAAAGGGGGGGCTGGTTGGAGAGATGGCTCAGCAGTTGAGAGCACTAATTGTTCTTCCAGAGGTCCTGAGTCCAATTCCCAGCAACCATGTGGTGGCTCACAACCATCTGTAATGGGATCCAATGCCCTCTTATGGTGTGTCTGAGGACAGACAGTGTACTCACATACATAAAATAAATAAATAATTTAAAAAAAAACTTTTTTGAGATTGTTCGTGTAGCCCAAGTTGGCCTACAACTTACTATATAGCCAAGGGCTACTATGCTGCTATAGTTCCTATGGAGCCGTGACCTTGGATTCCTGATTCTCCTGATTCTTCTTCCAGAGTGCTGGGATTATAGACACCCCCCACCCTATTTTATGTGCTGCTAGGAATAGAACCCAGGGCTTCCTGAGCATTCAACCAATTTAACTATAGCAGTAGCCCATTTGTTATATTTTTGTTTTGCTTTGTTTTATTTTTTTTTGAGATAGGGCTTCCTATGTAGCCCTGGCTGTCCTGCAACTCACTCTAGCATTAAAGGCATTTGACACTTTAAAAAAAACAAAACAAAACAGGGTTTCTTTGTGTAGCCCTGGCTGTCCCAAAGAAACTCTATAGACCAGGCTAGCCTCAAACTCACAGAGATCTGCCTGCCCCTGCCTTCCGAGTGCTGGGGTTCAACGCCTGCGCCACCACCCACTGTGCCACATTCTTAGAAGGAGATCTGACACAGAACAGGTAGCTTGAAGCCAAATAACTCTTGCCTTTCATCACGGCACTGGGGGGAAGCAGGGCACGGATCTGTGATCTTGAAGCCAGCCTGGTCTACACAGTGAGTTCCAGGCCACAGTGAGACCCTTTCTCAGAGAAAAAAAAAAGTTGGGGGGAGCTTGAAGAACCGAATGGTGTTGTCACTTAGCTGCATTATGTCTCCCCAAAAGCTTGTCTGTTGAAGTCTTGGTCCCTAGCTGATGATGCTATGGGAGTCGAGGGATCCTGAGGGTACTACATCAGTGACCCACTGGGAGTCACAGCGGAAAGGGCTAGGAGGTGGGGCTTAGTTGGGGGACGTGGGTCACTGGGGCCTGGACCTTGATGGATGGATGTACTCGTTTCTTTCCTTGCCCTCTCCCTCCTTCTGTCCCTCTTCCTCTCCTCCCACCTTCCCCCTCCTTCTCCATCTCTCTTCTCTGCTTCCTGGATGCCATAAGGCGTAAGGCAGTGAGTCTGCTACTCCTCCATCCCCACCCCTCCTGCTCCCAGGACCACAATGCTGGGATCTGCCTCACCTCAGATCCAAATGAAAGGAGCCAGCAGACCATGGACTGTGAGACCTTAGAAACTGGGTCAAGGGCTGGAGAGATGGCTCAGGGGTTAAGTGCACTGACTGCTTTTCCTAAGGTCCTGGGTTCAAATCCCAGCAACCACATGGTGGCTCAAAACTGACTGCTCTTCTGAAGGTCCTGGGTTCAAATCCCAGCAACCACATGGTGGCTCAAAACCATCTGGAACAAGATCTGACTCCCTCTTCTAGAATGTCTGAAGACAACTACAGTGTACTTACATATAATAAATAAATCTTTAAAAAAAAAGAAAGAAAGAAAGAAAGAAAGAAAGAAAGAAAGAAGCTAGGTCAAAATAAACCTTCCCTCCGCTTAAATAGTTTCTCTGGGTATTTTGCCACAGTATCGAACAACTGATTAACACACATGGCCCCAAGCCAAGGCATGCCAACATCAGCAAAGGTCAGAGGGAAGAGTGACTCTCCCTGACCCACCAGAGGGGCCTGGGCCCTGCCTCCTCAAATGCGATATACAGATTCTCTTGTCTCAAGGTGCCTTGTTTATAGGCTGAGCCTCCCTAGTCTCAATATGTGATATCCAAAATGCTTTAGAATCTAAAACTTGGGGTGCTGGCTGATATGATGCCACGAAACGGAAATCTAGCATGACCTCTTGTAGCATTTATGGAGGCATGGGCAAAGAGTCATCCAAAATTACCTTCAAGAAGGACACGATGGCGCATGCCCGTGGTCTTAGCATTCAGAAGGTACAGGCTTGAGAAAGGCTAAGCTTGAAGCCAGCACCGTCTACAGAGTGAGTTCTAGACCATCCATGGCTATATAATGAGACTCTGGCTCTAAACAAGCAAACAGATTTAAAAAAAAAAAATTGCTAGGCATGGTTGGGCTTGCCAAGAATCCAGCATTTAGGAGGTAGAAGCAGGAAAAATGGGGAGTTCAAGGGTAGCTTGGACTATGTAAGATTTCTGTCTCAAAAATATCTACCAATCAACCAGCGAATCATCTGCATATACTGCTGTAATCATAGTACTTAAGAGGATCCAGAGTTCAAAACCAGTAGCCTGGGGAAATAGCTCAGTGGGAAACTGCAGGCTGCGTAAATGTAACAGCTGAGTTTGGATTCCCAGCATCCATATAAAAGCCAGGTACGGCAGCACACATCTATAATCCCAGTTCTGAGAGGCAGAGACAGGCAAATCCCAGGAGGCTCACTGGCCAGCCAGACTGGAAAAAAACCCCAGCAAGCTCCAAGTTCAGTGAGAGACCCTGTCTCAAAACGATAAGGAAGAGAAGTGTCTCAGGAAGGCATCCCGACCTGAGCCTCTGGACTGTGAATGCACCTACCCAGGCACACACACCCAAGCGCATACACACAGTTCAAAACCAGACATAGATACACACACAGCATGCTCAAGGCCAGCAAAGACTACCTAAGACCCTGTCTAAGAAACGCCGAAAATAAAATAAATAATTAAATAAATAAATAAACAAATAAAATAAAACAATAGAAAGTCCAACTACCAGCCAGCAAGTTGGCTCATCAGGTGAAGAAACTGGCACCGCGCCTCCCAACTTGAGTTCCATCCTTGGCACCCACATGACAGAAGGCAAGAAGAACCTCCTGCAATAGGTCCATGGCACATGCCTGTCTCTCCTCACCTGGTAGAAATGTAATAAGTGGGGGAAAAGGTGTTTTTAAATCACGGGGCTGTAGAGAAAGCTCAGTGATTGAGAGCAGGTACTGTCTTCCAAAGAACCCTAGCTCAGTTCCCAGGACCAACAATGAGTGACTCACCACCAGCTTCAATACCCCCTGGCTTACCAAAGCCCCTACTCTCATGTGCACATACCCACACATACGTATATGCAGAATTAAAAATAATAAAAATAATTAAAAAAAAAATCAAATTACCTTCAGGCTACGGGCATAAGGTACAGTTGCAACAGGAACCAATTTCTTGTTCAGACTTGAGTCCCGTCCCCACGGTATTTTGTGATTAGACACAAATATTCCAAAATCCAAGGAAATCCCAACTCTGAGATGCTTGTGGTCTCAAGGGTCCGGCTTGTGCTTCTTGCTGCGCCTCAGGACCATCCTGTCAGGCTCCTACACTGTTCAGCAGACCCACCCCCCTCATCCTCGGGCCCTGGGACAGACACACAAAGGCCTCCCAGAGGCTCAGAACTCTGCCAATCGCAGGTCTGCGTCTGCTACTAAACTCCTTCCTCTCTTCCCCACGGGAAACCCCACAAGAGCCACCTGAAGAGGTCTAGAATCTTCCGGACCCCGGAAAGGGTCTCTGACTCAGTATCCCTGTCCTGTGGACCAGAGGAGCAGGTGGTGGTGCCAACGCGGGGAAGAAAACTCACAAGGCAAACGCAAAAGGCAAAGTCAAGCACGCCTGCCACCCAAACACAGCCTCCGCACCAGTCGCTGCCATATGCTTGTGTTTCTCCAAAAAGAAGCCCGAGAGAACAAACAAAAAAGCCAGCGTCTCTGATCCTGGCTGAGGGGGAAGGATGTTGTTTCCCCCCAGCAACCCACAGTCCCCATTTCCTGTCCTATGAGCTGCCCGGGGGAAGGAATTGCCCAGGGCCCTGGATTCCAGAACCCAGGAATCTGTGTTCTACCCCATAGCTGGGAGAGAATGTCACAGTCCGCAGGCCTGTCTCCCAGACTGTATGGCCTGAGGGATTTATTTACTTATCTATTTATGTATTTATTGGGGGGAAAGGAGGGACAGGGTTTCTTTGACAGCCTGCCTCTGCTTCCCGAATGTTGGAATTAAAGGTGTGTGCCACCATTGTGTCTGGCTACCTGAGGGGGTCTCCAGCAATGCCTGGCAGGCTGAGGAGGCCCAGTGAGTGGAGTATTGGCCTATGTATGACAACCCAGGTTTCGTCCTCAGTACCGCATAAACCAGACATGGTAGCACAGGCCTAAATTTCTATCACTGGACTGGAGGCAGGAGAAACAGACATTCAAGGTTGTCCTCAGCTACACAGCAAGTTCTGCATCAGCCTGAGCTACCAAAGAGAGACTCTTGTCTCAAATAATTAATTAGGTTGCTAGAGATGCAGCTTGGTGGTAGAGGTCCTGAGTTTGAGGCCCAGAACCACCAGTTTGTCTTCTGGCGCATCTCAGAGTGGACATAGCCCATTTCTGGTTGGTAACCACGGAGCCCAGAGCCCATGTTACGAGCTGCCCTTGCCGACAAGGCGGCAGGGTCTTCAGTGTACTGGGTTCTGCAATGTACACAAAGCACAGATCTCTATCTACAGACATGAGCAATACGCTCAGATGTTAAGTCCCGGATAAAGGTCTGACGGTCCTCTTCTTGGGTCTACACCAGGCTCAGGACCCTTCCTGATATTCCAGGAAGATAACGGCAGTCTCAGTGAGACCCACACACCTCTGTTCACTGCAGCAGCGTTCACCAGAGCCTAAAGGAAGAAACAAGCCAGGCAGCCATGATGGATGGCACCGCACGGAGGACTCGGTGGTCAGAAGCACTTGTTGCTCTTGCAGAAGACCTAGGTTCAGTTCCCAGTTCCTACATGGTGGCTCACAACTATCTGTAACTCCAGTTCCAGAGAATCTGATACCTTCTTTTGGCCTCCGAAGGCACCAGGCACACATGTTACGCACATATACACATGCAGGCAAAAATACACATAAATTAAAATGAGGACTTGCCAGGCAGTGGTGGTGCACGCCTTTAATCCCAGCACTTGGGAGGCAGAGGCAGGTGGATTTCTGAGTTCGAGGCCAGCCTGGTCTACAGAGTGAGGTCCAGGACAGCCAGGGCTACACAGAGAAACCCTGTCTCAAAAAACAAAAACAAAAACAAAAACAAAAAATAAATAAAATGAGGACTTAAAAAAAAAAAGGATTCGAAATCCCATGGAAAATGTCTCAAGGTGTGATGGCTAACACTTGTTATCCCAACACTCAAGAAAAAGGCAGAAAGATTGCTGCAGGCTCCAGGCTCCATAGCTTGGGCTACATAGCAAAGCCCACTTTAGCCTGAGATATACTAAGAATTCCAGCTTTGCTTCGGCTCATGGTCTCCCACTGGTGACGATTATGTCATAATGGCTCGGAAATCTTACTCATCTGGCTTTGATAAAATACGGGACAAGCTGGGCGGGGGCGAGGTGGTGACCATCTTTACAAGAAGAGGAGGCAGATCTGATTTCAAGGCCAGTCTGATCTACAGTGGGAGTTCCAAGCCAGCCAGGGCTACACAGTGAGAGAGTGCTTCAAATTAATTAAGGAAGAGTTAATTAGGACACACAGAGTGGAGAAATACAGTCCACCACGGACAGCAGGGCCATGAGGCAGCTGGTCACATGGCGTCCACCATTGGGAAACAGAGGTGACTACTGGCGCTCAGCTTATTTTTTTTTTTCCTTCAGAGTCAACACACCCAGCCTGTTTAGTTTCTTTTGATTTATTTTTATTGCACTTATTTACATGTGTGCACACAAACATACCATGGTGCACCTGTGGAGGTCACAGGATAGCTTTCAGCTCCTTCATGATGGGTCCCAGGGACCACACTCAGGTCGTCAAGTTTGGCCGCAAGCACCTTTACCCACCGAGCCATGTTGCTGGTCCTTGTTTGGCTCATCATGTAAGATACTTTGAGGGGATGAGCAGATGATTTAGTTGGTAAAGTGTTTGCCACACAAGCATACAAGACCGGAGGTCATGCCTGAGGATTTCCCATCAAAGGCCTGGGTTGGTGGCTGCCTATCTCAGCACTGGGGCAGAGAGGCAGCCCTCTGAGGCTCACTGGCCAGCCAGGATAGACTTAGTGAGCCCCAGGTCTCTTAAAACAAAGTGAGGGGGGGCTGGAGAGAAGGCTCAGCAGCTAAGGCACTAATTTTTGCAGGGAGCCCGGATTCAGTTCTCAGGATCCACATGACGACCCTTAACCATCTGTGTAAGTCCATTTCCAAGGGATCTAACATCTCTGACTTCCTTGGGCACTAGGCCCTCATGTAATATACACACACTCATGCAGGAAAAATATTCATAAAAGTAAAATAAATATATATAAAAGAAAAAAATTTTAAAGACAAAGGCGAGAGGCTAAAGAGATGACAGGGAGGTTGAGAGAATGTGCTGTTCTTGCAGTGGACCCAAATTCAGCTCCCAAAATCCATTGTTGGGTGACTCACAGCCATCAGTACCTCCAGGTCTAGGGCATCTGACACCCTCTTCTGGACTTCTTCTTAGACACCTGAGTGTGCCTACATATTTTTGTCGTTATTGTTTTGGTTTTTTGAGACAGGGTTTCTCTGTGTATCCCTGGCTATCCTGGAACCAGCTCTGTAGACCAGGATGCCCTCAAACTCACCAAGGTCCTCCTGCCCCTGCATCCGAAATGCTGGGATTAAAGGCATACACCACCACTGCCAGCTCCGAGATAACTTTTAAGATAGGGTCTCCCATCCAAGTCTTAACTAGGTCCAACCCTGCCTAGCTTCAGGCATGTCCAATGGGGTACAGCCAAGGATGAGATAAGGTCTGTCTTACTCAGTCTCCTAGACTGCCCCTGAACTCCTGTATTTTCTGCCTCAGTGCCCCAAGGGCTGGGATCAGAGGTGTGCACCACCACACCTAGCTTAGCCTTTCAGTTCTATAAGATAAAGACAGCCACATGACTGCAGCTGAGGACCACAAGTAAGATATGAGCCCAAAAAATGATTGTGTATTCTCAGCCATAGGTAAGGCCTAAGTTCATCCCACTGCCAACATCTGGGTGTGGAGGGGCCCACCCACTGTCTCCCTGAGATCTGAGTCCCCACCCACTGTCTTCCTGAGGTCCAAGTCCCTACCCACTGTCTCCCTGAGGTCTGAGTCCCCACCCACTGTCTCCCTGAGGTCCGAGTTCCCACCCACTGTCTCCCTGAGGTCCAAGTCCAGAATTTCCGAGTTCACACATATCACGTTGGGAGAACGATTGGAGATACTGATATCCCTACAGCCAAGAAGGCCCCATCTTCGGGGAGTAGCTCAGGATGGATGGACAGGATCACCCCCAAAGACACATATCTTCTAAAGAGGATCTCAGGTACCATACACTTAGCATCCCAGCACCCAGGAGGTGGAAGATGGAGAATCCGAGTTCGAAACCAGCCTAAGCTAGCTATACAGTGAGCTACAAACTTTCCTTGGAAAACCAACCAGGCCCTGTGAGATGGCTCAGTGGGTGAAGATGACTGCCACCGAGCCCAAGGATTTGTACTTGATCTAAGGGATCCACACGGCCAGGCAGTGGTGGCGCACGCCTTTCATCCCAGCACTTGGGAGGCAGAGGCAATCGGATTTCTGAGTTCGAGGCCAGCCTGGTCTACAGAGTGAGATCCAGGACAGCCAGGGCTATACAGAGAAACCCTGTTTCGAAAATGCAAAAAAAAAAAAAAAAAAAAAAAAAAAAAAAAATGGAATCCACATAGTAGAAGGCGAGGCTCTCACAAGATGTCCTCTGGCCTCTACACACACGCATGACATACATATGAGCATACAGAAAATAAGCACAGAAGATGGTCTCTGCCCCGCTCCCCCCCACCCCCGTCCCCGCAAGCAGCTGGGGAAAAGCCCCATTTTTGTGCAACCTGGCTCAGAGAAAAACATGGCCCAGGTCACAACAGCTCACATTTTCTCTCCTTAGGTAGCCACTATGGTAAATAAAATGAGAAGAAAGTTTCAACCAATTTAGAAAAACACTTCTTATCCACGTGCGCTGCGGCAAGCCTGCGATGCCAGCAGTCAGGAGGCAGAGAAAGGAGGAGTGGGAGTTCAGGGTCATCCTCCCTGACACAGTGAATTCTAGGGCAGTGTGGGCGACATCACTTCCTAGCTCCAAAAGACGAAGCAGGAGAAAGAAGACGAAGAGGGCAAGAGAGAGAGAGAGAGAGAGAGAGAGAGAGAACCACGCCTGAAGCCAGAGAGATGACTCAGTGAGTAATGGCACTGCCAACAAGCCTGATGACCGGGGTTCGAGTCCTGCTGAGACTCACATGGTAGAAAATAATGGACTCCTAGAGTCTCATGTCAGACTCTCTCTCAAACAAATTAAGATATATAAACAAGTGAATATATAATATAATTTTTTTGAAGAAAGAAAGAAAACCATCTCTCAGCACTGCTAAGTATGCTTGCACAGTGTCCTGATACTCAGCCAAATGTACCCCTCAGCCAGCTGGACCATGAAGGTAGGGTCAGCCTACAGCAGGGACAGCCTATGTCTCAAGATTTCTGCATCCTTACCCCAGGTCACACCAGGACTCCCAGGCTCTCCCATGGGCATAACTCTTAAGTCACTTGCAAATGCAAACTTTTCTTTTTTCTCTACTGGAGATAGAATCTAGGACCTATGTTTAATAGGCCAGTGTGTACCACTGAGCCACGCCCCCAGCCCCTCACTGAGGGATTCTAGGCAGGGGCTCTACCACTGCACTACATCTACAACATATGGGTTGTTTTTGTCTTATGACAATATCTCCCTATGTGGTTCATGCTGGCCTCCACCTTGTGGTAATTCCTGCTTCAGGCTCTGGTTATTTTTGAAGTTTGATTTACATTTACCAGTCTATTAGAGGAGCAGAGTGGCACATCAAGTGTGTGGCAAACAGAGTACAACTCTCAGGAGTTAACGTCTCCTCCCACCAGATGGGTCAAACTCAGATCATAGGGACTGATGTCATGAACCAGGACTCTCTGAGCCACCTAGCCAGCCCCACAGCTTATCCTTGAGGGAGGGTCTTACAATGTAGCCCAATTTTTGCCTTGAATTTACAATCCCCCTGCCTCGGTATCCCGAATGCTGGGATGGGGACATCCTTTCTTCTTCAAGCAGATGAGGTCTTTTTGAGAAACAAACCTCAAATCTTCAACCTCGTGATTACAGCACGCCTCCTGCCTGTTCCCTGGAGCCCCGTCTACTGGAAAACACATCAGATAGGCAGCCCAACCTCCGCCTCACGCAACATCAGGGCTGGATGTTGAAACAATGAAGAAAGATTCCAGGTGCGAAAGTTCACGATATACAGAGTTCAAAGCCAGGTCAAGCCCTGGCCTTGGAAGCCAGCCGGCGAGGGAGATGGCAAGATGGCTCTGTGGGTGCAGTGCGTGCCGGGAAGGATCTGAATACAATCTCCGGCACCCATGTGACATCAAGCAGGCGTGGTGGTGCCTCAGTGTTGAGGAGACAGAAAGATCCCTGGAGCTCATTGGCCGGCCAGCCTAGCCTAACTGATGAGTCCCAGGACAGTGAGAGATTGTGTTTCAGAGAACACCGAGTTGGCTCAGTAGGTTAAAAGTTCTTGCCACACGAGCCTGACTCTGAATCCTGAGAAGATGTGAAAAAGCCAGACACAGTAGTAGGACAGCTAACCTGGAGAACACAGTGGTAACATAACAGAGACCAAGACTCAAAGGAGAACGGAATGGAGGAGCAATCCAGAAGGCTAGCCTCTGACCAGTGCCATGGACACACACGCATGAGTATATACACATGCATATACACACGCACACGCGCACACACACTTGCGTGCACACACACGTGCACACACGCACACGCTCGCGTGCACACATGCGAGCACACACATGAATACACACGCGCACGCACACACACACTCACGTGCCCACACACTCACGTGCACACATGCGAGCACACGCATGAATATATACACACACGCATACACACGCACACACACCAGCGCACGCATGACTATATACACACATGTACACATACACACTCAAATACATACATGCATACACACACATACACTCAAAGTGGCTAGTAGCTGAGGATGACACTGGAGGTTGCCCTCCAGCCTCCACATATACATATACAAACACACACATAGCTTTTTTTTTTTAAACAACTTAAAAGAACCAGAGATAGCCGGCGGTGGTGGCGCACGCCTTTCATCCCAGCACTTGGGAGGCAGAAGCAGGCGGATTTCTGAGCTCGAGGCCTGCCTGGTCTACAGAGTGAGTTCCAGGATAGCCAGGGCTATACAGAGAAACCCTGTCTCGAAAAACCAAAAAGAAAAAAAAAAGAAAAAAAGAAAAAGAACCAGAGATAAAACCCATGTAAATGCTGAGGGGGCCTAGTGGCCCCTCTGCAATTCCAGCCTTAAAAGGCAGAGACAAAGGATCCACAGAGCAAAGTTATAAAAAAAAAAAAAGACTAAGCCGTGTTACCGTGTCAGTGAGCTAACTAACAAGGTGGAAGAGAGTGGAAGGAAGATTTTCAACGTCAGCCTTGGGTCTCCACCCATGCACACAACCACACATGTAAACACACATGTAAACATCCACACACAGAGACACCATATAACACACATGGAAAGAGCAACAGTCAAATGGTTAGGTATCTTAGAAGAGCGAGGGACTGGGGACAGTAGGCAGCTAGGGAGCTGGCAAGGGGGTTTGGTTTGTAAAAAAAATATATACTATTACACTTGGAATCGTGTTTTCCATTTTTATTTCATTTTAATTTTAGACAGGCTCTTAAGTCACCCAGGCTAACCCTGAACTTGTGTTCTATCTGCTCAGTAGCTAGGATGCCAAGCATGGGCCACCACAACCCGCACAGGTTTTTTTTTTCCTTCTCCACTCCCACCCCGTGAGACAGAATCTCATGTAGCTCAGGCTAGCCTCAAAGTCAGCATGGAGCTAAGGATTACCCTGAACTCTCATCCTTCTGATCTAAGGGTTAGGCTTGTGGGTGTGTGTCACCATGGCCAGTTTGTGGTCAGCGGTGCTGGGAATGGAGCCTACGGAGGTGAGCGCTCCGCCAAGTGAGCACCACCATGGCCCTTGCCTCCAAAGCCAGACGACCTGGGAACAATCCCCAGGACCGACATGGAAGAAGGAAGAAAAGCCACTCCTGAAGGCTGCCCTTTGACCTCTACATACACACGTGCAAAAATAAATAGAAGTAATTTAAAAAAATATTTAAAGTAAATATTTAAAAATTAAAAACAAAAGACACAAACATCCAGCAGGGTGGCCTCCCCCTCAGGACAGGAAAACAGGGCCCTGAGAAGGCCAAGACCAGGAAGCAGGCCCTAGGCTTCATTCAGGTCCGGGATTCACGCTACCTTCTAGATACTGGGGCTGTGGAGTGGGAGACAGGGATGTGTTTCAGGTCTGGTTATAAGAAGTCCCTCCTCGTCACAAGTCCAGAATCCTAGGGGGTGCTACACAGTCCTCAAATGCACGGGATCAGAGTCTCTGGGCAGGGATCTGAGTGAGACCTTCCCTGTGTTCTGAGGCTTAGATTCCTCAGAAAGACCCTCTGTCATGTCTCTCCAAGCCCCCCACCCCCACCCCCAGAGGCCCTGGTTATAGCAGGATGGGTGCAGCTGCCCTGTGCCTGCCCCTAGGAGGGGAGGCCAGGCCTTGCTATGCAGACAGTTCCTTTGGAGGGTCAGGTTTCCACCAGTTATTTAAAGCCTGGCTCCTGGTTCCTGGCTCCTGGCTCCGGTTAGGCGACACTGGCAGCCGCCTTCGTGACCAGGATGAGAAATCACAGCGCTATCTGGGCCCTGAGTGCCTATGGCAACTGGCAGCGTGGCCTTGGAGACTAATCTCCAGGCAGCAGGGCCTCTCCTGGGGCGGGTTCCTGCTCCTCACAGGCAGCCTCTGGCTGCGGGATGGAACAAGCCCCTGGCCCAGCAGAGAGGACATCTGGCCAGGTGACTAGACATAGAACTTCCCACAACCATACCCTGTGTATGCATGCAAGACACACACACACACACACACACACACACACACACTCGCACAAAGACACACATACAGCGACCATGACCAGCTGCTCACACACACCACACCAGCACGATTGGGCTTCAGGCTGGGAAGGGACATCTGGATGACAAGACAAGAAAACAGACTACTGGGATTCAAACCAGTTTCTGTGGGGGGGTTGTTTTGTTTTGTTTTCTGAGGCTGGGTCTCAGTCAGCTCAGGCTGGCTCTAATTCTCAACGTAGCTGAAAAGGACCCTGAACCCTGGTCCTCCGGGTTCATCCCCCTAAATGCTGGAGGGCAGTCATGTATCACCACATCCATAAATGTAATGCTGACGACAGGACCCAAGGCTGGCTGTAAACTTGCTATGTAGCTAAGGATGACTTTGAACTCCTGATTCTCCTGCCTCAGTCTCCCCAAAGCTGGGATTACAAGCGTGCACCAGAAATATTTGTTCCTTTGACTACAATAGCACTCCATCCAGGGTAGAAATGTGGTGGAGTAGGAATGTAGCTGGGCTGGTAGAATACTTCCCCAGCAAGCACAAAGCCCTGGGCTCAGTCATAAACTGGGCCCGCTTGAAGCCAGCCTGAGCTATATAAGACCTGACCTCAACAAACAAAAACCCTCAAAAGACAAAATTAGTGGCAAGCACGAAGCACAAAATGATGGGAGGCAATGGGGGGAGTGGCCCTCCAAAGGAGATGATGCCAGAGCTGACCTCAGCAATACAGTCATCAAGGGGGACGCCTGCCCCACCCCAGCCCAAGGTACCCACCTCCCAGGCCATACAGTGGAGCAGACTTTGAAGGCTTGCCAAATGACTGGCTGCCCAGGAAACCCAGCCGCCAGCCTGGGCCGCCCACGTGTCGCGGTCAGGGTTGAGCAGGGCAGCAGCCTCAGCTGGAGGCTGGGCAAGTGGGTGAGGTGGGGATCTGGGTTACAGTGATGAGGTGAGGAGCAGGAAGTGGCGGGTGAAGACAACCTCAAGGGGCCTTAAGGCCCTGGGACCAAGGACACTCAAGCAAATGGGAGCCACACACAGAAGGGCTTAGAGCAGGTGCAATGCCCAACAGGGGTTCGGGTTATGGCACATGTAAAGCTGTGTGGGGTCAAGACTGGAGTGTGAGAAGAGAAGCGAGGATGATGCCAAGTCTGAGGCAAACAAGAAAACGTCAGAGCAGTGATTTAGGGGCACGTGGGGTCCTGAGGAGGGACAGCTGAAGGAATCCCAGAGACACCCAATTCAAATATCAACAGGGATGCCAATACCCTGGGGAAGAAAGAAGGCAGGGAGAAGCTGAGCCTCTGATTAAAGAATACCCAAGGTCTACGGAGGCTAAGGGGCCTCAGGCAGGGCAGGGTCCCTAGGCCGGAGGGGAGCTATAGGGGATATCGCGGAGAACAAGGGGCAGATGAGAAAGCAGCAGAAGCCTAGGAGAGAGAAAAACGGGAAGGTGGAGATTGGGAGGCGGAAGACTGGCCACTGACAGCCTTGGAGAGGCAGGTCAAAGGTCAGGAAGGACACTAGGACACCAAAACCGTTAGGTGGCAGGGACTCAAGAGGTCAACAGAGTGGACGGTGGAGGTTGTGGGGGTCTGGAAAGAAAGGGATGTGGTGGGCTCCTCAGAGCTTCCTCGAAGGAAAGCAAGATCGACACAAACCACCCAGGATTAAGACTGTGCTTCCTGCCGGGCGGTGGTGGCGCACGCCTTTAATCCCAGCGCTTGGGAGGCAGATTTCTGAGTTCAAGGCTAGCCTGTTCTACAGAGAGAGTTCCAGGACAGCCAGAGCTATACAGAGAAACCCTGTCTCCAAAAACTAAAAAACTAAAAAACTAAAAAAAAAAAAAAAAAAAAAAAAAAAAAAAAAAAAAAAAAAAAAAAAGAAACCTTCCTGCAGATACTAACATTGCCTGGAATCCAACAATAAGGGGCTAGGGGCGTGGTTCAGTGGTAGAGCACCTTCCTAGAATCCCCCAGTGAGGAGCTGGGGGCGTGGCTCAATGGTAGAGCCCCTGCCTAGAATCCCCCAGGGAGGGACTGGGGGCGTGGTTTAGTGGTAGAACACCTGCCTAGAATCCCCCAGTGAGGGGCTGGGGGCGTGGCTCAGTGGCACAAGCCTCTCCTTACAAGTTCCTCTCTTCACCTCAGCTGCCTCATGGCAAATGAGTATCAACAGCTCTGGGCACAGTGAGGGCTACATGTGAGACCACATGGTCAGGGTCTGACACCAGGCTAGCCAACCCTTAGTGCTGATTCCTGAGCAACTGTGATAATCAAGCTCTCCCCCACCCCCCATTGCTCCGACATCAACTCTCGCATACAGTCCATGTGACCTCCACACATACGTGAAACAGAGCAGGCCATGAAAGCCAGGAGACCCTGACTCCCAGTGCGAGCTAGATTCATGCTTCTTCACACACTTTTATCCCAATATATTTATTCCAATACAGGATGACTGTCAGGATGGAGTGCAGAAAAGCCAGAGTTGAGGCAGTGCTAGCCCCAGGGGCGAGGCTGTGGTGAGAGGCCCTAGCTGGTGTCTCTGGAGACCCCCTGCCAGACTAAACATGCCTTCTGAGAAGATCTAGGAGGTAGAGGGGGGCATCAGGTCTTTTCATGTCGGGAAATGAAGGCTGCATGGAAAACAGCCAAAGGCTCTGGGATGATCTAACCCTGGGCGCTGGCTGGGGGGGGGGGGGGGG
>NW_022196905.1:128287251-128311413 GCF_008632895.1 Mastomys coucha
GGGGGGCGGAGGGACAACTCGCTCTGAGCTGGCTGTCCCGCCCACTGCTGCCTGCTCTTCTACCAATGGGATGAGAGCAGAGCCCCCAGGAAAGGCTGTGCAGTACAGATCAGGATACCTGGCTTCCACAACCTCAGTTTCCCTATCTGCAAACGGAACTTAAACCAGGAGTTAGTTATCTGAGGGCTCTCTTGGCCTCAGCCCCAGCAGGACAGTCTACAACCTTTTCTTCCTGAGTCTAGTCTCTTCTATCTGAATCAATGTCACAACATTCTCTATCTATAATCGTTGGGCCATAGTCCTGCTGACCGCTCGCTGCCCCTGCCTCTTCTTGACCGTTCCGCTCCCCAGCTCCTGCTCCTCTAACCCCTATACTCCACTACATTCAAGAAGCAGCTCTTCATGGATTTCATCCCAGGTCCCACTCGCCCCATCTCAGTCCTGCGCCAGCCTACGCCAGCCTACGTAATGCTGTGTGACTCTGATTAATTGGACAGAAATCCACGCCTCGTGAGCAGACTACAATTCCTAGGACAGAAAAAGGAAGAACTTAAGTTTTTATTTTACTTTTGAAGATGGTTCCACCCCAGCTGGCTCTGTTCCTGGTTTTTCAGTAACGGGATGCTGGTTCCGGCGACTGGATGGAAGTCTGGGGATAAAATACTAGGAACTGAGCCAGCAGGGGTGAAACGATAAGTTTGGAAAAAAAGCAATTATGGAGGAGCATTGACTAAGTCAGGAAGGATCCATCAGGTTCCAAAGAGATGCTTACCGGGAACCTCGGCCTTTAGGCCACACAGCTGAGGTCTGACAGGCACTGCTATCATTGGAACCTATCAGTCTTCTACCTCAGTCTCTGGAGTGCTGGAATTACAGGTGTGTACCAGCATGCTCTGATCCTTTAGACTTATTCTCACTGCCTTCCCAAATTCCTGAGTTTCAACTCAAGGCCAGGAGGCTAGCCAAGAATCTCATAGCTGAGCCACACTCCCAGCCCCTCACTGGGAGATTCCAGGCAGTGGCTCTACCACTGAGCCACGCCCCCAGACCCTCACTGGAGGATCCTAGGCAAACGCTCTACAGCTAAGCCACGCCCCCAGTCCCTCACTGGGGGATTCTAGGCAGGAACTCTACCGCTAAGCCACGCCCCCAGCCCCTCACTGGGGGATTCTAGGCAGGGGCTCTACCGCTAAGCCACGCCCCCAGCCCCTCACTGGGGGATTCTAGGCAGGGGCTCTACCACTAAGCCACGCCCCCAGCCCCTCACTGGGGGATTCTAGGCAGGGGCTCTACCACTGAGCCACACCCCCAGACCCTCACTGGAGGATCCTAGGCAAATGCTCTACAGCTAAGCCCTGCCCCTGCCTGGCCCACCTTTCCACCTCACACCCATGCTAAGAAGTCTTCAGAGCTCCTTGTAAACCATAAGCAGATGGACACAGGAGGCTGGAGAGATGGCTCAGCCCTGACTGCTCTTCCAGAAAAACCTAGGTTCATTTCCCAGCACCCACATAGCAGCTCACAACTGTCTGTAACCCTACCTTCAGGCGATCTGAGACCCTCACACAGCCATATACACAGGCAAAACACCAAGGTCCATAAAATAAAAATAAATTATTGAGAGAGAGAGAATGGATACAACCCATCAACTAGAGATACAACACCTATACCAGAATAAAACCCAAGCAGCAGCTGGGTGTGTGACTCATGCATGTGATTCCTCCCTCCATTTGGGAGTTGGGGTGGGGGTGGGGGGGCGGGAATCCGGAGTTTAAGGGTGAATAGGAAAAAAGCTAAGGCTTTTGATCTCAAGATTTCATGAACTCAGCCCAGTATGGGACAACATCTAAGATCCCCCACCTGCCCCCATTATCAGAGTTTCCTGAGGCTCTTCTGGGAGGAAGCTTGTCCTGGATGTTAGCCCCGCACCTATTAAGCTATAACCACTGTATTTTCAGGGATTCAAGTGGGCATAAGGAGGCTTAAGAGTTCCTCTAGGGGACACCAGGGGTCTTGAAGAGTGAAACTCCCGTACCTAGCTCCCCTGTGGACCATAACCAAGACCTTTTCCTCCATGGGGTATTTTAGATGATGCCCTAGCCGGTTTTGATGATTAGCTTCCCTGTCTTGCCCGCCATGGTTTGGCTGACAGCCTCTCAGAAGACTGAAAACCATCAAGCAGCTATCCAACCCCCCCTCCCCCCGCAGTAAGTCCAGGGGATCTAGTGGCAGGAGATCCAAGTAGCCCCAACTGGCTTTGAACTTGTTAAACAACGGAGGCTGACTCAACTCCCGATCCTCCTGATCCATCTCCGGACTGCTGGGAGTACAGGAATACACCACCCATGTCTGGATTTACTTTCTATTCTTTTGCTTTATTTTGCTAGAGACCGGAACTCACTATGTAGCCCCCTGGCTGCACTAAAATTTACTACGCAGACCAGGCTGGTGTCTAACTCACAGAGATGCTCCTGCCTCTGCCTCCCAAAGTGCTGGGATTAAAAGTGCATGCTAACACACCAGGCTTACTTTCTGTCTTGACACAGGTTCAGTGAGTTGTGCATGCTTGCCTTGAACTTGCCCTGCAACCCAGACAGGACTTGTACTTGTGATCCAAATCTAGCATCTATGTCCGCTTGCATGTATGCCTTGGACCCTCTTAAGTACAGGGCAAGGTGTGAGCTAGACTAGTTCTGTCCAGTCTGACTTGATGGAAACCAACTACTCCGTCTGTGAACACAACAGACAGAAGGACACCTTTCTCATTTGTGGCTGGGCCTCAAGACTCAGGGGACGGGATGCCTAGGAGAGACTCGTAAGACAAGCTTGGAAGCAGAGAAGATCAAGGACACTCGCCACAAAAAAGGTCTTCCAAGCTGAGACCTGCGAGCAGTTACTGGGTCCAGGAAACAGACAGGTAATATAAAACATTCTTTATAGCCAGGAGGAGGTGGTGATGGCAAAAGCAGCATGCCTTCAATCCCAGCACTTGAGAGACAGAGACAGGGGCTGGAAGGCAGAGGTGAGCACATCTTTGTGAGTTCAGGCCAACCTGGTCTATAACGGGAGTTGCAGGATAAGATAGCCAGGGCTACACAGAGAAACACTGTCTCAAAAAACCAAAAACAAGCCGGGCTCTGGTGGCACACACCTTTAATCCCAGCACCTGGGAGGCAGAGGCAGGCGGATTTCTGAGTTCGAGGCCAGCCTGGTCTACAGAGTGAGTTCCAGGATGGCCAGGGCTATACAGGGAATATGCTGGGTCTGGTGATTCATTCTGGAGGCTGAAGCAGGGGTATAGCCTGGGCTACATAGTGAAACTCCCTCTCAAACAAACAAAACATCAACTGTTATCCTGGATGGCAACCAGCTTGCCCTAAGTAACCATGTCAGTACCCAGGCTTCTAAAACAACTGATCTACCAGCTGGAGAGATGGACAAAGTGCTTGCAGTGTGAGTATAAGGACTCAAGTTCAAGTCCCCACACAAGTGTAGTCACTGAAACACACACCTGTAATGCCATTACTTCTACTGCTAGACAGGAGGTGAAGTCAGGGGAATTCCCACCACCTCACGGGCCAGGCATCCGTGAGATCAGGAACAAACTACACTGCTTCAAAGAAGATAAACATATGTATCTGATACCACAGGTCACCCTGTGATGTCCATGAGTGCCATGATATGGCATGCATACATCCATCTTCACACACAGGAATGCATACACATAAAAGATTCAAGAAACAAAAGTTCAAAGCCATTATCAGCTACTAAATGGGGGAGGAGCTAACATAAGACTTCAAAAGGAGAAATGGGGGAGGTTATGCAGGTAGAGGCACTCGCTGCCAAGCCTGATGGCCCAAGTTCAATCCCTGGGACCCATGTGATAAGATGGGAAATCCTATAAATGCTCCTTTTATTTCCTTAGATGTATATACCCAAGCCACACTTAGCTTGGGCCGAATCCAGAGCACTTTAGCCTCTGGCCTAGCTCTCCCTAGGCCTAGGCCTGGAAGCATCTAGCCTCCACACAGTCTAATCTTCCAAGCTGACTGATTCAATCTGATTTCTCTTGGCTTCTGCCTGACCTGCTCTGCTTGGCCTCATACTAACTTTGGCAATCTGTTCTAATCTTCTGGCTCCTTCTGTCTTCACCTGTGTCGTCTAGCTCATTTCTCTCTGCAACCTGTCTCTGTAAAACTGCCACACACATAACTTTCCCTCCCCCACCTCTGTTTCCCTCCCCTCCCCTTCCCCTACCCCCCCCCTCAATCCCCATCTCAAGTAGCCTCTCTCTCCTGTGCTGAGAGTTAGGCATATCCTATTTCTGACTCACTCAATCAAATCTCTTTCTGATTCCTAACTTTGACTGCCTCTCAGACGTCTCTTTCAAACATGGCTGCTTCCTTCTACAAACTAACTTTACTTTCATTGTTAGGGATTAAAGGTATGCACTAAGGGTGTGCCCATATTCCAGCCAGATCATACTGTATTTCTGGGTGTGTCTGCATTCCGGCTGGATCATAATGACCTAGGAGGTCTTTGGAAGTGATTCCTAGCCAGAGGAGCCGTGTTGCTGTATAAGAAATGACCCCCAGAATTAACTTCATGAGTGTACCAGAGTTTAGACACACACACACACACACACACACACACACACACACACACACACACACAAGAAATTTCCCCCTAAGATTGTTCTTTATTCCCATGATGCTTTACTCTGTTCCCAAGGTGAAGTCCCTTGCCCAAGGGAACTCGAACCCACTCCTGCCTGGCTTCAAAGGCCCTGATGTTTGCACTGAACTCCCCTGTGAGCTGGGGATGCCCTGGGGCAGTGCCGTGGCCTCTGACTCAGGAAGACCAAAGAGCCTTTCAGCTTGGAGGTGCAGAGACCACAGAGTCTCAGGCTATGGCTGGCCCTAGGTGGGCGGGCAATGGATTCGGATCAAAGAGGAGGATGCGGTTTGCCCACCTGCCTGGGAGCAGGGCGGGTGCTGCGTCGACACCTGGAAGCCAGGGTGCACAAAGAGGGGAGTCACCTCCCTTGCAGGGCCCCACTCACCCCAAGCCTGGGCCTTGCTGCTAGAAGCTGCTATTCCTGAAAAACCAGCTCCTAGATAAACACGAGACCAGCCTGGCCCAGTCGCAAGAACCCCCAGAAGCCGCAAGGACCACCCTGGAGGTGGGTAGGCTGGCAGGGGTCCTGTTCTACTGACGCCACCTGGGAATATTCTGGGTCCCATCTGCATCAGCTACTGGCCCCGAGCGTCCCAAAGCCAAAGATGAGTGCTGGCTCCAAGGGTCCAACCATTATGGACTTCAGGAGACAGGGATACAATGGTGTGGGTGCTGAGGCTGGCCAAACTCGTCAGAGGAAAGCCAGAATGACCATACAGACACAAAAAGTTTTGAAACCCCTAAACTCATAACTGGGGCTGTAGCTTAATTATAGAAGCTTGCCTAGCATGTGTTCTGCCCTGGGTTCTAGCCACAGTACTGGGAGGGAGAAGAAGGAGGGAGGGAGAGGGAGGGAAGGAAGGGAGGGAAGGCCAATGGGCATGAGAAGAAACAAAAGCCATATTTAAGCCAGGAGTGGTAGTGTACACTTGGCCCCAGCACTCAGGAAGCTGAAGAGAGTTGGACCCAGAGTTCAAGATCAGCTTGAGCTATATATAGCAAGATGTCATTTCAAAAAAGGACAGGCAAGATGGCGTGGCTGGTAAGGGCACTTCCCATCATTCCTGACATACTGAGTTTCGACACCCCCGTAATCCACACAGTGGAAGGAGAAAACAGAGTTCCACAGATTGCCCTCTGACTTTCACATGTGCACTGTGGTACAAGTATATACACACACACAAAGAGGGGGAGGGGGAGAGAGGGAGAGGGAGAGGGAGAGAAAGAGGGAGAGGGAGAGAGAGAGGGGGACAGAGAGGGAGGGAGGGAGGGAGAGAGAGAGAGAGAGAGAGAGAGAGAGAGAGAGAGAGAGAGAAGCAGACAGGCAGGCAGGCAGAGACAGACAAAGGCTCAGTTGTAAAGGCCTTGCCTCTAGTATGCATAAAACACTGTTTGATCCCCAGCACTTAATAAACCAGGCATGTGGGGGTGGGGGTAAAAGCATGTAATCCCAGCCCTTGAGAAAGAGACAGGAGGATTAGAAGTTCAAGGTCATTCCTGCCTAACTACCAAGTTAGAGGGCAAACCTGAGACCCTGTCTCAAAACACGGGGAGGAAGGAGAGGGAAGGCTCGTCATACAAGGACACCCCCGCCTCACTGCACGCCCACCCCGACCCCCACCCTCGCCAACCAAGGAAGTACAGCTTTCTTCTGTCTCACATAAATCACAGCCACAGTTGTGAGGGCCACATGGCCCTCCCATCCCGCTTCCCTACCCACAAAAGAAACTTAGAATTTCCACAGCAAACAGCTACAGTTGTTGACACCAGGACCACCCCCCTCCTCCCAGCTGACTTCTGGAGCAAGGGAACATAAGAGATGGACATGACATCACCCAGCAGACGGCTCCCTGCCTGGCACCGTCCCAACAGCTCTCCTTAGCCCTACAGCATAGACTGTTCCAGAGCCCACCTGGGCTGCGGAGGATCCAGAGGCCCCCGAGGGCAGCAGCAGGAAGGTGTAATTTCATCGCAGCAGCTCGCGGTGTGAGTCACCAGAACCGAGGGATGAAATTCCAGCTCCGGAGTCCAGGGGTGGGTGCATTCCTAGCCCAGAGTAGGCTCTCAAAGTGGGCATGGAAGATGCTAATGTACAAAGGGGAAAGAGGTTCCCCCACTTTGGATAGTCCCAAACTAAGCACACAAGTTCTTTGAGAATGCCTGGATTGTCACTGAGATGTAGCTAGGATGTGTGTGTGTGTCCGTGTGGCACAACCACAACACAGGGTCTATCCAAGTGACTGACAGGAACCAGGCCTGCTGTGGACCACCTATAATCCCATCATTTGGAAAACCGATGCAGGAAGATAAGAGTTTCAGACCTGTCTATTTTAAAAATGAGTTCTAGGCCAACCTGGGCTACACAGACAGACCCTGTCTCAAACAGAAAGATTAGGAATTTAGCTGTATTATACAATACCTGCCTAGAATCCCCCAGTAAGGTGCAGGAGGAGTGGCTCAGAAGTAGGAGCCCCTGCCTAGAAACCCCCCAGGGAGGCTCTGGGGGCGTGGCTCAGCAGGGGTGTGGCTCAGCAGTATAGTCCGCCTAGCAAAGGCAAGTCCATTGGTTCAATGGTGGTGAGGAGGAAGAGAGATCAAAAGGATTTATTCCCAGTCTAAGTTACACCAAGGACAATACTGGGTAGAAGAAACTTGTCTCCAAGGCCTACGCACTCAGTCACGCCATCCTTGGGACAATCTAGAAATGTTAAGACTAGAGAGAGAATACTGATAGCAACTGTCGGGTATGAGAGCTTGCAACCCACTACAAAGGAACTGAAGGAGGATTGCTCTGGTAAAGGTGGGATCACGTTGGTGTGTGTATCAAGAAAGACCTGTGTTGGTACAGGCTTGTCACCAGCTACACTGCAGCCAGCCCTTCAGAACACACACAGCCATGATTGGTGGGAGGGTACCCCACATAGGTGCTACCAATAAATGGATGGCCAAAAAATGACCAATAAATGGATGACCAATAAATGGATGAAAAAGTAAAGACTCCCTTTATCTTCATTTCGTTTTTGATTTTTATGTGTATGTGCTAACATGAGTTTATGTGTACCATGTGTGTGCAGGAGCCCAAGGTGGCTGGAAGGTGGCACCAGATATCCTGGGATTAGAATTTCAGGTGTGTGTGAGCTGAATCAAACCTGGGTCCTCTGTAAGAACAGCAAAAGCTTTTTAACAGGGAGCCATCTCTCCAGCCACAATACCAAAGGGTGGTTTTATTTTTGAGACAATTTTGCTACAGAACCCAGGCATGGCCTCAAACTCATAATCCCGCTTCAATCTTGCAAGTGCTGGGATTACGGGTCCGTACCACCACAGGCAACCCAACTCCCCTCTCAGGGTCGTTCTGTCCACAAAAAGATCAGAAGCATTATCAACACTTGTTTTAGTTTTATTATTGACGCGTGCGTGTGCATGTGCGTGTGTAAGGCATGTGCTGGACATTAATGTACCATGCTGCAAATGTGGAAGTCAGAGGAAAACTTACAGGAGCTGGTTCTCTCCTTCCACCACGTGGGTTCCAAAGCTTAAACTCAGGTCATTAAGCTTATACAGCAACCAAGTGTCTTCACCCACTGCGCCATCTTCTTGACCCTATCCCAGTCTACATTTTATAAGAAGCAAATTAGCTGGGCAGTGGTGGCACACACATTTAATCCTAGCACTCAGGAGGCAGAGGCAGGCAGATCTCTGAGTTTGAGGCCAACCTGGACCACAGACTGAGTTCCAGGGCAACCAGGGCTACACAGAGAAACCCTGTCTTGGGGGAGGGAGGGGTGTAGGTCAGGAGTTAACCCATTGTGCAGCAGTAAGAGATGAGACTAAATGAGGGCACTGTGTTAGATACCATCATGAGGATGAAGCCACTACGTGCAGCATTGGTAGGTTTTTAAGAAAAGGAAAAAAGGAGCTGGCAAGATGATTCAGTGATTAAAAACATTCACGCTCTTGCAAAGGAGAGTTCAGGTTCCCAGCATCCATGTCTGGCGGCTCACAACTACCTGTAACTCCAGCTCTAGGGGAGCTGATGAACTCTTCTGACCTCCACAGGCCCTCCACACATGTGCAAACCCACAGTCACACAGTGATAATTCAAAATGAAATCTTGGAGCTGGAGAGATGGCTCAGTGATCAGCACTTGATCTTGCAAAGAGACCAAATCCTCAGCACTTACATGGTGGCTTGAAACTGTAACTCCATTTCCAGGGGATCTGATGCCCTCTTCTGACCTCCCCAGGCACCAGGCATGCAGCTGGTACACAGATAAACCTCTACAAGCAAAACGCTCGTACACATCACATAAAACAATTAATAAAGGGGCTGGTGAGATGGCTCAGCGGGTAAGAGCACCAATTGCTCTTCCGAAGGTCCTGAGTTCAAATCCCAACAACCACATGGTGGCTCACAACCACCCGTAATGAGATCTGACGCCCTCTTCTGGTGCATCTGAAGACAGCTACAGTGTACTTGTAATAAATAAATAATAAATAAATCTTAAAAAAAAACAATTAATAAAAACTTTTTGAAAAATGATAAGAGACACAAACTAGCACTTGTCCTGTATCGTCATGTATGTCTCACACCCATATCAGAGCACCCCGCCCCCATTGAGAAGGCTCCCACGGGGGCTATGGTGAACCTTAGAGCACCTGGCTAGACAGAGCTCTGTGAATTCAAGGCCAGCCTGGCCTACATAGCAAGTTCCAGGCCAGCCAGAGCTATATTCTGTCTCAAAAAACAAAAACTCTTGTCAGATGTGGGCCCCTTAACCTGGTACTCTAAGAACCTAAAACTAAAAATCTTCATTCATGAATTCTTACCCAGCCTGCAGTATTCAGTTTTAGCCAACAGTAAATGGGCAGAGACATATGCTGTGCCATTTCATGTTCCCCTAGAATCAGCAGCCTTTCTCCCCAGCCTCTGACCATCACAGGAAAAGATGTGAGACTCCCCATCTTGACACTGAAATGAGGACAGCAAAAAAACTAAACTGTCTAGGCAGGGTCTTACCATATAGCCCCTGCTGACCCGGAACTCACAATATAGACTAGTGTGGGCCTTGAATTTAGAGATTCTCCCGCCCCGGCCTCCCAGAAATAGACCCCAAAACAAGAGGTTTTCACACTTGGGATCTAAAAGCCCTAAATCTTCATATCACGCAGACCTCTCTGGAGAAGTCAACTGTAAACTCCACTAGAGAAGTTAAAAACACCAGATGGGATGACTCCAGGTTAAAACACTCACAACTTCAATTTCACAACCCACAGAGTGGGAGGAGGGAACTGACTTCTTCTGAGCTCCACTGCAAGTTGTGACATGTGAACATGCATGCACATGCACACACACACACACACACACACACAAGTACTTGCAGCACAAACATGAGAATCTAAGTTCAATTCCCAGAGTCCACTTTAAGAAAAAAAAAAAAAAAAAAAAAAAAAAAAAAAAAGCCGGGCAGTGGTGGTGCACGCCTTTAATTCCAGCACTTGGGAGGCAGAAGCAGGTGGGTTTCTGAGTTCGAGGCCAGCCTGGTCTACAGAGTGAGTTCCAGGACAGCCAAGGCTACACAGAGAAAGCCTGTCTCAAAAAAAAAAAAAAAGAAAGAAAGAAAGAAAGAAAAAAAAAGATGAAGAAGAGTTGGTGAGATGGCTCAGCTGGCAACTGTCCTTGCCACCAAAACCAATGGCCTGAGTTCAATCCCCAGGACACATGTGGTTGAAGGAGAGAACCAATTCCTGAAAGTTATCCTCTGAACTATACACAAGCACCTTGGTGCACTTGCCCATGATGCGCACGCAGTAATAATTAAGGGGGGGAGGCGTGGTGGGCGCTTGTAATCCCAGCACCGAGGATGCAGAAATAGGCAGATTCCCAGGGCTTCCTAGTTAGTCAGCCACACTTACTTGGCAAGTTCTAAGCCAATGAGAGACCCTGTCTCAACAAAAATCAAGGCGAAGAAGCCAGAGAAATGGCTCAGTAGCTAAGAGCATGTACTGAATATACAGAGGGCCCCAAGTTTGGTTCCCAGAACCTATGGCAGGTGGCTCACAACCAGCTACAACTCCAGTGCCAGGAGATCCAGCCTCTCTGTCTTCCACAGCCCCCCCCCCCACACACACACACACGTGAAATATAAAATAAATCCAAACAAACAAAACCAAAGTAGGAAAACAATACAAGGCAGACAGACAGTTCCTAAAAATCGAAAACCCCAAGGTTAACCTCTGGCCTATATTCCCCTCTCCCCTTTTCCTCTCTCTCTCTCTCTCTCTCTTTCTCTCTCTCTCTCTCTCTCTGTCTGTCTCTCACACACACACACATACACACACACACACACACACACACACACACACACAAAGTTAAGAGAACTATTTATCAAGGCAGCTTGCTCTAACTGTCCCTGAAGCCTTAGGGTGAGCCCTGACTCCAGCCCCCTCCTCTGCCCCCATACCCTCAGTCCCCTACAGGACAAAGCTATAGGGACAACAGATAAACCCTACAGAGTAATTTTAATCCAAGAACATGGCTGCTCTGGCAAGGGATCATGTACAAAGATATGATCCTGCTGGAATGCAGACATACCCTGAATTATAGTATGATCTGGCTGGAATACAGACGCACCCTTAGTACACACCTTTAATCCCTAACAATGAAGGTAAGGTTAGTTTGTAGGAGGAAGTAGCCATGTTTGAAAGTGACGTGTAATTGAGAGGAGGTCAAAGTGAGGAATCAGAAAGAGATTTGACAGAGTGAGTCAGAGATGGAACACTCCCAACTCTCAGTACAGGAGAGAGAGCCTACGTAAGAGCAGTGAGAGATAGCAAAAGGTGTTATGTGGTGTGTGTGTGTTGTGTGTGTGTGTGTGTGTGTGTGTGTGTGTATGTATATGGCAGTTTTACCAAGATAGTTTTACAGAGACAGGTGGCAGAGAGAACAAGCTAGACACAGGTAAAGGCATAAAGAGCCAGAGAATGAGAAGGAGCCAGAGGACTATTGCCAAAGTTAGTGGGAGGCCAGGCAGAGCAACTCAGGCAGAAGCCAAGAGAAGCCGGAATGAATCAATCAGCTTCGGAGATTAGATTGTATGGAAGCTTCCAGGTGTAGACCTAGGGATACAGTTAGAACAGAGAAAGAAAAAAGCTCTGGACTCAGCCAAGACCAGGTATTCATAACGCTTGGGTATGGCTCTCATCTCATCCCTTCATCTGAAGAAATAAAAAGCGACATTTACAAAGCCCCAAGATCTCCAGTTCAGGGTGCTCTATAAATGAACAGTAGTTCTCAGTAGAATTGCGTCATCCCTGATTTATCTTTGGACCAAATTTAACCAGGCGTCCTTATTTTTATTAGCTAAATCTGGACTTCAGAAGCAGGTGGTCCTGAAGGAAGGAGACAGGTGGACCTGCAAATAGCTCCAGGGCCACCCGGCTCCACTCCGGGTCAGGAATAAAGGTGCCTGCAATGAGTCCTACACTCCCTGTGCAGAACGCTCCATGAGTCATTCCACACACCCATAGAAGGATAAAGTCCATCCACTGAAGAAAACCTAAACCCTCTCCACTGAGTCCACACTGAGCCTCCTGCCCACGCCATCACCTGGGACACTGTCTGAAACTGACTGAGCATCCAATCACAGACCATGTCAGCTCGGTCCTTCTAGAACTCGACCCAAGCCAGGTGCAGATGCAGGGGCAAAGGTTCCTCTGGGTTCATAGGGCAAGACAGGGGGTGAGCTGCAAGAGGGAAGCCAGGCTCCCCAGCTTCCCACGCTGCTCCTGTCCACCGCAGTAAACCACCAAACATTAAGTCACCATCAAAACAGGAAGACCAGAAGGGAGGAGAGGCAACCCTGAGAGCTGTGCATGGGGAAGAGCAGAGAAGTATTAGCTTTCTTGTATTTACTTAGTGCAGTGCTTCTCAACCTGTGGGTCACAACTCATTTAGGGGGAGCAGAACTACCCTCTCACAGGGTCGGCTAAGACACAGATATTTACATTAGGATTCATAATCGTACCAAAATTACAGTTATGAAATAGCAACAAAAACATTTTGTTTTTGTTTTGTTTTGTTTTGTTTTTTCGAGACAGGGTTTCTCTGTGTGGCCCTGGCTACCTGGAACTCACTCTGTAGACCAGGCTGGCCTTGAACTCAGAAATCCGCCTGCCTCTGCCTCCTAAGTGCTGGGATTAAAGGTGTGCGCCACCACTGCCCGGCAACAAAAACAATTTTATGGTTGGGGAGGGGGTCATCACAACATGAGGATTAAAGTGTCGCAGTGTTAGAAAGGTAGAACCACTGGCTTATTGTGTGTGTGTGTGTGTGCAAGCAGAGGCCAGAGGTCAACCAAAAGAATTATTCCTCTAGAGGCATCTCTAGATTTTCTGTTTGTTTTGTTTTTGAGACAGGGTCTCAATATTACCCCAGCTGGCCTGTAACTCACTATGTTATATAGACCAGACTGACCTCGAACGCATAGAGATTCATCTCCAAGCAATGCCCACATCACCACTCCCAACTGCCTTGTTTTTTGGGTTTTTTTAAGACCAGGCCTTTCTCTGGAACTTGACACGTACCAAATGGGCTAGGCAGACTGGCCAGCAAGCCCATGGGCCCATTGGCCTCTGTATACCCAGTACTGGAATGACATTCATGCATCGCTATGCCTGGCTTTTTATGTGGGTGCTAGGATTGAACTTAGATCCTCATGGTTAAGTGCCAAACACTCTACCTATGTCCCTAGCTTAAATTAGAGCTATTAGACCTGGGCATGTCTGCTGCTTAGGGGCTCTCCACTCCTCAGTGCTATTCTGCTCGTACAGGCCAGAGACCTATCCTCCAGGCTCACCTCCCCGGCAGGTCTCTGCTGGGACCACTCTACCCTCTAAAGGGTCCATGTCTCCGCCTCTCTTCATCTGGGAATGTCTTTATGCAGTCAGAGCTCAGGCAGAGCGCTTGCCTGAAATCCTAGTATTTGGGAGGGCTGAGGCAGGAGGATCATGAATTCAAGGACAACCTGGGATACATAATAAGACCCTGTTTAAAAATAAAGAAAAGAAAAAACAACTTGATGTGAGTGAGGTCTGAGCTCTCAGCCAGGATACCACTCTGTTCTGTGGCTTCTGAATTAACCCCCACCAATCTTGTTTTCAAGTGTCTGTCAAGGTTTCTGCAGTCGCCAGGCAGCTGGCTGGTCCCAAAGAACCTGGCTTGTGTCACTGGCTACTTCACACACACACACACACACACACACACACACACACACACACACACTCACATACACGTTCCTGAACAGAGAGATGCGGTAAGACTAGGAAACAGCCAGGCGGTGGTGGTGCATGCCTTTCATCCCAGCACTTGGGAGGAAGAGGCAGGTGGATTTCTGAGTTCGAGGCCAGCCTGGTCTACAGAGTGAGTTTCAGGACAACCAAGGCTACACAGAGAAACCCTGTCTCAAAAAAACAAAACAAAACAAAACAAAAGACTAGGAAACAGTGAAAGGCTTGTGTTTAGGGGAATACATAGGTTGGGGTAACTGGCAGGGTGTCCCTTAGGAACCAAGAATGAAAGATGTCCCAGAAAAACACTAGGACTATTATTACCATGGTGTAATCCTAGCATTTAGGAGACTGAGGCAGAAGGATTGCCCTGAGTTCCAGGTAAGCCTAAACTATAAAGTAAGTAATTAGCCTAGGGCCACATAGCATGTCACACACACACACACACACACACACACACACACACACACACACACACACACACACACACACACACACACACACACACACACACACACGCATAGAAAATTAACAGAGAGCAGGCAATGCTGACGCACGCCTTTAGTCCCAGAACTTGGGAGGCAGAGGCAAGCAGATTTCTGAGTTCAAGGCCAGCCTGGTCTACAGAGTGAGTTCCAGCCAGGGCTATAACAGAGAAACCCTGTCTCAAAAAAACAAAACAAAAATACCAAAAACCAAAAGACAAAAAAAAAAAAAAACTAACAGAGGATTTTATTCATTCATTCATTCACTCATTCCAACATGCAGCTGCTCAACAAGTGAGTAGCAAGATCCCATTCCCACTTACATCTAGTGCAACCAAAAGGATACACAGGTGAAATAGGGTCAGAAGAAAGCCAGAACAGTATAGAAACGCAGGTGTGGTAGGCTCTCGGGACCAAGCAGAACTAGCCAGCTCTTGAAGTTCAACAGAAAAGAGGATAATACTACACACTTACACAGCCCTCACTGAGCCAGGCAGACTGAAGGATTCTAAAAGTGATGCCAGGGTGGGCCAACATGAGGAAAAGCCAGGGTCCAGCCAGGAGATGCTGTCTGTGGTCCTGAGGCCATACTCAAGATGAATGCCCCCAAGCCTTCCCACCAGGGAAGCTCAACTCAGGGCTCCGACAACCCAGCTATTACCCGAGTGCACACACACCCCGATCTTTGCACATGCAGCAACTGAGCAGCTGCTTCCAAGACCTCTATTATTATGTCTGCCTTTCGGACTATTTCCAAGTACCAAGCAGGAGACAGCCGCGTGTCAGAGGCCGGCTGGGCTCCTGGGAGCCAGCCTTCAATATAACAAAAATGGCAGTTGGTATCCTGGAAATGAATGACCCTTCTGCCCTGCATCTAGACAACAAAGCACTTAAGTAAGTTAGGCATGCCCCTCAAGATACTGTCCCCAAGATCAAACTCTCAGGGCCAGTAACCAGACAAGGGAAGCGGCACAGATCCGGTCCTTCCTTGTTTCCCTGGCTAGGATCCACTGGGACCCTTCGAGTTAGAACTGGCAATTTCTAGGTCATCCTCAGAGCTGGCTATAGAATGAGACACAGTGCGAGCCTTCCACAACCCAGCAAGCTAGAGGGGTTCTGACACCCCCACCCCCACCTCAATGCTAGGCCTGCTGCTAGGTCTGCCGGTAGATTTTTCTAAAGGGGCCAAAGTCGATCTCACACACTCCTGGAGCCTTAAGCCGCTAGTGACTTATGATGGAGAGACACGGGACAGTATCGGCACCCCATTTTGATGCCCCACTGCCCAGCCCCTCCCAGCTGCCAGCCACCAGCCTCCTTCTACTTCCTCTTGCTCCAAATAGAATAAATAATCGATGCCGGTGCCCTTTCCCTCTGGGAATGACGCTGCTAAAATAAATGAACGGATCAAGGCACCTCCCAAGGCCAGAGGTCTTGGAGGGCCCCAACAGAGGAACAGGGAGCACTGACCACTGAGCTTCCAGGAGCAGCCCTGCAGTCTGAGTAAGAGAAGCCCCTTGTGAATCCCCACTCCTCCAAAAAGCTGCCGAAGCCCAGCCTTCACGCCCCACATTCCAGATACACACTCCATCGCTGAGCCCGGCTCCTGAGTTCTTTCACTTCCCCAGGATGGGGACCCAGGAACTGCCACCTCTAGTATACTCCTGGGAGGCCGGGTCGCCAGACCAGATGCCAAGCTGGAGCTCCGCTAGTCTCCTGACAGAGCAAGCCGAACTCTGAGAGCCACGGTCCCCCAGTTTCCCTGGTCTAGAGGCCAGGAAAAGGTCGCCCTCTCAGCCCGGTGACTGGCTGCAAAGCTGGGTGTCTCACGATCTCGATCACTCCTAGAGACTCCGGATGGGGAGACTCTAAGCACCCTTTGGCCCCTCCCCCTCCTCTTCAAGAACTCAGAGACCACCCACAGCCGAGGCTCCCTCAAACTTGTTCCTTGGCACCCTCTGTGCCCCTTTAACTGCCACCCTAAGTCTCTTTGACTCAACCCCAACCAACCAAAGAGGTCCAGCTCCCACCATGCAAGCCAGTCCCTTTATAGGATGAACCCCCCCCCCCAAAAGAAACCACCGCTCTGGGGCAGTGTTCGGACTCAGCTTGAGCGTTGGAAGACAGGAGAGGAAAAGAGGGGTGGGAGGACAGCTTCTTTCCGACGCCCCCTCCACCAACCTCCCCCGGCAGGGCAGCAACACTGACCTCATTCGCCCAACTGTATCCAGGCCTGCTGGGCTCCAGGCCAGTGGGGCGCTTCTCTCTCCACCTCCAGGGAATTCGAGGGTGAGAGGGGTGTCTGCTTTCCCCGATTCCAGCAGGTATCCGGAGGGAAGGAGCTGACCATCCCAACCCATCCCCCTCCAAACTCGAATTATAATCCCGATCACGTGCACACACACCCCAAAAGGCGGGCCTTAGAATTGAGACACCTGGAGGGGGAGGGGAAGGGACCTCCCATGCACACAACACACCGAGGGTGTGGAGAGGGGGGTATAAAATAAGGGCTCAGAACCAAAGCAAGCTCCAGAGCACCCCCTCTCCATCAGCCTCCATCCCATCCCCCACCGCCACCCCCACCCCCAGTCAAACTTTCTCCTTTTTTACCTTGCAGGATCCCCAAGCGCTCCGGGCGCCCCGGCCCGGGCCCGGTGGCCAGGACTCGGTAGATCCAGTCGCCTCTGGTTGCTGAGTTAATAATCCGGGAATGGGGGACAGGATCAGTGGTGGGAGGGAGGGAAGGAGGGCGGACGCGGTGCGGGCGGCCGGCCGGGGGCTGCGCGGGGCCCCCACCCCCGGCGCGGGCTGCGGCGGAGGGCGGGGCGCGGAGCGAGCGCGAAGCCGAGCCCGGGCTCTGGGAGGTTCTCTCTTTGTTCTGTAATCCCAGTAAGATTGCCAGCCATTCGCCCCGGCCCTAATCCCAGCCCCGCGCAACACCACCCTCCATTGGCTGTCATTTACATACGGGATTAGCCCTCACGGCCCGCCCCGTGCCACCGTGGGGGAGGACTCACAACCTCGGGGGCCTTGAGACTCCCCCAGCCACGGATTAGAACCCCCTCCCCGGAGAGATCAGAATACATCAAGGTCACCCAGAGGACGGCTGGAGGATCCCTAGGTGGTTTGCCCTGCTGGTCACTTTTATGCCTGGAGTGTCCAAGGTCAGAAGGGAGACCCCAGATTTCTATCTTGGATGGCCTGGCTCAGGCCTTTTTATTTATTTATTTCTTATCTCTGGATCTCATAAAGCCCTGGTTGCAGTCAAACTGTTTTAGGGTCCTGAACACTCAGGAACTGGAAATAAGGATAACCTTGAACTCCTGATCCTCCTGACTCTACCTCCAAGTGCTGGGATTATGGCCCATGCCTGGGAAGACTCGAACCCAGAGCTTTCTGTATTTAAAGCAACCACTCTACTTACACACCTACGCCCTAAAAGCCTTATTGTTGTAGTTTTAGGATAGTTTCACATGCCCCATACTGGCCTCAAACTCTCTATGTAGTTAAGGGTGACCTTGAACTCCTGACCCTCCTACCTCTACTTCCCAAATGCTGGGATTGCAGGTGAGCCCCAGCACACAGAGTTTGGGGACCAGAGTTTTCTTTTACCCTCCATCTGCTCTCCTGTATACTACTAAATGGGGGAAGAGAACACTGGGGGACACCCCCCAACCTCCCCAGGCCCATATGGCTCAAGTCAACCCAGCAGCTGGTAACCAGGTGGTCCCCTGAATCTTCGACTAGGACTTTGCTGGAACAGGCAGAGCAGAAAGACACATATCAGACACTCCCCAGACTACCCAGGGAGACCGTGCCCCAAATTCAGTAAGTTAAAGGTGAACAGATGTAGGGCGTGGTGAAATATGCCTGTGGTCTCAGCACTCAGGAGGCTGAGGCAGGAGGATCGTGATCACGTCTGACTGAGCGTCATAAAAAATTCTAGATCAGTCTGAACTTAGAGAATCCTTGTTTTAAAATATAATTTTTTTTTTTTAAAGAGCTGGGCTTAGTGGCTTTCATCTATAATCCTAGGGCCTGGAGGTTTGAAGCAAAAGGATTTCTGAGACTTTGAAGCCTGGCTGGGCCATAAGATCCTGTCTCAAAGAGTGAAAACACTCTCACACACAGTGAGTTAGGAATATAACTCAGTCATTCAATGAGTAGAAAGTTGTCCGGCGTGCTTGAAGCCCTGGGTTTGACCTTCAGCCCCACATAAAACCAAATGATATGGCACAGTAACTAAGAGGTGGACTGAGAGGACAAGGTCATCCTAAGCAACAAAGTGAGTTTGAGGGCAACCTGGGCTACATGATATGTGGTCATAAAAATAAACAAGAATCTACAAGATCCTGCCCGGCAGTGGTGTCGAATGCCTTTAGTCCCAGCACTTGGGAGGCAGAGGCAGGAGGATCTCTGAATTCAAGACCAGCCTGGTCTACAGAGTGAGTTCCAGGACAACCAGGGCTACACGGAGAAACCCTGTCTTGAAACGAAACAAAACAAGACAAAAAAGAATCTACCAGATCCTGACAGAACCTACCCAGTCTCCTTCCAGATCTCATACACACAAATTAAGCCCAGACCTTAGTGACAATTTAGTCACTAAGATGGTCACTTGGATGACCATCTCTGGGGGCAGGCTCACAAGCCTCCGCTCAGTGGGCCAACCAGAAGAGCCCTTGTGTGCACAGAGGGGTTTAGGCAGAGCACCAGGGATCAGAAACAAGGCCATAGGTGATGGGTCTCTAGAGACCTAGTAAAGCCTTGAAGCCTTATTAGCCGGGCCCTCTGACCCACTTTACACGGTGCCTGCCCTGGTTTGACACCAAAGCCAGTGCAAATATCAACGGTCTAGCAGCTGGGAGGAAGGGGGGGTGTGAGTTCAAATCCTGGCGTTTCCACTTTCTACCCAAGTGACCTGGGGCTTGCTTGGCAGTTCCCTCTGTCTGAGTTTCCACTTCCTCCTTCCCATAGCTTCTCTTACAGCTTGACTCCCACACTGTATGCTGAGAACAGCAATTATTTATCAAATGTCTGCTAGATGCAAGTCGTGTTACATGTAAGAGCTCTACGTCTTTTGGGTACTGGGGACATGCCTGCTATTTCAGCTATTCAGGGATTGAGGCAGGAGGATCAAAAATTCAGCATCTGGCAAGATGGCTCAGTGGGAAGCCTAGTGACCTAAGTTTGATTTCCAGGACCCACATGGTGGAAACAAAGAATCAACTCCTTCAAGTTGCCCTCTGACCTCCACTCATGTGCCATGACACACGAATGTGTGTATACAAACTCATACACACAAATTTAAAAGTGTAAAGCTACCCCAGGCTACATAGTGAAAACTTGCCTTAAAATGAAAGGGGTTTGCTGTGGAGGCCTCTGAGTTTAATCCCAGCCCTTGGGAGATGAAGGCAGGTGGCTGTCTGTCAGTTCAGAGCCAGCCTGGTCCACAGAGTGAATTCCAGGACAGCCAAGGTGAGGTGTATGCAAAGGAGACTTTCCCTTCTCTGAGGAGAAGGAGGGGATAATGGGGGAGAGGTTTGTCAGGGTGGAATTGGGGGGAGAGGAGGAAGGGAGGTTGCAATAGGGATGTAAAGTAAGTAAGTAAGTAAATAAATAAATAAATAAATAAAGTAAAAAAAAAAGAAGAAAAGAAAATGAAAAGGGTCTGAGATGACAGCTCAGTTGTTTAGATTCTTGTTTCTTTATAAGCACAAGGTTTGAGTTTGATCCTTACAACCCAGGTAAAAAGCCAGTCATGGGATCTGAAGAGATGGCTCAGCAGTTAAGAGTACATACTATGCTGGTGTTCTTGGAGAGAGCCTGAGTTCAGTTCTCAGCACCCACTCTGGGCATCTCACAAGTTCAGCTCCAGGAAATCCCACATCTACATGTACATGTACACAGACAGATAGATACATATATACACATAATTTTACATTAAATTTAGAGTTTTTGTTGTTATTATTGTTCTTGTTGTTTTAAGCTGGATGTAGCTGCCTATATGCCTTTAAAGCCAGGACTGGCAGCTAGAAACAGGGAGATACTTGAGGTCTTGCTGGCCAGCCAGCCTAATATATCAGCTACAAGAATTGATTAGAGACCTTGACTCACAAGAAGAAAAAGAGAGAGAGGAGAGAGAGAGAGAGAAGAGAGAGGGAGACAATAAAAGGCTTAGCCCATTAGCCTGAGAACCTGATTTAAAATTCCCAGAACCCATGTAAAAATCAGACACCAGCCACCTTTAATCCCAGCACTCAGGAGGCAGAGGCAGTGGATCTTTGTGAGTTTGAGGCCAGCCTGGTCTACAGAGCAAGTTCCAGCATAGCCAGGGCTACACAGAGAAACTCAGTGGAAAATAGAGGAACATGCCTGCATGCACACACATGTAAACATACTCATGAATATATGCATCACACACACACACACACACACACACACACAAGAAAATTAGGAGGGTGTGGGAAAGGAGAGGAGCCCCCCTGGAATCTGGTTGAAGCCTCTTTCTCCAACTGAGAATCCAAGGCTACAACACAGTCAACATTTGCTTGAGACATTTCTCTTTCCAGCCCCAAACCTGTAATTTTCTATCAGTCTAACATTAAAGCCCTTATGTAAGTAACCCCAGTAGCTCCTAATTTTAACTTATCAGCTGTCATTCTGCCCAAGGCCCCTATCCTATAATTCCAATTATCAAAGGGGATAGCAAGATAGCTTAGTAGGTAAAGACACTTGCCACCAAGCCTCGAGACCAGAGTCTAAGTCACTAGCCCACATACTGGAAGAAGAAAACTGATCCCCACAAGTTGTTTGCCCTCTGACCTCCAAGCTAGGGTACCGGAGCATGTATAAATGTACTCAAATGAATAAATAAATGTAAAAAAAAAAAATTAAGAAGGGGAGAAAGTTGCCTAGCAACCCTTTGAGATGTTGAGAGCCATGGAAATGGTATATTTGTCTACTCCTAAGACATTTAAGTGTTACTCTTCCATGGGAAGCCCACATCCAGACTTTTGTGGTCTTATGTGTGTCATGTGTGTCTAATTTTTCCTTAAGTGAATATCTTTCTCTCCCCTGCAACCCCCCCAACACCCACTTAGGCAGGGTCTATGTAGTCAGCCCTTGCTAGCCCGGAACTAACTATGTTAAGCATGCTGACCTCAAACTCATAGAGATCCTCCTGCCCCTGCCTCCCAAGTGCTGAGATTAAAGACATGGGCACCACACCTGGCATCTTTCTATTTTTAATAAATTCCAACTCTTCTTCACACAGGCTCATCTTCAAAGTCTATTCTTCCTTAAAATGAGGAGGGTCTGGTTTTCCCTGGGGCAGGGGACAGGGGGAGTCCATCCAAGATCAAAGGAGCTCACCAGGCTCCTGAAGGCGAAGGCACAGCATGGCAAGGAGTTGTGCCTTCGGGTCCCTGTTGCTTCTGCCTGTCTGTTGGTTTCTAGAAGGAATATTTTCCCCACCCAAAATCCTAGACTGGAGGGCCCCCGCAGTGTTGTGGCCTGCTGCAGCAGGAGACCCTCTGAGCTCAACATTGAGGTCCACCATCTACCAACAGAATCTACGGCAGCAAAAATAGAAGGATATAAAGTCCCTCTTTCCAACCTCTGGGTTCCTATTGCCTCCCAGAATGGCCAAATGAGCAGCCATAGCTCTTCCAGGCAGAGAGCAGGAACGGTTAATATAACAGAAACCTTGCCGGGCTGCATCACGTAGTCAGTCCACTTGGTTACGTGATAGAGACTTTAGTTGTTATTTTTTTTTTCCAGACAGAATTTCTCTGTGTAGCCCTGGGTGTGATAAATTCACTCCGTAGACCAGGCTGGCCCGGAAACCAGAGATCCACCTGTCCACCTGCCTCTGCCTCCTGGGTGCTGGTATTAAAGGTGTGCACAGTGCATGCATGTGTGTGTGTGTGTGTGTGTGTGTGTGTGTGTGTAACCAGGTTTCATATTCCCAGGCTGGCCTGAAAAACATTCTTGCATGCACTTCTTGAGAGTGCCTGGTTCATGGGCTTTTTGCATCGTAGGTGGGCACTCTACCCACTGAGCCGCATTCCACACCTCACTGACTGTTTGTAAAAGTGGGCATATTGGGACACCCCACTTCCCCGTCACCCCACGAGCTCCTGTGACAGACAAGATCTGTTCTCTCCCTGCTAGTCAGCAGGGATGACTGTCCACAGGACTCAGTCTATGGTCCCTCCAAGACCTGGATCTCTGCCCTCCATCATGCCAATCTGAGTTCTGTCAACGCCAGACTGGACCACATTGAATTCATTGCTCCTTGCTTCCTGGAGCTAGGCAACCAGGATGGAATGGACACAGACAGGTGAGAGGGGAACCTGTCTGTGAACTCAGGGGAAGCCTGAGGCTACACTACTTAGGATGAGCCCACAAGCGGGCAAAAGGTCAGAGCAGGGAGCCAAGGCTTTACAGGTTTGGAAGCCACAGTTCGAAGAAGTAGGGCCGTTGGCTGCAGCCAGGGAGAGTGCAGTAGGGTTGCACCTTAGGACTCCTCAGACTTCTGCCATTCCTTTTTTGCCACTGCCCCAGCTTTTCTGCTATCTTCAGGATCAGAAGTTTATCTGATAATTACTGTTTATCCATCCTTTTAAAAATGAAATCTTTGGGGCAAGAGAGATGGCTCATTGGTTAAGAGCACTGGTGGATCTTCCAAAACACTGAGTTCAATTCCCAGCAACCACATGGTGTCTCACAACCATATGTAATGGGATCTGATGCCCTCTTCTGGTATGTTTGAAGATAGCTACAGTATACTCATATTAAATAAATGATTCACTTAAAAAATATTAAGAGGAGCTGGAGAGATGGTTCAGTGGTTAAGAGCACTGACTGCTCTTCCAGAGGTCCTGAGTTCAACTCTCAGCATCCACATGGTGGCTCACAATCATCTGTAATGGGATCTGATGCCCTCTTCTGGTGTGTCTGAAGACAGTGACAGTGTACTCACATAAAATGAATAAATCTTGCCGGGTGGTGGTGGTGCACACCTTTAATCCCAGCACTTGGGAGGCAGAGACAGGTGAATTTCTGAGTTCGAGGCCAGCCTGGTCTACAGAGTGAGTTTCAGGACAGCCAGGGCTACACAGAGAAACCCTGTCTCGAAAAATAAAAAATAAATAAATAAATAAATAAATATGAATAAATAAATAAATCTTTTAAAAAACATTTTAAAAATATTAAGAAAGAAATGTAGTCAAGCCTGTTGGCAAATGTTTGTAATTTCAGAGGTTGAGAGAGTGAGACAGGAGGATGGCCATGAGCCATACATAGAAACATTCTATCTCAATAACACAAAAAAGTAGGAGTTAGGATGTAGCTCAGTAGGTGGAAGACTTGCCTAGGAAGAACTGGGCCCATCTTCAGTTCTATATAACCTATGCACGGTGGCATACTTCTGAAATCCCAGCACTCGCGAAGTAAAGCAGGAGGATTAGGAATTCAGAGTTATGCTTAGCTATGTAGTGAGTCCAAGCCAACCTGAGATACATGAGACTCTGTCTCACAAACATACTTTATAAATAAAGTAAATATAAAAATGAGATAAAGGGTCAAGAATGTAACTTAGCAGAGCCCCTGCCTAGAATCTCCCAGTGAGGGGCTGGGGGAGTGGCTCAGTGGTAGAGCCCCTGCCTAGAATCCCCCAGGGAGGGGCTGGGGGTGTGGCTCAGTGGTAG
>NW_022196905.1:128311535-128329985 GCF_008632895.1 Mastomys coucha
TGCCTAGAATCCCCCAGGGAGGGGCTGGGGGTGTGGCTCAGTGGTAGAGCCCCTGCCTAGAATCCCCCCAGTGAGGGGCTGGAGTGTACCTTGGTGGTAAAGTTCCTGGTTAGATAACTCCTCAGTGAGAGGCAGGGGCATGGCTCACTGCAGAACACACTGAACATGGGCCTGGCTTCCATCCTCTCTATCATAAATAAACCATAAGAGGTAGAGAGATGGCTCAGAGATGAAGAGCAAAATCTGCTTTTGCAAAGGATGTGGGTTCAGTTCCAAATACCCACTATACATGGCAGTATGCATGGTGCAGTTAGAATGGCCTGTAACTCTAGATCCTGGGGATCCAACACTCTCTTCTGGCTTCTGTAGTGCATACACGTACATGCAGGTAAAATACCTGCACATAAAAGAAAAACAAAAAAATTATTCAGATTTAAAGAAACTTGGATCTTTTCTGGGATTAACTGATCTTTCCTTTTTATTTTATTTATTTTTTATTTATTTTTATTTTTATTTTTTATTTTTTATTTTGGTTTTTACACAGGGTTTCTCTGTGTAGCCCTGGCTGTCCTGGAACTCTGTAGACTAGGCTGGCCTCAAACTCAGAAATCTCCCTGCCTCTGCCTCCCAAGTGCTGGGATGAAAGTCGTGCACCACCATTGGCCAGCTGGTCTTTCCTTTAAAAAAAAAAAAAAAAGATTTATTTATTTATTTTATGTGTATGAGCACACTATAGCTGTACAGATGGCCATGAGCCATCATGTGGCTGCTGGGAATTGAACTCAGGACCTCTGCTCACTCCGGCCCTACTCGCTCCAGTGTAATACACTGTAGCTGTCTTCAGACACACCAGAAGAGGACGTCAGATCTCATCATGGATGGCTGTAAGCCACCATGTGGTTGCTGAGATCCAAACTCAGGACCGAAGGAAGAGCAGTCAGTGCTCTTGCCCGCTGAGTCATCTCGCCAGCCCTGATCTTTCCTTTTTAAAAAGTATAACTTGGGGGCTAGAGAGATGGTTCAGTGGTTAAGAGCACTGACTGCTCTTCCATCTGTCTGAGTTCCATGACTTCAATTCCCATGCAACATGGTGGTTTGCAACCATCTGTAATGGGATCTGGTGCCTTCTTCTGGTGTGTCTGGAGACAGAGACAATATATTCACATATATATAATAATAAATATATCTTTTAAAAAAGGTTAGAGTATAACTGTCCAGGCATTGTTGGTGCACACCTATAATCCCAGTACTCAGGAGACAGAGGCAGGCAGATCTCTAAATTCAAGGCCAGTCTGTTTTACAGGGTGAGTTCTAGGACATGTGGAGCTACACAGAGGAACTCTGTCTCAAGAAGAAAAAGAAGGAAAGGGAGAAAGGAGGAAGGAAGGAAAGACGATAAGATAACTCGCATTCTACCATGGAGGTCAAACAGAAAGTAATAGACAGGGTGTGGAAATACTGGGACTTCTTTGAAACAGAGTCCTATGTGTTCCAGGCCTGTCTCAGACTCACAGAGGTCTGCCCTTCTCAGGTTTCCAGCACTTCTGGAATTAAAGGCATGGCTCACTCTCCACAGCCTAGAACTTCTGATCCTTTGATCCTCCTGCCTCCACCACCTCTAGAATGTTGAGATCTTAGGCATGTGCCAACACACATACACATACGTACACACACGCACACCCATAATAGAGTGAGTATTTTTGCATATATGTGTGCATATATATGTATATTTTTGTTCATATATATTTATATATACATGTGTATTTTTGCTTGTAATATACACATATTTTACATTACATACATTTATGTGTATGTGTGCATGCATGTATGCATGTGTGTCTATGTGTGTGCGTGTGTTCGTGTGTGTGTGGGGGGTTGTGATGTAGCTAGGGGTATGTACATGGTATGCTGGGAACCGAACTCCACAAGAGCAGCTGAGCCACATCTCCAGCCCCAGCTCTGACTCTTCACTTTTCAAATAGCTTCCCATAACACCTTTTTTTTTCTTTTTCTTTTTTTTTTTTTTCTTTTTTTTTTTTTTTTTTTTTTTTTTTTTTGGTTTTTCAAGACAGGGTTTCTCTGTGTAGCCCTGGCTGTCCTGGAGCTCACTTTGTAGATCAGGCTTTTATTTTCTTTTACTATTATTTTTTGTTTGTTTTGTTTTTCAAGATAGAGTTTCTCTGTGTAGCTTGGGTTGTCTTAGAACTGATGGTGCAGACCTCGAACTCAGAGATCAGCCCGCCTTTGCCTCTGGAGTGCTGGGATTAAAGGCTTGCGCCACCACCACCAGGCATCTTGCTCTATTTCTAGGTAGCACAGGCTGGCCCTCAAGTTGCTATGCATCCCAGGCTTGCCCAAACTACCAATCCTCCAGTTCTTGCCTTCCCAGTGCTGAGATTAAAGCCAACACTGTCCTGCTCGCCCACCCCAGTGTCTCTCAGCTACCCGCACCGGTTGCTTCTCTCTGTCTCAAGATCTCTCTCTCTCTCTCTCCCTCTCTTTCTGTCTCTGTCTCTGTCTCTCTGTCTCTCTTTCTTTCTCTCTCTCCACCCTCCCCCCATCTCAGGGTCTCTGCCTCTCTTAAGGTGTCTCTGAGAGTACATAATTTCTCCATTTCTGTCTTCCTCGTTTCTGGGTGTCTCCTTAGCCCTGGTTCCCTTCTACCTCTCTCCACCTCTGCCCCCGCCTCTGTTGCCTCTCCTCCTCTGGAATCTTTGAAGAACAGAGCCAGGCATGTAATTGACTCAGCCCGTCTCCATGGTTGCAGCTGTGGCGTTACTGAGAGATCAATTTGGAGCGCCGGGGCTCCTTCGTAATTGCACCTTAATAGTTTGTGTGCGGCAGAGTGAGGCAGAGTGAGGCTTCGCAGGAGACAGTCGTGTTAGCCCAGGGACCCTGGCTGGAAAAGCTACGTGGGGTCACCAATATCTCTTAGGTCAGGCCTCAGGGAAGGGGACATTTGGCCAGGAGAGGAACAGGGCGAGAGCGGCTGCCCCCACTCCCTCCCAGAGGTGCAATGCCCCACCCGCTGGGCCCGCTCCTGTTTATAATTTATGCTTATGATCAAAATTATCAGCAATAATGATAACGTGATTATAATTGCCAAGCCGTCTGGCTCAATTGCAGTGCTGTTGGTAAATATTGTGATAGAGCCAAGCATGAGGCCCCTGCTCCCTGGAGTTTGAGGGACAGCAGGGGGATGGGGCTGCCACCGAGGGAGGGTAGGGAGGGTTGTGTCCCCATCCCTTCTCCCAACCAGGACCCACCACAAGTTCTAGAAAGCTGCCAGATTTGGTTGTTTGTCTGTTTGATTTTCTTATGTGTGTCTGTGTGTGGATGTGTGCATATGAGTGCCCCTGGAGGCCAGAGCAGGGTGTTAAAGTCCCTCTGCTCATGCCAGTGAGCCACCCAATGTAGGTGCCCAGAACCAAACGCTCGCCCTCTACCATTGCACCCTGTCGTCTCCTGACCTGGTTTTGTTTGCTTGTTGAGACAGAGTCTCGTGCTGCAGCCCAGGCTGGCCTTGAACTCCAGGCAACCCTTCTGCATCAGCCTCCCAAGGCTGAGGTGACAGACACCACCACATCCAGCAACATCCCTATCTTGCATCTGGGGACTTGAAGCTTGGAGCGACTCTTCTAACTGACAGAGAAGCAAGCATGCAGACAGGTTGAAGAGCTGTCTGAGGCCTAGCTGTGGGTTCCTTGTGCTCCACGGTTTGGAGTCTCCCTTGTCTTAGTGTTTACAGTTCTGGAGATAAAACCCACACATATGCTAGGGCACTGCCCTGCCACTGACAGCCCTCCGTGTTCATTTCATTTTGTTGTTTTGAGTTAGAATCTCACTAGGTAGCCCAGGAGAGCTTCGAAATTACTAGATAGCCAAAGATGGCCCGGGACTCTTTATTTTCCACAATCTGTCTTTCAAATCCTAGGATTAGATTACAGATGTGAACCATCATGCCTGGCTTTATTTTATTTTATTTTTTTGAGACAAGGTATCTCTGGGTAGCCCCCCAACTGTCCTGGGCCTCACTATATAGACCAGGCTGACATCGAACTCAGAGATCTGTCAGCCTCTGCCTCCAGAGGGCTGCCATAAAGCACCGTGCCACGCTACCCTGCTTCACTGTAATCTTATTGAGGGGCTGGGACAGTGCAGGAAAGGAGCTCGAAGGTGCTTTACCAACTGAGCTACACTTCCTGCCCCACTTACAGATGGTCAGTGTTCCAGGTCTGGGTCAGGCTGGTCTCTACCTGGAGATCTAAGATCCTCTGAAAGTCAATCTTAAAGTGTCTTTTCTTCTCCTAGCCCGGCGGATACCGCCCGACTTCAGCAGCGGCATTGTGCTTGAATTTAGGTCAGGTCTATTTTAATTCTACTGAGGACTCAGGTCGACTGCCTTCAGGGCTGAGGAGGAGTGTGGGGCCAGCTGAGCAGCAGAGGGTAAACAGAGGGAGGAGACATGGACCAGAAAAGGAACAGGGGCCCAGAATCCCGGCCCCACTGGGGCTCCTTCACCCTCTCTCTCCTTAGTCTGGTATGGAGGAGGCAGTCACGAGCTAAGAGGACTGGGGATTCCACTCAGTTGGCAGAGCGCTTGCTTAAAATGCATGAAGCCCTGCATTTACAACCCCAGCGTGGCATAAACCAGGCCTGGTGAGGCAAACTTGTAATCCTAGCCCTCAGGAGTTGGAGGTAAGAGGATTAGAAATTCAGGGTCATCCTTGGCTACAAAGCCAATTTTGAGACCAGCCTGAGCTAAGTAAGACCCCGTCTCAATTTTTAAAAAGACAAAAAAAGTATACAAACAGGCTATAAATCAGACGTAGTACCCTAGACCTGTAATCCCAGCACTGAGGAGGTATCGGTGGGCAGATTGGAGTTCAAGGTCATCTTTTAGCTACACAGCAAGTTTGACATCCATGTGGGGTACATGATACCCAGTCTCAATAAAACAATATCAAAAAGTACAGGCTAAAGCAAGGCGTGGTGTTAAAAGCTTGCGATTTGCTGGGCAGTGGCACACGCCTTTAGTCCCAGCACTTGGAAGGGAGAGGTAGACGGATTTTTGAGTTTGAGGCCAGCCTGGTCTACAGAGTGAGTACAGAGAGTGGTCTACAGCCAGGGTTACACAGAGAAACCCTGTCTCGAAAAATAAATAAATTAAAAAAAAAAAAAAAAAAAAAAGCTTGTGATTCCAGATTTGGAGTGGCTAAGGCAGGAGGATAGCCAGATTCTGTCCTGAGATCTCACATTAACTAACAGCACATATAACCCAGAACCGATTGCTACCCTCTGGCTGTGTGACCCAGGATAGTTACAAAAACCTCTCTGTGCCCCACTGTTGTTCTCGGTTGTAAGATGGATTAAGGTTGGCGAACCTCTGTCACAAGGGAGCTTGAGGATGTAAACCCATTGGAAAGGTCGACTGTGGGCCCTGCCTGGGAGTCGCACAGGGTAAATGGGAGTCTTCGGGAGAGGGATGTGGTTTTGTGGTCCTCCTCCTCTTCCTCCTCCTCCCCGGCCTGCAGCCTCTCCTCAGCCTTGTGTAGGCCCTCACTGAGATTCTTAACTGCTTGAGTAAATAGAACCCTTGTAAATTGCCAGGTCTGGTGATTAATCCCCTAACTGGGTGTTTATTGGAATCAGGGAAGCTATAGACGTGCTTTGCTTTATAATTCATTCAGTAGGGGTCGGGAGGTCTGTGCAAGACAGGGTTTCTCTGTGCAGCCCTGGAGGTCCTGGAACTTGCTCTGTAGACCAGGCTGGCCTGGAACCCACAGAGATCTACCTGCCTCTGCCTCCCCCGGTGCTGGGATTAAAGGCAGGCACTGCTGCCACTGCCACTGGCTGATTTATAATTTATAATTAGCCTCTCTCTAGGTCCTCACCCCCCTGGCTGTCCTTAAGGAGGGGCTGGGTGGGAATGAGAGCCCAGAGTCTCCTCTCTCATGCTTGGTTCCACCATCTCTGTGTGGTAGGATATCTGACAGGAACACAGAGACACAGCCGTGTAGTTTACTGTTTTAGAGCCTGGAGTATTCTCCATAGTACCAAAGAGTTGGTAACCAGAACCTCATTCGGTCCCTGGATGATTCAAGGAGACAAAGCCAAGTCTGGATAATCAGAGGCTGCAGGGGGAGGGGGGGGAGGCTGGGAATTGGATAAAGTACTTGGCTGGCATGCATGAGTCCTTCAATTCCACCTCAGCACTGTGGAAATTTAGCATGATTGTGTTCACCTCAGGAGGTACAGGCAGAGAGGTTAGAAGTTCAAGGTCATGCTCAGCTACACAGTGAGCTGAAGGCCAGTCTCCGGTGCTATATGGGACCCCTATCTCAAAACCAATAAACGATGCAGCTTGACAGGGCTGGAGAGATGGCTCAGCCATTTTGAGCATGTGCAGTTAGTTCTTACAGAGGACCTGAGGTTCCCAGCACCCACACTGCTCAGTGCCTGCATCTCCAGCTCCAAGGGATCCGAGGCCTTCTCTTTTTTTTAAATTTTTTTTTATAGTTTTACTGGCAGCATTTTTAGTTATTTGTTATTTACTTATTTATTTATTTATTTATTATTTATTTTTTGGTTTTGGTTTTGGTTTTTCGAGACAGAGTTTCTCTGTGTACCCCTGGCTGTCCTGGAACTCACTCTGTAGACCAGGCTGGCCTCAAACTCAGAAATCCACCTGCCTCTGCCTCCCAAGTGCTGAGATTAAAAGTGAGAGCCACCACCACTGCCCGGCTATTTATTTATTTTTAAGATTTATTTAGGGCTGGTGAGATGGCTCAGCGGGTAAGAGCATCTTAAGTAAATCTTAAAAAAAGATTTATTTATTTATTTTTAAAGATTTATTTATTTATTTTATGTATATGAGTACATCGTAGCTCTGCAGATGGTTGTGAGCCATCATGTAGTTGCTGGGAATTGAATTCGGGAGCTCTGCTTGCTCTAGCCCCACTCACTCTCCCAAAAATTTATTTATTATTATACATAAGTACACTGTAGCTGTCTTCAGACACACCAGGAGAGGGCATCAGATCTCATTACGGATGGTTGTGAGCCACCATGTGTTTCTGGGATTTGAACTCAGGACCTTCAGAAGAGCAGTCAGTGCTCTTACCCGCTGAGCCATCTCTCCAGCCTCCCGACACCCTCTTTTGACCTTCACAAGCTCCTGCTCCATAAGCTCCCGCATGTTCATATTTTCACGGTCCATACGCATACACTCAAGAACAAACACATAAATATTAAATAAAGAAGTCTTTTAAAAATTAGCTTGTTGATGGGCAGTGGTGGTTCATGCCTTTAATCCCAGCACTTGGGAGGCAGAGGCCAGCCTGAGTTACAGAGTGAGTTCTGGAACAGCTTGGGCTGTCTTAAAAAAAAAAAAATTTTTTTTCATCTTGTCTTAGAGGCCTAAGAAAGCACCTATGCCCTGGTACCGAGGCTCAGTGGAAAAGACCACACATCTCATTTGCTCTAGGCTGATCCAGGCAACCAGACTGCCTCTGTGGGGCAGGCTCGTGGTCAGAATGACACTGTGTGACCAGAATAAAAGTAGCCATTGCTGGGGATGTCAGGAGAGTGGCAAATGAACCAGGATCCTCTGCACACTACATCCAGAGGAGAGACATAGTCAGAAGTGACTTTCAAACTCTTTGTCCAGGGTGTGAAAGGGCTGCTCTCCAGGAGCTAGACAGAGCAGGACTGACTGGACTGAAGTCCAAGCTATTATGGCTGGGGGGTTCCCATCCCAGGGACAGGATCGAGGTCCCAGGAGCCTGGATCTCCCACAGGAACGTGTCTGGAAGACTCACTTCAATCCCAAAGTTAACTTCTTCTTCCTGCTATTTTTAATGTAGCTACCTCGTTAACATGCAAATGAGCATCTCTAGTCTTTGCATAATTTCCCCCAATTAACATTTGCGAGGAACCTAAGAAGGCAGCAGATACCCCCACCTCCAGAGTGGTCCTCACTCTGGAGTACAGGCTCCGCAAGCAAGGAACACGATCCCTTTGTTCTAGGACTCTGACAGATGCGAGGACCTGTTGAGATCAACTGCACACTCATGTGTGGGCCTTTTACCTCTTTGTGAATTCACAGGGCACAAGGGACATACATATTCAGCATCATGACATGGGAGACTTGCGCAGTCCTGGGATTTAGAAATCTCACAGTCTCTTCTCATTCCTTTAAGGGGATGGATATGAGGGACCCATTTCCCATACAACAAAAGTGAGGTCAGGGGTGGGAGGAATTGTCCAGAGCTTCTGTGATGGAATTAAACTGCATCCATTTCACGCAATGGGGGGTGGGGAGGCTGGAGAGAGCAGTGGCTCAGAGTGCTGCATGCTCTTGTAGAGGATCCAGGTTTGGTTCCTAGCACCCACTGGGGTGCTTACAACTGCCCCTCACTCCAGCTTCAGGGGATCTATCTGATGCCCTCTGCTGTCCTCTGGTAACTGCACACACACGCACATTACACATGCAACCATAAGTAAATCTTTTTTTTTTTTTTGAGTGAGGCAAGCTCGGGCTATAAGAAAACCTTTTCTGTACTCCAGACCTCAGTCCTGACCTGCCCCTTACAAGAACCTTAACCAGAGTTCCAGTTTTTCCAAGCTGCTTCACTCCTCAGTCTATCAGGCAATGGCCTCTTTTCTCCCAGAACACTCTGGTTTTCAGAGCTGGTCTGTGACTTCGTCAAGAGCATAAAACCCCTCCATAAGGTACCTTCTTGTTCTCTGGTTCCTCCTGTGACCTGGCAGGAATCTGGGCACACAGAAGCAGCCATCTCCAAATGCCTGTTTTTGAAATACACGGTAGGACCCCTGAGTAGAGACTTCTTGGCTCTTCAATTACCCAGCATCCCTCAGGCCCCACGAGAATATCCTAAAAACAGGATGTAAATTCTTTCTCAAGTAGTGTTGGGGATCAAACCTAGGGTCTTACACAAAATGGGCCATGCCCCCAGCCCCTCACTGGGGGATTCTAGGCAGAGGCTCTATCACTGAGCCACGCCCCAGCCCTTCCCTGGGGGATTCTAGGCAGGGGCTCTACCACTGAGCCACGCCCCAGCCCCTCCCTGGGGGATTCTAGGCAGGGGCTCTACCACTGAGCCATGCCCTCAGCCCCTTCACTGGGGATTCTAGGCAGGGGCTCTATTGCTGAGTTATACCCTTACCCCACCCATCCTCACTTTTAAAAAACGTTTTTGAGATGAGGTTCATGCTATTTGGAACTCTCCGTCCTCTGCTTCAGCCTAGTAAGTAGCTGAGATAACAAGCCTGGCCTACCCCTGGGTTGTTTGTTAATCAAAAAAGAAAAAAAAAATCTTACATAGCTCAGGTGAAAAAAAAAAAATCTTTTGATCCTCCTGCCTCAGCTTCCAATACTGGGATTACAGCCCGGTTTCCAAATAAGTGTGTTCACAGAAGACTGACTCCTGGTCAGTAAAATGGGATGACTGGAGTCCTGCTTTTCATTGTGAACTCTGAAAGGAACTCAATTTGAAAGAAATGTACAAATATGTAAAGTTCTCTAGAGTAGCAGAACGTAGAGAGAGAGAGAGAGAGAGAGAGAGAGAGAGAGAGAGTGTGTGTGTGTGTGTGTGTGTGTGAATATGATTCATTAGACTGACTTACAGACTCCTTGCTGTTCAGCTTGTCAAACTTTGGCTGGAGATGAACAGAAAGCCCGAGAATACAGCAGTTGCTCAGTCCACGAGGCTGGAGGTCTCAGCTGGTCTTCAGCGCTCGCTGGAATCCTGAAGACGCGGTCTCTAATGCCAGTGGAGGAGCAGACTAGCCAGCCAGGCAAGAACAGACAGGAAAGAGCGAAAGCTTCCTTCTTCCAGGTCCTTAGCTAGGCTTCGAGCAGAAGGTGTGGTCCAGATTAATTCTGGATTAAAGGTGTGCCTTCCTGACTCAGAGATCTGGATTAGAACTGAGTAGTCCCACTTCAAATTAAGCAAGAATTCCTCACGGGTATGCCCTCCATATTTGGGTTTTAGTTCATTCCAGATGTATTCAGGTTGGCAAACAAGAACAGACATCCTTCTTATGTGTGCACATGTGGGCATGCGTGTGTGTGCATGTGTGTGTGTATGTGTGTGTGTGTGCATGCCATGCTTAGAGAACAATTTACTGGCACTTTTCTACAATCACATGGATCAAGCTCAGTCATGTGGCTAGGTGGCAAGAACCTTAACCACAGAATCACCTCTCTGTGGCCCATCTTGTTTTATGATACAGGGTTTCTCGATGACCTGGAACTCAGGACTCCAAGGCTCCCTAACGCTAGGATTATAAGCACATCCCATTGAATACAACTCTTTTACACGGGGTTCTGGGGGTTAACGGCAGGCCTTTGTTCCTGCAAGGTAAGCACATGGTGGGCTGGGCCATCTCCCCAGCACCTGATAAACAATCTTCAGAGTAGATCAAGGGGCTGGGAGGATTAAGAGCACTTGCTTTTGCGGAGGACCTGAGTTTCCGTTCCATCTCCGTATCAAGCAGTTCGCAACCACCTGGAATGCCCAGCACATCCCAGTTCCAGGGGCTCCGATGACCCTTGCTGGTCTTCATGAATACTTCCACGATGCAGTGCTCATACAGACAAATGTGCACACATGCATACATATAAATAAAAATGCAGAAAATTTTTGCCGGATTCAGTAGCACAGGCCTTTAATCCTAGCACTCAGGAGACAGAGGCAGGAGGAGCTCTGTGAGTTCTAAGTCAACTTGGTCCACAAAATGGCTTTCAAGACAGCCAGAGGTCTGTTACACAGAGAACTTCTGTTTTGAAAAACCAACCAACCAACCGACCAACACCCCCCCCCCAAAAATACACACACACACACACACACACACACACATACACACATGTATATGGATATACATATATACATGTTTTTGTTTTTTGTTTTTGGGGTTTTTTTTGTTTTTGTTTTTGTTTTTGTTTTTCAAGACAGGGTTTCTCTGTGTAGTTCCGGCTGTCCTGATACTCACTCTGTAGACCAGGCTGGCCTTGAACTCAGAAATCCACCTGCCTCTGCCTCCCAAGCGCTGGGATTAAAGGCGTGCGCCACCACTGCCTGGCTTTATACATGTATGTGATATATGTGTAATATAAATGTAAATATATGTGTATGTAAGTATATATGTGTAAATATAATACAAAATATAAGAAAAAAATACAAAATATCTAATTTATTAAAGAGACCATTTACACCGCGGTATTTGATTTTTCTGGTCACGTATATTTCCTTGTTCTACATTTTGTTTTGAAAGTTTTACAACTTTACTTTTTCACACATACTTTCATGATCTGGAGATGGCTTTTGCTTACGTGGGAGGTGGGAATCTATTTTCATTCTTTTCCCATATGGACACCTAATTGTCCTTGCACAATAATTCAAGAGTCCAAAACAAAATATAAGGTAATTTAGAATAAATTGACAAAAGATCTTGAAGGCTCAAGACCTTGATAGCTAACACTGTAAAATTAACTTAGGGATTTACATTATTATAATTAAAAAAATACCCACTTATCCATGCATAGGCGCTTACGTTCATAATTCCAATAGCATTCAGATGGTGAAGAAGGAGGACCCGAGTTTGAGGCCAACCTGGGTTATGGAGCAAAACCCTCAAAAAGTTAGCCATGGCAGCCAGGCATGGGGTGCACATCTTTAATCTCAATGCTTGGGAGGCTGAGACAGGCAGATCTCTGTGAGTTCGAGGCTAGCCTGGTCTGCATAGTAAGTTATAGAGATGGCTCAGCAGTTAAGACTTCTTGGAGCTCTTGAAGAGAACTTAGGTTTGGATCAACATCGATGCTCAGTGGCTCACTGCTGTCTGTAACTCCATCTCCAGGGCATTCAGTATCCTCTTCTGGACTGCATGGGCAGAGGCCCATACACACAAATATGCACGTGAATAAAAGTAAAGTAACTCTTTGAAAATAGTGATATTAGATATAATAAGATCAAGAAATGAGGGCTGGAGAGATGGCTCAGCACTTAAGAGAGTGTACCAAAGGGATTGAACTCAGTTCCCAGCACCCACAGCGGTGGCTTACAACCATCTGTACCTCTAGTTCCAAGAGATTCAGTGTATTCTGAATTCTTCAGTCTGCATTCACAGGCACATATCCACATACAGACACATTGTGTTAGTCAGGGTTCTCTAGAATAACAGAACTTACAGAACAACCTCTCTCTGCATCTACATCTACATCTATATGCAAGTTCTCTTCATCTTGACATAGTCTTAGGGAGTTCAGAACTGAACCTAGAGCCTCACATTGGATGAGCCACGCCCCCAGCCCCTCACTGGGGGATTCTAGGCAGGGGTTCTACCACTGAGCCACGCCCCCAGCCCCTCACTGAGGGATTCTAGGCAGGGGTTCTACCACTGAGCCACACCCCAAGCCCCTCACTGGGGGATTCTAGGCAGGTACTTTACCAGTGAGCCACGCCCCAGCCCCTCACTGGGGGATTCTAGGCAGGGGCTCTACCACTGAGCCACACTCCAGCCCCTCACTGGGGGATTCTAGGCAGGGGTTCTACCACTGAGCCACACCCCAAGCCCCTCACTGGGGGATTTTAGGCAGGTACTTTACCAATGAGCCACACCCCAGCCCCTCACTGGGGGATTCTAGGCAGGGGTTCTACCACTGAGCCACGCCCCCAGCCCCTCACTGAGGGATTCTAGGCAGGTGCTCTACCACTGAGCCACGCCCCCAGCCCCTCACTGGGGGATTCTAGGCAGGGGCTCTACCACTGAGCCACGCCCCAGCCCCTCACTGGGGGATATATATGCTCCCAGCAAAAGGTGAGGTTAGAGGTGGGTTTTCCCAGCTCAACTGATTAATTTAATCTGGATGTGTGTGTGTGTAGGTGTGTGTGGGTGTGTGTGTATGTGGGTTTGTGTGTGTGTGGCTTGTGTGTGTATGTGTACACATGTGTATGTGTGTGGGGGGGTTGTATATGTGTGTATGTATGTGTGTGTGTTTGTGTGTGAGTGTGTGTGTGTGTATGTGTGCATAAGGACACGCGAGGTTGATGTTTGGCATCTCCTTGAGTACTCTTCCTTATTCTTTGAGATAGGGTCTCTTGGTCAAACCCAGAATTCACTGCTATGGCTCCTTTCAACAACCAGGTTGCTCTGTGAGTCCTCTGTCTCAGCTGTCTCAGTCTAGAATTACAGGTGAGCCTCTATGCCAACCCAACATTTAGGTAGGTTCTGGGATCTGAGCACACTTCTTTTTTGCTTATATGGCAAATACTTCACTACTAAGTCAACAAAGGTTTTGTGTCTTGGAGATAGAGTCTCAGGGCGTCCATGCTGGTCTGAAACTCCGTATGATGCCCATACTGGCCTTGAAGTCCAGATCTTCCTTGTCTCTACCTACCAAGTGTTGGGATTGACGCTATGCTACATAGCACAGCCTACAAATTGGTGTGGGGGTTTTGCTCACTGTATTTATTGTTTAGTATATGTGTAGTGTATGTATGTGTTCATGTGAGTGCGTGCACTGTACATGTAATTGCCCCTGCACGTGTGTATAGCATACCTGCGTGTGGAGGCAGAGGTGGACATCAGGTATCTTTCTTGGTCACTCCCAACCTTAGTTTTGGGCGCAGAAGTTCACCAAATTGGCTAGGCTGGCTGACCAGCGATCACCCAAAATCCTCCTGTCTCCACCCCCCCAGCGTTGATATTACAAGTGCATGGTGTCGCTGGGCGGTGGTGGCACACACCTTTAATCCCAGCCCTTGGGAGGCAGAGGCAGGCCGATTTCTGAGTTCGAAGCCCAGCCTGGTCTACAGAGTGAGTTCCAGGACAACCACGGCTATACAGAGAAACCCTGTCTCGAAAAACCAAAAAACAAACAAACAAACAAACAAACAAACAAAAACCAAGTGTATGGTGTCAGGTCTGATTTTTTTAATGTGGGTATCGGGATCAACCTCAGGTTTTTTTTAATGTGGGTATCGGGATCAACCTCAGGTTCTCATGTTTTTGGAACAAGCCCTGCACTGATGAAACCATATCCCCAGCCCCCATTTCTGTTTATTTTTGAGATAGGGTCTTGCTAGCCCTCGCTGGTCTCAAACTCGTGATCTTCATGCCTTACCCTCCTGGATGCTGGAATTACAGGCGTGTACCCCATGGCACCCAGTCTCTGAACTCTTTGCTCAATAACTGGCATTGGGAGAGTTCAGCAGATCATATTCCTGAGGATAAAAGGCAACTATTTGCCCAGAAACATACCACTACCTCTGGGCCAAACGGATGAGGGGCAGCTGGGTGGTGGCTAAGGCACGGGGAGCTTCTTTAGGCAGTGATGAGAATGTTCTAGAATCATGGCAATAAGTGTACAACTTGTGGTTTGAAATAAAACCCTGTGAATTGCATACTTCCAGTGGATGAATGTGTGATATAAGTACATTATCTAAAACACACACACACACACACAAACCCCAAACCAAAAACGCCCACACAAGTAGGTGACTTTGTTTTGAATTGTTTTAGGCAAGATCTGATCTCCTGTATTCCAGACTGCCAACTAACTCACTATTAGCTGCCGGTGACCTCCTGCCTCCACAGAGCGCCACCATGCCTGGTTCATGCATTGCTGGGGTTGGAACCCAGGACTGTGTGCATGCCAGGCAAGCATTCTACCAACTGAGCTCCTGCTGCGGTCCCAGGAGTTTTCTTTACACAAAGAAAAGGAGAGCAGATGAAAGAAACAAGAATAATGCCAGCAAGATGAAAACGTGGAAACCGCAAAGGATCGGGGTGGTGTCTGAGTCTCAATCAGCACACAGGGAATTAAAATTAGAAGCCAGGAAGAAGGACTTGAAAGTTCCTCGTGCTGGATAAAAGTGGGGAGATTTAAAATAATGATAAAATTAAGTGACAGATAAAGATGATTCCAGAAGATAGGAGATCAAAGCCTGGAGCCTGGATTAAAAGATTTTTTTTTTTTAAACTATCAACGTTAAAGATTCAGGAGAGGTCTAATTGGATGCAGGAGGCCACCCAGGAGATGAAGTCTTTTAGGGGAGCCAGCCCAGGGAGAGAGACTGCCATGTTTGTTTTCTAAACATGATAGAAGCTTAAAAGGTAGGAGGACTGAGAAAAACCTGTCTAAAAAGAAGAAAGCATCCAGCCCAGAGCTAGAAGATTCTAGAAAAAAAAAATGGCCAGAGAAGCCAGGTGTGATGGTATACACCTGTCATCTTAGTACTTAGGGGATGGAGGCAGGGGGATCAAGAATTTCAGCTTATTCTCAGAGTTGAGGCCGGTTTGGATGAGTGAGACCCTGTCTCAAAACAAACAAACAATGAGACACACACACACACAGAGAGAGAGAGAGAGAGAGAGAGAGAGACAGAGAACTGTAGACACCCAGACACACAGAGAGACACATAGACGGACACAGAGAGAGAAGGGGACAGACAGATACACAGATACAGAGAGAAAGAGACACACAGAGAGACAAACAGACACAGAGACAGACAAAAGACACACAGATACAGAGAGACAGACACACAGATAGATAGATACATAGATAGATAGATACATAGATAGATAGATAGATAGATAGATAGATAGATAGATAGATAGGCAGGCAGCAGGCAGGCAGGGAGGCAGGCAGACAGACGAGAGATTTGATACCTCTTCAGTGAACAAACACATGTGCAGGCGGCACTGGGCTGGGCCATGGCAGCCCTGCAGGCAGTGGTCAGAGGCATTGCCTGTAGACTTGAACTTGGTGTTGCACAGGAAGAGTTTGAGACATAGTGGCTTTGCCAAGAGGGCAAGAAGAACACCACAGAAAATTTCTGAGTGTGTACATGTGTACATGTGTGTATACAGGTGGATACTTGGCTGCCTCTGTGTATGGATGTGTGTGAGTGCACAGGCAATGTATGTATATGCACATGTGTGCCTACATGTAGCACTGCACGACTATGATGATATGACTGATAGTCATATGATTATCCACATGTGCTTGTGCAAGAGCATGTGTCTATGTGCATACAAGGTGTCTGTGTGTATATGCATATATATGCATGTTTAGTTTGTATATATGTGGTATGTGTGTTTAAGTGTATATATATATACATATGTGTATATGTATATATGTATATATGTGTGCATGTGTGTGTGTATAGTACAGGTGTATCTATATGCGTATGAATATCCATGTATGCACGTGTATGGTATAGGCATATGTTATGTGTGTGATGTGTGGATATATGCTATTATTGTGTATATGTATATATATTATATATACACATACATATTATCTATATATGTATGTTTACATGTATATGCAATGGGTATGCAAGTGTAGATATATGATATATGTGTACATGTATATATATGTATATATGTTAATATGTGCATGCATGTATTAGTCGGTGTTCTCTGCTCCAGCTACTTCAACAATGCTAGGGATGAAAGGAGAACCCAAGAATCCAGGACTTGCTCAGTCCATGAAGCTGGATGTCTCAGCTGGTCTTTGCTGTCCCCTGGAATCCTGGAGAAGCAGTCTCCAATGCCAGTGAAGGAATGGGCTAGCTAGCAAGGCAAGAGCCAACAGTCAAGGCAGGAGCTTCCTTCTTCTCCTTCTGGGCCTAAGACAGGCTTCGAGCAGAGCATGTGGCCCAGATTAAAGGTGTGTCTTTTTCTACTTCCAATTAAGCGAAAATCCCTTACAGGTGTGCCCTACATTTTGGGGTTTTACTTCATTCCTGATGTAGTCAAGCTGACAACCAAGAATAGCAATCACAATGTATGTATATATATAAAGTACGTGTATGTATAGATACACACGTGCATATATGGATGTTTATACACACGTGTGTGGTATTGTGCTCATGACTGCATGTGTAGGTGTCAACACGTACACATGTGTGAGTATTTCGGTATGTATATATGTATGTGTGGATGATTATGAGAGTACGTGTTCACATGTATCAGTGGATGTCCATGTGTGTAGGTGTGCCTATGTAGGTGTATGAGTACATATGAGTGTGTGAAGCATGTGCTTACATAAAAAGGCTTCTCTGGGGGATAAGGCTTGAGCTAGAAACTCAGGACCATGCCAGAGTGGACAGTGGTACAGAAAGGTTAGCACAGGTTAAAAGGCTGTCCTAATTTGTTTTCTGCTGTAACAAAACACTGACCAAAATCGAATTGGGGAGGAAAAGGTTTATCATTCAGGGCAGGAATCAAAACAGGGGCCACGGAGAGATGTCTCTTACTGGCTCGCCTTGCTCAGCTACCTGCCTAGGAATGGTATCTCCCACAGTGGGCTGGGCCCTTGCACATCAATCAGCAACCAAGAAAACGCCAGGTGGTGGTGGCACACGCCTTTAATCCCAGCACTTGGGAGGCAGAGACAGGCGGATTTCTGAGTTCGAGGCCAGCCTGGTCTACAGAGTGAGTTCCAGGACAGCCAGGGCTATACAGAGAAACCCTGTCTCGAAAAACAAAAACAAAAACCAAGAAATCGCCCCCTAGACATGGTCACCAGCCAGTCAGTCTTATGGAGGCAGTTCCTCAGCTGAAGTCCCCTCTTCCCAGATGTGTCAAGTTGGCAACCGGAGCTTTGACTGGGGCGAAGAACAGAAGGTGGTGGGTGCAGCGTGGGGCGGGACTGTGGACCGAGTGAGGGCAGAAGGAAGATGCGCCCGGTTTGCAGAACAGTCTGGGAAATCCAGTGTGGAGTGGTCCGGTGGGGCGGAGGGAAGGGCAGCTGCAGAGCAGGGAAGGGGCTCTGAGGGTGACTCTGAGGACGGGATAGGGGACAGCTAGTTAGTTCTTCCCGCTGCTGTTACTTGAGAGAAAGAACAAAACGCCTTGCCCAGGATTCCAGACAAGAGCCAGAACTATGTGTCCTCAATTCAGCAAGGACCCAGCAAAGACTTGTTGAGTCACTCTCAGCGGCAGACAAGGATCTGGGTATAGGAAGGGGGATCCGAGTCCAGGGGCATCAAGTCCTACCTAAAGGGTTCCTGGAGATGGATTGAATGTCCTCTCTCTAGCTGGCTTCTGTGGCTAGGATGGATGGGTGGGCAGATGGAAACCCACAGAGAGGTCTGAACCAAGCCTGGTGGCTTCGTGGGACCACCCCACCAGGGAACTCTAGGGCCAGGAAGGAGATACCTATTGTCCCTTTCCTGGGCCGGCTTGCCAGTCAGGTTGTACGCCTTCTGAGCGCCAGAGATGACGCTGAACCGGAAGGTGCAAGAGCTGAGGGCGACACCTTGTGGTGGGTTCTACAGGAGAGACTTAACACTGTTTCAAAGTCTTGCATGTATATATATGTACATGCATACCTTATACGTGTGTCATCGTGTCATCTCCTCCCTTGTCCTCTTCACTGCCCCCACTCACCTCCTTTCTCCTTCTACTTTTTTT
>NW_022196905.1:128330187-128342971 GCF_008632895.1 Mastomys coucha
TCGAACTCAGAAAGCCGCCTGCCTCTGCCTCCCAAGTGCTGGGATTAAAGGCGTGCACCACCACCGCCTCTTTTTTCTCTTTCTCCTCGTCTCCAACTTCTTCTCTCTCCTCCCTTCCTCTTCCCTCCTCCTCTCTCTCCCTGACCTCTTCCCCATCTCCCTCCCCCTCCTTCTCTTCCTTTCCCTCCTCCATACCACCTAGGCCAGCTTTAAACTTACTGTGTAAGCTGGTGCTAAGACCAGGTTGTGACCTGCTGTAAGTTACTCCATACTGGGTAAAACTGTGCTTTTTTTTTTTTTTTTTCCAGGCTGTGTCTTGCCCCCAGGAGTCTTTATTTTACCACCTTATGAATCCGTTTTTGGGGTGGAGGATGATGGCTCCTGAATGGATTTGCAAACACCGTCATCCACGTAGCATAGACTAGTGCGTGTAACATGCATTTAATCCCAGCACTCAAGAGGCAGAGGCAGGAGGATCTCTTTAAGAGTGACACCCAGGACAGCCAAGGAATACACAGTGAGACCCTATCTCAATGAGCAAAAGGAAATAAATAAAATTTAATCAGGGTGCCACCCTTCAAGATGAATGGAGACTGGGGGTATATGGGTGACTGAAAATATCAGGAAAATGTCTTAGTAGGAATACCAACCAAAGGGTGTAACCCCCTCACCTTGGAGGCACCAAGCAGTGGCCCCCACACTTTCTTGTCATCTAACACCCAGTGTGTGAGTGAAGAACCAATATATAGAACACTCCAGGCTGCCTCTGGAGTCTCAGCTCAGCTTGGTCCCTGGACTAAGAAAACCACTGAATGCTGTCAGCCAGACTTAATAAACTGTCCTAGGAGAAGCATAAGAGACAGTCATGCTGAGAGCTGTGGACTATGTCCAACTCAAGAGGCTCCAGGGGGCAACAATATTAGTAACTGGACTAAGGAATCATTTTAGCAAACACTGTGGCGGCCCTTTCTTAAGAATCTGCCTGAGGCCAAACTGACGAGTTGGTTTTTGGTCTTTGGTTTTTGAAGACAAGTTTCTTTGTGTAGCCCTGGCTGGTCTGGTACTCACTCTGTAGACCAGGCTGGCCTCAAACTCAAGAGATCTTCCTGCCTCTATCTCCTGAATGGTGGTGGATTCAAGATGTGTGCCACCATGCTTGGCTTAAATTGAAGAGTTTTGGATTTTGTTGTCAGAGGACATTTTGGTTTTTTTGTTTGTTTGTTTGTTTGTTTGTTTTTTTCGAGACAGGGTTTCTCTATATAGCCCTGGCTGTCCTGGAACTCACTCTGTAGACCAGGCTGGCCTTGAACTCAGAAATCTGCCTGCCTCTGCCTCCCAAGTGCTGGGATTAAAGGCATGTGCCACCACTGCCCGGCTGGAGGACATTTTAAGACATCCTAATAGTGACTGTCTTGTGGGTTTTTTTGTTTGTTTGTTTGTTTGTTTTGTTTTGTTTTGGTCTCTTATTACGGATGGTTGTGAGCCACGATGTGGTTGCTGGGATTTGAACTCATGACCTCCGGAAGAGCAGTCCTAGCAGCTAGAGTGCACCGAGCAGCTGAGCCGTCTTACCAGCCCTGTCTTGTGGTTATTAATGATCACTCTACTGCATCAGGATTGTTAGAAAGCAAACTTAAAGGCAGGTTTCTGTGTACCAGGAACTACCCTTAGTCCTTCTGGAACCTCCCATAACCATTCTGCAAGGTCAGCTACCTCAGAAAGGGCACCTGGCTCCTGGCCAATCCCCGCAGCCTGTGTCAGCTCAGATCCCACCCTGCCGGGTCCCACCCTGCTGGGCCTAGCTTGCTTTCCCACCAATTTGCTTCTCATTCTGCTTCCCTACCCCTCCCAGAGACAGCCTTGGCAGTTTGCTCCCCAATAAATCTTCCTTTCCACCCACGGAGAGGTCCAGTGTAGTAATTTCTCTGCGCTGTCTCTTATAGAACATATATAATTACGTTTTACAGGAGGTTGCAACTAAGAGATTGCCTTGAAGTCTCAGGAGAGCCCTGTGAACAGTGTTGGACTGAATTCATTTTGAATTATAATAGTGCTACAAGCTTACAGGGGCCAGGGAGTGGAATGTGGTGGGTTCTAATGTAAATGGCCCCCACAGGGTCATGTTTGAATCTTTGGTCCCCAGTTGGCGGAACTGTTTGGGAAGGATTAGGAGGTGTTGGAGCAGCTGTCACTGGGGGTGGGCCTTGAGGTTTCGCCACTCCCAGTTAGCTCTTGCTTTCGGCCTTGGCCTTGTGGCTGTAGATCAGATGTAAACTCGCAGCTACTGCTCCAGCACTGTGCCTGCCTGCCTGCCTGCCTGCCTGCCTGCCTGCCTGTCTGCCTGCAGTCGTGCCACTCACCACGAAAGGCCACGGACTCACGCTAGGAAACCATAAGTCTCATTATTCTCTAAGTTGCCTTGGTCATGGTATTCTGTCACAGCAGAGAAGTGATCAGGACAGGACCTTAACTGAGAAAATGAATTCCTTTCTTCCCCAAGTTGCTTTCAGTCATTGCCAGCAATAGTAATGTATGATACCCACAGAGTTTAGAAATACAATTGCATGTGTGTGTGTGTGTCTGTGTGTACTTGTGCATGAGCATGCATGCGCATTGAGGTACAAGTACACACATGTGGAAGTCCAGCGACAAACTCGGGTGTTAATCCTTATGGACATAGTCCATCTCCTTTAAAGTCCAGCCCCTCTAAAGCACGCTCTTCCCCGACCTCCACTGACCATTCACATTTGAGTAGAAATGAGCTGGCACTTGAGAGCAAAGTTAGGATCCCCTCCTGTCCCTAAGGTGTCCAAGACAGAAGCAGGCAGCAGCAGGAGTCCTGCACCTCAATCACAAGCTTTATTGTCCGAACATGGACTTGCCACACTTCCACAATTCCACTGGAGGGAGGGGGAGGGGGAGGGGGAAGGGGCGGGAGAAAGGTGGGGATGGCTGAGCCACAGCTGGGTGGCCACACCAGGTAGGCTGAGGGGGCCGTCAAAGGCCAGTGCTTATAGGGAAATGGCTTCTTGCACACCTACCAGGTGCAAGCCCACTCCAGGGTGGGGCTCAGCCCCTTCTGGTCCCTTCCGTGGGAGCCTTTGGCTGTTAATTCCTAATCCGTGAGCTGCCCGATTGTGCTGGAAAGAGCAATATTTGGCTCTGCAGATGGGCCACTAAAGCGTCAGTTCTAAGCTCTAGGCTGCTGTTGTTAACGGCAAGTGCTACCCAAAGGCCAATAGGAGCAGGGGGTTGGGCTGAGGGGCTGACAATTCAGCTCCTCCCTAAGGACAAGAGCGTGAGCGCCACCTGCTGGTGCCTCGTGGTACTCACACAGCCCACTGTGTTCCCGTCCTGGGAAGATGGAAGCAGGACCCGCTGTGGGTTGCTGGGGGGTCTTTGGAGTAACATGGCAGGGGTTCCCAGAAATAAAGGGAACCAGTTTGATTCCTCTCACCCAGCAAAACACCGTATGAATGCTCTGTTTAAGGAGTTTTCTACCTGCTCTTGGTTCTAAGCCCCAAGCCAGTCCCAGCTCAAGGTGAAGGTAAGAAGAGTGGGTTTCCTAATACTGAAGCTGTCTGCTGAATGCTTCTGGGCAGCGGATGGAAGGTGGGGAACTCATACTAGCTTGGTGCCGAGGAATAAGGAGCCCATCACCCCCACATCTTCCCTGGCTAGAGAGGCCCAAGCGACCTCGTACCAATGTGTAAAAGAGGCTCAGCACGTGGAGTCTAGCATCCCCTCCCTAATTTCTGAAGACTGAAGCCCTTCTTAGTGTGTTAGGCGTCCAAGCAGGGGCCCTGCTCCATGTCTCAGGGGACTGCAGGGGACCTGGGGACACCAGAAGGGAAGGGAGGTGGGGAAGTACCCAGGTGCCCTGATGAGCCTCGGGGGGCAGCCTGCTCTAGCCAAGAGAGGCCCGACTGGATAGCTTCAGCCCTGCAAATTCAAGAAGCTCCTTGGGACAAGAGAGGTTCTTCAGGGCTGGGCCCAGCTGTACCGCACTCTGTGGAAGGCCGTGTCTGTGGGAGCCTCCTGGTCCGGCAGGGGGTTCAGGTGGGATGTGTCCACGGCAGTGGGGACAATATTGTTACAAACACAGTCTCATCTCCAAAGGGGACAGTTCTGGCTCCTGTCTGAAGGTGACGCTGCTGGGAAGCCTGGTAGGGCTTCTGGTGTGAGTAGGGCCGGTCCGTGGTGTCCCTTGGAGGTCAGTGTTTGTCCTAGAAAGAACAAGGGCTTGAGCATCAAGAGTCCTGAAGAATGAATGGGCAGATGAGGGAGGGACAGAGGGAACGAGAAACGGGTAAAGGCATGGCATGTGTCAAGGCCCTGTGGCAGGAGAAGTCTAGATTCTACAAGGAAATCCAAGCACCTTTGTAGAGAGGATGGATCTGTGGAGGTAAGAAATAATAGACGAGCCTTGATTCCACATCTGGAAGCTAGGATGACCATGTTCCCCACAAGGATGCTGGGAAAACCCTCATGTGGTCTGGACAGCAGTTCCCAGGGTGGTGTCTACCCTGCTACACCAACCCTGCCCACATCTGCCAGGTCCTCGGATACCTGGCTAGGAACAGCCTTCAGAGGTCCTTGTTCCCAAGCCTGGCCCTCGTTAAATGCAGAACAGCTGGAAAGCCAAGGGGCAAGCTGGGTTTTCTTCACTCCAGCCTCTTCTGCCTGGGTCACAGAGCTAGACCAGGTGCTAAGTAAGTCACGATGTTTGCAATAATGTGGGCGGATGCCAGGGAGAGAGGGAAGTCGGGAAACTGGGACACTATTTCTCCCAAAATCAAGGGCTATGGGCATGGCTCAGCAGCAGATGGCGTGCCTAGAATTCCCCAGTGAGGGGCTGGGAGTGTAGTCAATGCTAAAGCCCTGGGTTCCATTCTCAGAACCACAGGAAAAAAACAAAAACAAAATCAAACAAAAAAAGAAAGAAAGAAAGAAAGAAAGAAAGAAAGAAAGAAAGAAAGAAAGAAAGAAAGAAAGAAAAGAAGGAAAGAAGGAAAGAGAGGAAGGGAAAAAAGAAAGAAAAGCAGGACCATTTTTGGATGGATACACCAGTGTGAGAACCTTCCTAAGCAAGCAACCCCGCTGGGACAGGACAGACACACACAAAGCATTCCTGTTCCTTTGTATATTTAGTGACTTCCGGAGGGTTTTTCTCAGAGGCTGCCAGCTTGGGTGACTTAGAGACGCTGCTAGCGTGCTTACCTCCTGTTTGTGGGCCTTGTCTGGCTGGTGGATACCGTTGGCAGAACCGGAATTGCTGATGGTCTGTGAGGCGAGGAGAGGGGAGGAGCTACTGAGCAGGCGGCCAGGATGCAGTTTCACATATAACCACAAGGGGGACAGAATCTTCCCGATGGGACCAGCAGGCTTGGAACCAAAGTCCTTTAGACTGGGTCTCCCAAGGTAGCAATGCTTACTTCCTTTTCAGACTGGGGTTTCAAGGATGGGGCCACCCTCCTTCAGACTGGTGATCAGTGCTGGGACACTCTCCTCTGTCAGACTGGGGGTCCTCACGATGGACTTGCCTCCTGTTTGGGACTGGGGTTCCCGAGGCTACAGGCCTGTGCGCTCACCTGAGTCCTATCTGAGCAGCCCCTCAGGGCCTCCACCAGCCTCTCCACGTGCTGGGCCTGGTCCAGTGCGTCCCGCAGGGCATCCTCCGTGCTCACCAACTGATGCTGCAGTCGCAGCAGCTCAGGTGCCGAAGCTGGGTCAATGAGGGAGTAGCGTCTCTGCTCTGACAGGGACTTCTCCTTGTCCTAGAAGGGTGGAGGTGTAGGAGTGTGACCTGCCCGTGTGGGTGCTAATTGGAAACGGATCAGGCCTCACCTGCCTTCTGAGCGGAGCTTGTACCTCACAAGGACCTCCTTCCCCAAGACTTCACTTTCCAACTTCTTTAAGCCCTAGAATCTAAGACCCACGGCCCCATCCTTACCGCAGCCCTTCTGGTTCTAGCCCACAGAGTCAATTTCCCCCCAGTATTTTTCTCTCGTTTTCAAGTCCATGTGACCCTCCCCTTCCCCCTGTGCCTGGCCCCTTACAAATGTCTCCCCTCTCCCCACCATGATGGTCAGCATCCATACACGCCACCCTGGTCTCCTACCAAAGCATTCCGAGACACACCTGTCAGGCCCTGCCTCCTCAATGCTTGTCCCAGCCTAGGCCTTCAGGCCAAGCTCAGTGTTTCTATGTAGACCTTCCCGCGGCTTCAGGACCCCATGCTCTCCATGTACCTTCTAGCTTTTTACTGTGCTTTTCTAAGCACAGGGCTGGTCCGCCAGCATGGAGCCCATCTGAGCTTCCCTTTACCTGTAGCCAACATTTCTGGGAAATCCACCAGCCCAGGACCATCTCCTTCTGTGTCCCTGAGCCATTGAGGCCACTAGTGCCCTGGGGTGCATGTGTGTGCTGGTATTTAATCAGCCAATTTAATCATACAATGCTGGCACGGCAGCTAGGCCTGATAACCCCATACCTAGGAGCAGATATGAAACTAGATGGATCCCATATGGCTAAAGAGATATGTTTCAGATACAGGGTCTTATGTAGCCCAGGCTGGCATAGAACTTGCTATGAACTGAGGATAACCTTGAACATCTGGTCTTCCTATGCCCACATCCCCAGTGCTGGAATTACAGGCACAGGTCCCTATATCTGATTTTAGGTAGTGCTGGGGACAGAACCCAGGGCTCTATTCAACCGCTCTATCAACTGAGCCACCTTCTCTCAGCTCCCTAAGCATCCTTTATATTATTCCACCTTCCCCTCTACCACGTGGATCCCTCCAGGGCCAGAGACAACATATCTAGCCCCTGCGCCTCAAAGTGTGGGGTTAAAAAGAGGCCCATTCTCTTTGATCCACGCAGTCCATATGCCAGAGACGGCCAGAGATGGATGGAGCATCAGGCTGTAAATGTCAAACAGAAAGGGAAGGGGCGGGACCAGCTCTGTCCTATGCTGTCACTGTTACTCCCTGCGTTCATTCCCACTCACAGCAACTCAGCTCAAAGTCCTGTAGTTTCCACCAGAGGAGCTTCAGCACCTGATTTGAACTTCTCGCCTCTCTTACTGACACAATCCCATATGCCGCTTAACAAGGAGCCCAGACCCTGGTTTCTGGTTGGATACCTCCCTGCATGGATATTTTTTTAACCCTCTATGCGTGACTGATTTTTACCCTTCTGGCTCTAGATAGACCAGACTCTCTGTGTTGGTGTAGGGGCACCTCTGCTTATGATGTTTAAAAAGGGGCTATGGCCCCTTCATCTGATCCATGCTTGAGATCCTGGAGGACTGAATTTTCTTTTTTTCTTTTTCTTTTTCTTTTTTTTTTTTGGTTTTTCGACACAGGGTTTCTCTGTGTAGCCCTGGCTGTCCTGGGCTCTGTAGACCAGGCTGGCCTCAAACTCAGAAATTCTCCTGCCTCTGCCTCCCAAGTGCTGGGTTTAAAGGCGTGCGTCACCACTGCCCAGCGGAGGACTGAGTTTTCAACCCCCACTGTGACTGTAGAAGGTTGCTGGTCTCCTCGGCCTGGCAGCAGGACAGCCCTGGCAAACCCTTCTCCCCGCCCCCACGCTCTGCCTGCACGTACCAGCCCGGTCAGCTTTTCACGAAGGCCCCGGATGTCATCCTTCAGTTTTTGTTCCTTTATTCGCCATTCGGCTTTGTGTACCTCACGGCTCAGGTCTCTCTCGGGCCCTGGGGAGTGGCGATTGGCTTCTAACAGCAACACCCTCAGCTCATTCAGACTCCTGGAGTGGGCAGACAGTCACAGAACCAGGGCATCAATTCTACAGCTCTCCAGTATGAGCCATGGGGCTGGAGGGCCATTACCACCAGGGGGCGCCAGCCACAAGGCAATGGTGACCAGAGCCAAGCAAGAAGGATGTGGGATGGGTCAGCCACACCCAAGAGCAACAGCTTTTGGATGTGGGATGATCAAGAGGATGTAGCTGTTCTTAGAGCTTTGGGGTTTTTTGTTTTTTGGAGATTTATTTTTGTTTTATGTATAAGGGTGTTTGGTCTTCACATATGTCTGTGTGCCATGCGCATGCTTGGTATCCTCCGAGGCCAGAAGATTGTGTTGGACCCTTTGGTACTAGAGGTATATAGATGCTTGTGAGCCACCATGTAGGTGCTGGGAATCAAACTGGGACCATATGGAGGAGCAGATATGTCCCCAGACTCAATACATTTTTTTAAAGAGTTTTTTCTTTCCTTTTTCCTTTTTGTTTTGAGGCAGTTTCATGTAGCCTGGGCTGGCCTATACGTAGCACCTTGAATTCCTGCCCCTCCCGCCTGCCCCTCCTGAGTTTGAGGGTTACAGTCACAGCCACTATATCTGGTGTATGTGGTGCTGGGCACAGGATTTAGATCGTCCTGCATGCCGGGCAGGCTCTCTACCAACAAAGCCACATCCCGCAGTCTCATGGGAACCTCTTGAATGCTGAGATCACATGCACGATTGTGCTAGGCAACCAGGCTGGATTTAGAGAGAAATGAGAACAGTATTTCCAAGTCAGAGAGGCTAAGTAAGATGGCTCAGTAGGTCAAGGTGTTTGCCACCAAGGCTGAGGACCTAAGTTCAATCCCTGGGGAAGAGAGTTGACTCCTCCGAGTTACGTCTTCTGCCCCTCCCCCCCATTTCTGTAGCGTGCACAACCTCCCATAGGCAAGCAAGCAAGCAAACAAACAAATGCTATCATTATATTTTTACAAATGAAAACAGAACAAAAATGAACCTGAAAAACATGTTACCACTTATGCTGGGTTAGCTGGGTATGAGGGCTCACTCTACACTACATCTCATCACATGGGAAGCTGAGGAAGGGAGACCAGGGACTTCAAGGCAAGCCTGGGGTGTGCAGGAAGAGCTTGTCCCAAGAAAACAAAAGTTAGGGTTGGAGAAATGGCTCAGTGGATAAGAGTATTGGTTGTTCTTTCAGAGCCCTTGGCTTTGATTCTCAGCTCTCATATGGATGCTTGCAGCCATCTGTAACCCCAGATCCAGGGGATCTGATATCCTCTTCTGGTTTCTGCAGGCAGCCGAATACATACAGTGCATATTCAGGCACGTACATAGTCATAAAAAAAACAAATCTTAAACACACACACACACACACACACAGAAAGAGAGAGAGAGAGAGAAAGAGAGAGAGAGAGAGAGCACGAGCGAGGCAGGCACACACACACAAGTTCCCTGACTAAACTTAATTATTTTTAAAGTGGAAAGACATCCGTCTGACACCATGTTAGGGGAACACTCATCTCTACCACGTGCTGCTTGGAGCGCCACGGTTAGGACTCCGAGGGCCTGGAAAGATGGCTCAGCAGTTAAGAGCACTTAATGCTCTTGCAGGAGAATCAGGTTCAGTTCCCAGTGCTTACGGGTTGGCTCACAACCATCTGTAATTCAAATTCCCAGGGATCTGATGTCCTCTTCTGACCTCAGAGAGTACCAGGCACACTTGGGGCACACAGACACACACGCAGCGGGAAGCACTCATAGACGTAAAAGAAATACATCTAAAAAGGTTAAAATGATAATGATAGTAATAGAAATAAGAAGAAAAAAAGGAAAGAGAAACAGACTATGCAACCCCAGAGGCCGAGCCCTGGGCCACTCACCTCTCCTTCCGTAGCAACTCTTGGCTGATGTGGACCAGCTGGCCAGAGGCATCATGGGTCTTCCGAGACATGGCCTCCAGTTCCGTCTCTAGGCGCCTCTTCTCCTTCAGAAGAGAATCTATCTTCTTCTCTCCTGATTTGCATTTGTTTTCTAGAGCTGGGGGAAGGAGCCGCAGGGAAAGGAGAGAGTTCAAACATCGATGGTAACTTGGGGGTGTGGCTCAGTGGAGAGCCCCAGGAAATCAGAGGCCCCAGGTTCTATTCCCAGCATGGCTTAAACTGGAGGGATACCAAACAGGCCTGTGATCAAGCACTCCAGACGTGGATGCAGAAGGATCAGGGATTTAAGGCCAGTTCTGGGACAACCTGGGTTTCAGGAGACCCTGTATCAAACACCAATGAGAGGCTGGTCTGGCCAGGGTGGGAGATGACAGCAATGGCACCCTAAGAGTCAGGCAGTGCCAAGCATTGTGCACAGGTCTCTGATTCCAGCACTGGGGAGGTTGAGGCAGGAAGACCATTACGAGTTCCAAGCCACAGTGGCTACATAGTGAGTTTTCGGCCAGTCGAGGCTAAAGAGACCGGGTCCCAAACAAACAACAAGAAAAAGCATCAAGTCTGGGTGGTGATATATCTCAGTGATTGCCCGGCACACATGAAGCCCTGGGTTCCATCCCCAGCATCACATGAGCTGGGCATGGAGGTGCACACCTGTCATCTCAGCACTTGGGAGGCAGGAGGAGGATTAGACATTTAAGGTCATCCTCAGCTAGGCTGGGAATTCAGGACCTGCTGTGACCTCATGAGACTCTGCCTCAGAAAAGAGAAAATAGTAGTATCCTGGACACAGCCTAGAACCAACTGAAAACAGAACTGCAACTGGGTAATTATCTTTATCAGGTTGGTCTGTGGTGTTCGTGAGGGCAGTTCTGGCTGTTAATTGATGCACGTGGGCCCAGCCCACTGTGGGCAGCACCATTCCCTAGACAGGTGGTCCTGGGCTGTATAACAAAGCAGAAGGCATAACAAAGCCGGTAAGTAACTTTCCTGTGGTTTCTGCTTCAAGCTTTGGCTTGAGTTTCTGCCCTGACTTCCTTCAATGAGGGACTACGGCCGGGAAGTGTTAAGTCCAGTGAACACTTTTCAACAGCTACACAAAGCAGACCAATCTCCCAAGCCAGCATCCTTGCTTGGCTCTGTGGGGTAGGGATGCATGGCAGGTCTCTGTGGATATCTATATTGTTATCCAGGCAAGACAAGAGCGAAAGATAAGCCTTCACGTTGGCCTTGAGAAAGTCTAGAGCTTTTGTAAGGTCAGGTAAATGTAATCAGGACGGAAAGAGAGAGAGTGGGCCCGTACCCCAGGAGTAGGGTAGGGGTGTTCCTTGAGCAGGGTGGCTGTTCCTTGAGCAATGTCAAGGGCACTTTGTTTTTTGTTTTTGTTTGTTTTTTTGAGACAGGGTTTCTCTATGTAGCCCTGGCTGTCCTGGAACTCACTCTGTAGACCAGGCTGGCCTTGAACTCAGAAATCCGCCTGTCTCTGCCTCCCAATCAAGGGCACTTTGAATTAGTGAGTCCTAAATCCCATACTTACTAATTCCAGACTTCTGACCTCTCCTGGGCCTTCTTTGTGTATTTCGCTTTTGGCTGTGGCCCAAGCTCTACGATCTTTTTTTTTTTTTTTTTTTTGAGACATGGTCTTGTGTAGCCCAGCCTGGCCCCAAAATTTCAAGATAGTCTCAACTCTTCTTGATCTTCCCTGCCTTCACCTCCTGAGTGCTGGGATTCCAGGTCCACATCCCCATGACAGGCTTCCTGCAGTTCGTGGCTATTGGTCCTGGGGATTAGGGGTTGCGTGGAAGAGGAATTCCATGAGGAATTCAACTCTTCAAGAAGGCCACGGAGAAAACTTGGTGGCACCTAGGGGCACGGACTCAGTTGGCTCTGGGGAAGAGGCAGTGCCTTTGTACAGATCTGCCCACTCAGGTACAGGTCTCAAGCAGGTAGCCCAGCTCGGCTGGACCTGTAGAGCCACAGTGCCAACCTCCATCCCCCAAACCCCAACCTCTGCCCCTAGGGAGGGAGACTTACCACTTACTTGGGCCCTGAGCATGTCCATCTGGGATGTCAAGGCTGTCACCTCTTTGTCCCTCTTGTTAAGCTTGTCCTGCAGGCCTAGGAGAGAAAGGAAAGATGGGGGAGGGGGGTTGGGGGGGAGCTCACAGGTGAGCTCCCAAAGGGCCAATCGTGTGGGCTAGGGGCGTCCCCTCCTGGGGGAATCCTAAAAGAGGTCAGACTCCACCTCTACGCTTGTCAAAGGCTTGTCTCATCTCCTGAGTCACCCACCCAGAGGAGGAGGACCCAGTAGTGGCGGCTTAGGGAGCACGGATCTCCACCTCTTTGCAAAGGATAGAGGAACACTGAAATGAAGATGGTGGCCACAGAACCAGAAAGAGGAGCCCCTGTGGAGTTGCTTCCTAAGCCTATCAGGACGATGTTTAAAAAAATACTGATGGTTCTCAAGTTAAATAGTTTATCTATCAACCATCTCTTTCATGTAGCCCAGGCTGCCTCAAATATATTACACAGCTGAGGATAACCCTGAACTTTTTTTTCTTTTTTTTTTAAAGATTTATTTATTATTATAATTAAGTACACCATAGCTGTCTTCAGATGCACCAGAAGAGGGCGTCAGATCTCATTATGAGTGGTAGTGAGCCACCATGTGGTTGCTGGGATTTGAACTCAGGACCTTCGGAAGAGTAGTCAGTGCTCTTACCTGTTGAGCCATCTCACCAGCCCAACCCTGAACTTCTGTTCCTCCTGCCTCCACTTCCCAAGTGCGAGGATCACAGACCCAGATCACCAGGTCCAGTTATGTGGTGCTGGGGATGGAACCCAGGGCTTCGTGTGTGCCAGGCAGGCCCTCTACCAAGCCGACACCCTCAGCCCCCAATTTATATCTAGATAAAGTCCAAGTTAAACTTAATCTCGTGGGGATCCTATCTCACATGATTATTTTTTGAGACAGGGTCTCAATATATAGTCCAGGCTAGTCTTGAGCCCATGGCAGTCCTGCCTAAGCCTCCCTAGTATTGGGATTATAAGCATGTGCATGGCTAGTTTATATCTAACTGGG
>NW_022196905.1:128342981-128354088 GCF_008632895.1 Mastomys coucha
GATTGAAGCAGGGTTCCTCTGTATAGCCCTAAGCTGTCCTGGAACTCATTCTGTAGATCAGGCTGGCCGCCTCTGCCTCTGGGTACTGGGATTAAAGGTGTGTGCCATCGTCTCCAGGTGGGAAGGTGGTTCTCGATCGAGACACTGAGATACCTGTTCCTCCCCTGCTCCCACAGCACCCTCTCCTGGAGGGGTGACTGCACACAGCAGGCGACTCTCACTGAGTTGCTGATGGCAGACCTTGTGACTCAGCTCCAAGGTGGCACCCAGCTAGCTTTCCACAAAGCCTGGACTCCTACTGGAGGCTACTCACCCTCCACAGTCTCCTTCATCCGAATCTTCTCCTCAGAAAGGTCATTGGACTCGATCACCTGAAAGGACAGACAGTCCTGTAAGAGGACACGCCTGCCACCCTACCCAGGCCACACCTTTACCTTTGACAAGGGACCTTGGGGATGCAGGAACCCAATATGCCAGCAGAGGAAGCAGACACACGTGAATCCCTCTCCTTGAGAAAAGGGAAGCTCCCAGTTGGCTTTCAGCTGCTCTGTAAGATTCCTCTGCTGCCCTAAACTGCAATTTTGGGGAGTAAGGAGCAGAGGATGAAATTTAGGACCTTTTCCATATTGGGAAGGTCCTCTACCACTGAGCCACGCCCCCAGCCCCTCCCTGGGGGATTCTAGGCAGGGGCTCTACCACTGAGCCACGCCCCCAGCCCTTACTAATTTTTCTTTTTCCCTATTGGCTCATTAGAATGTATAAACTGACTTTCAACTCATTCTGTAGCTCAAGATTGTGATTCTCCTGCTGCAGCCTCCTCAGTAGCTAGAAATTACAGTACTCAGTCACCAGGTCTGGTTTCGCTATATTCTTGGTTAAAAATATATTAAAATAAGTGTTTTGGGGTTTGTTTGTTTGTTCTTTGTTTTGTTTTTTGTTTTGGTTTTTTGAGACAGGGTTTCTGGCTGTCCTGGAACTCACTCTGTAGACCAGGCTGGCTTCGAACTCCGACATCCACTTGCCTCTGCCTCCCAAGTGCTGGGATTAAAGGCGTGCACCACCACCGCCTAGCATTTGTTTTGTTTTTTGAGATCTGCCACTGCAGCCTTTTTTTCCAGGACACCAGCCTTGACGCTCCAATCATTAAACAAGCACTCAATGTATATAACAGAGCCTGGATGGCCCATCTAGGACTGGCTCATCTAGGGACTACCTTCACAATACTTATTTAATGGTAAACTCAGAAGCCAAGGAAGAAAAAACTGATTGAAAATGAAAAACTGAGTACCTGGGGAGGTGATTCACCTGGTAAAAGGCTTGCCTAGCAAGCAGCAGAGCTTAAGTCTGGGCCCCAGAACCCCCCCCCCAAAAGCTGGACACAATGGTGCACACTTGTAACACAAGCACTGGGAAGCAGAAGCAGGCCGATCCTTGGTAATGGGTGGCCAACCATCCAACCATCCAACCTAGCCTACCTATGCCCAGTGTTCCAGGTCAGCTAAACTGTGTCCAAAAAAAAGTAGATGATACAAAAAGGTTGACCTCTGACCTCCACACATATGCACCCCATACACGCATGTACATACATGTGAGTATGCACACACCACACATCGATCAGCAAGGTGGAATACGGTGACTCAAATCTGTAATCTTAGCACCCGAGAGCTAAAGACAAGAGGATCAAGAATTTAGGGTTATCCTTGGTTACAGAGTGAGTTTGAGGCCAGCCTGGGCTACGCAAGACCCTATCTCAGACAAACAAATTAGAAAAAAAGTTTCTTCCTGAGACAAAGGCAACTATAGAATTCTGTAGGCACAAGGCAGGACGATGTCCTTTCTTATAAGACCTGGAGCTATAGTCACTTGATTCTCTAAACACTACATTGCATGCTGCATGGATTAAATAGTCAAGCTCCTAGCTGGTTCCTTGTAAGGTTATTTTAAATAAGTAACTGGGGGCTAGAGACACGGCCCGGCAGTTAAGAGTGTGCACTGTACTTGTAGGTTACTTGAGTGCCATTCCAAGCACACAAGCCAGGGGGCTCACAGACACTCAGAACTCCAGCTCCAGGGTTATCTGAAGCCCCTGGCCTCCATGGGCATTGGTACTCAATATGTGCATAGCCATGCATAGTTAAACATAATACATCTCAAAATAGACCACTGTTAGGATGTCGAGCTCAGAGCCAGTTAAAACATCTTTCTGGGCTCTTAGGACTCCCTGACCCCCCCTCAGGGACCAACGGGGCATGCTCATCTGGAGCAAGGACCATATAGCTGGGCATTTCTAGACTTGGGACAAAAATGGGTCATGGTGACTGTGACCTTTCTAGAAGCTAAAGAGACATCTTCAAGTCCTCGGGTGTCTGATGAGATAGGGACCTGGGAGGAGCAGAGTTTCCTTGCCCTTGTGGTGGGACCCGGGCCGCCCATTCCATAGACCGCTTATTTGTTTTGTCATTCTGGGGATGGGACGGAGGATCCTAGGGTAGCATTCTAGTGCTCTGCCACTAAGCCACACTCTCAGCTCATTTTTTAAAAAATCAACTTTGAATCTCACTAAGCTACTGAGGCTGGCCTTGAACTTGCCATTTTGCCAAGTCTCAGCCAATCAGAGTTCAGGGGCTAACAAAATGGTGCCTTCAATGGCTCTCAAAGCCCGTGTATGAAGGATCAAAGCAGGGTCCTCTCAGACTACAGTGGTCCCGATGATCCCCATGGCTCTGACGGAGAGACGGAAGCTCCTCCTCTGAGCCCCCCTTGGTTAGCTCCACGCACAAGGAAAATGCTCCCCGACTGGCGCACAGAGGCCACGCCCTCCCGGACCCTCCCCCCTGAGCCCCACCGGAGCGAATGCAGCCTACATGGCTGTGCTGGGCTGAGCACAGGGACTCGACAGCCTGGAGTCTATTCTCAGCCACTAGAAGCTTTTCCCGCAGCCGCTCGGCCTCCTGCCTGCTCTGGGCTTCCGCCCTCTGCAGCATCTCGTAATCCAGCATCTTCTTTTCAGCCAGTGAGATCTGCTCTTTGAGGAACTCGATGGCCTGAGCCTGGCCGCGGTACTCCACATCCAGTCCCTCCAGCTCCTGCACGCGCAGCTGGGCGTCACGACATTGGTCCTGGGCTTCCTGTAGCTCCAGCCGGTGCTGGCTGGCCTGCTCCTCCAGCTGCGCCCTCCAGTGCTGCTGTAGCCCAGCCAGCTCCTCCTGGGCCTCTTGTAGTTTCTGCCGCAGGCCCTCCTTCTCCTTCCCATGCATGGCCGTCTCCAAGTCGTGCTTGGCCTGCAGGTTACCTAACTCCAGCTGGTGCTCCATCTTGATGCCTTCGACCAGCGCCTTCAGCTCTCCGATCTCTTTCTGCTGGGCGCCTGGGCCGGAGTTCAGCGTGGCCTTCAGGTCCTCCAGGGATTTCTGGTGATCGGAGGCCAGCGAGTCCAGCTTAGATTTCCAGTTGTCCATGAGCCCCATGTTCTCGGTGGTGGCCTGCTGGACTTTGGCCTTGAGGTCTGTCACCTCCTGAGCGTACTTCTCGTTGGCCGCCCGGAGCTTGTCCACCTCCGTCTGGTAGGTCTTTAACATGTGCTCATACTTGTCCTGGAGCAGGGTGCTATCCCGCTGGTGCTCCTTGCTAACCGACAGCAGCCGCTCTCGCAGCCGCAGGGTCTCAGCAGCCTCTGGGTGGTCTGGGGGTGGCGGGCCTGACTGGAGGAGACAGTGCTGCAGCTCTTCAATCTCACCACGCCTCAGGCTTAGCTCTTCTTCCAGCTGCAGCACCCGAGACTTCTCAGCCACTGTGGTCAGCTAGCAGGAGAGAGAGACAAGTCAGTGGCCAAGGTTCAGTGATGGGGACATGCCAGCCATGATGGGGACAGTCAGGTGGTAGGGAGGAACCTATCCCTAGTTGGGTGCCGGCTGTCCTCAGGGAACCTACTGTACCCCAAATGGTGGGGTGAACCAAACATCCTCGTTGCTCAGGTGGCTTAAAACACATCTCTGCCCAAGAGGGGTTTGAGTGTAGAGGACTTTGTCGAAGCTAATGCTTTATGTGCATTCATATCTCAGCAATCCTCCTGCCTCGGATCCCAAGTGCTGGAATTACAGGTCTGTGCCACCATGCCCAGTCTGGTGGAGCTGTAGATCAAGAGGCCTGTCTAGTGGGCGCTAAACTATCTAGTGAGTTTCCTGCACAAAGCATTCTGGCACACGAGTGCCCATGATCGCGTGGTAATGGCCGCTGTGCACCCTAGGCTATCCAGACACCCGCATGCCCTGCCCAGAGCTAGGGCCACTATGCACACACTAAGCACTTGCCACAAGCCTCCAACTGTCTGTAGGGTGGGTTTCCTGATCAATGCTGGCTGCCTGGCCAACTTCTTCCCAGCAGAGCTATAGCTGGGCTGGCCAGCTATCTGCACATTATGTACAGTACGTGTACAGCTGGTGTGGAGAAGCCAACTGGGCCTGGAGAGAACCACACCCTAGAACCGACTGGACTATTCTCCCAAATGGAGCTTCTCAGGGCCTCCTAACACACTACATGGCTATGGCCAGACTCTGAGGCGGACATCAATCATCTCAACCTTTAGGGATATCCCAACATAGAAAGCCCTGCTTCCTGAGCCTCAGGTCCTCAGATGGCTCTCTGCTGCCATCTTAAGAGTCGCACTCTGGGTTTGCATTCCTGTCAGGGAAGCCCATGTTCACCCAAGTAAGGGGCAGACCACCTTCTTTCTAGCAATGGATAAGAGGGAGGCACAGGGAAGGTCTCACACAGACATCTCCACTCAAGGAACCATGAACTTGGAAGTCATCCCAGAGGACCAAGACCCCCTTCCCTAGGAGCACCACTTGGCCACAGTGAGCTTGACTCTACATCTCAGCTTCCCTCCCACAGGGGAGCACGGAAGGGCCTCTCAAAAGCAATAGTAAGAGCAGCCATCATGATGGCTGAGGAAATGATTTAAAAAAAAAAGCAAAGGGGGGCATCGAGGGGCCAAGGCGCTGGCCAGGTGGGTGGCAGTGGCGGGCACGGTTTTACCCTGTTATCCGCTAATTCTCTGAGCAGCCGCTCGGCCTGCGCCTTCTCCAGTAGCAGGCTCTGCTCCAGCTCCCCAATGCGCGCGTGCTCCAGCTGGGTCTGGGTCTGCTCCACCCAAGGTGGTGGGGGGGGAGGGATAACAGGGTGGACAGGGAAGGCAGGGACGTGGGGAAAGGGATACAGGGAACAGGAAGCCGGAAAGCCGGAGAAAGAAAGAAAGGGTGTGAGAAGGAAAGAGAGAGAGAGAGAGAGAGAGAGAGAGAGAGAGGAGGCGTCATCTTCCATGAACAAGACTGAAAACAGATCAATGAGCCAGAATTGCTTGGGGAAGAGAGAGAGATCTCAGAAGTGGGGTGTGTGAGGGGGCTGGGTGCCCTCCTATCACTGTGGCCTAGCTGGGGTTGTGTTCAACGTAGAGGAGGCCATGGGAACCACCCCTTGCCAGCTTCCGGTAACATAGGGGCAATGGGTACCCCAGTTTCTTCCCTTGTGGGATTTAAGGGTCTTTTTTGTTAGGTACATTTTATTTATTCATTGTGTGTGTGTGCATGTGTGTGCGTGCATGTGTACGTGCGTGTGTGTGTGTGTGTGTGTGTGTGTGTGCACGCGTGTGCGAGTATGTGCAAGCATGCCACAGTGCACCTGAAGGCAGTTAGAAGGAGTGGATTCTCCTCTTCCTCCATGTGGGTCCCAGGGATCAATTCTGCGCTTCAGGTTTGGTTGCAAGCCCCTTTACCTGCTGAGCCTTCTCGCAAGCCCCTTCTTCTTCTTTAGTCTATATAGCTCTGGCTGGCCTTGAATGCCCTATATAGGCCTTAAGTTCATGTATTATCCACACGTCTCTACCTCCTGAGTGCTAGGATTTGGGTGTGCACTATTACATCTGTTTTCTTTTGGGGGGTTTCAAACAGAGTTTCACTATACAGCCAAGGCTATCCTAAAACTCACCGTGTCTGGCTTTTGAACCTGTAATCCTGACTCTGGACTCTGGTTCAGTTTTATGAGACAGGGACTCACTATGTTGCTAAGGCTGACCTCCACTTCCCAAGTATGAAGACCGTACCATGCCCAGCTTGGCCTGGAACTCAGGATGCAACCCAAGATGTCCTTGAGCTTACAATCCTTCTGCCTCAGCCTCCCTAGCACTGGGATGACAGGTATGTGCCACCATGCCTGGCTAACTCAACTCACACCATCTTGATTCTCCTCAGGCAGGCCTCCTGGATGGGGACTGGGCAAACGCCCATTGCCCTTCCCAGAGCCTGGCTTGGTCGACATCCCTTCCCCCTCCTCACCCTTCCCAGAGTCTGCAGAGAATGCCTGGTCTCTGGAAGGACAAGGGCACTTTTGTCCCCTCTTTACAGCACCCGTTTCATTCGAGAACAAAGCATGACTTTCTCTGGGTGGCACAGGGCTGGCATTTGGATGGCCCATGATGGATCTCTGCAAGTGAGCAGGGAGGCGGAGAGGACACATATCCTGGGGAACTCTGGAAGACCAGACTGGAAACTAGGTTTGTCTCCAGAGAGAGGGGATGGTGCCGCTCACCCTGAGAGAAACACAGGTTAAAGTGATCACTCCCCCACACACCCCAATTACACACATAACCCTGCAGTGAGTCTGGAAGGGGATGGGGCTTAGGTGGCAGGGCTAATACTCAGATGCCAGCAAGAAGTGGAAGCCATGGAGACTGAAAGATTGGAGCCCAGGCACCTAATGACAGCTAGTCGGCAGAGGAAGAGTGAAAGGGAAGCTTTATGAGCAATGATGAGTGTGGTCATGAAGACAGTAGAAGATGGGGTAACCACAGGCCTAAAGGGACCAAGCAAGTGTCCTGTTTGGGACAGGATTTAGGTTTTCAACTTTGACTTTGTGTGTTCATATGCATGTGGAGAGCAGAGGTGGATGTCTGGTAATTGTGTGTGTGTGTGTGTGTGTGTGTGTGTGTGTGTGTGTGTGTGTGTGTGTTGGAGAGTCCAGGGGCAAGGGAGGCTCAACACAGGGTTTCTCTGTGTAGTTCCGGCCATCCTGGAACTTACCAGGTTGCAGAACTCAGAGAAAGAGAGAAAGACAGACCCTCCTGCCTTTGGCTCCTGAGTGCTGGGATTAAAGGCATGCACCACCCTAGTATATGTCAGACTTGAATCACACTGCACGGAGCTCTATCAACTAGCCAATCTCAGCAACGAGGTTAGACCTGTGCCGTGCCTACTTTTGTTTTTGTTTCTTGAGACAGGGTTTCTCTGTATAGCCCTGGCTGTCCTGGAACTCACTCTGTAGACCAGGCTAGGAGATCTGCCTGCCTCTGCCTCCCAAGTGCTGGGACTAAAGGCATATGCCACCATGCCTGGCTGCTGTGCCCTTTTTTAATGATAGTGCTAGGAATCCAAACTCAGGCTCTCTATTGATGAGCCTCATCCTAGCCCCCTAACTGGGGAGTTCTAGCCAGGTGTTCAGCTGAGTCATGTCCCCAGGCCCCCCAGTTAGAGTTTCTGGGTAAGTCATCTACTGCTGAGCCATATCACCCAGACCTTGGTTTTAACATATACGTTTTTAGATTTTTTTAAAAAGATTTATTTATTTATTATATGTTAAGTACACTGTAGCTGTCTTCAGATGCACCAGAAGAGGGCGTCAGATCTCATCACGAGTGGTTGTGAGCCACCACGTGGTTGCTGGGATTTGAACTCATGATGTTCCGAAGAGCAGTCGGTGCTCTTCCCCACTGAGCCATCTCACCAGCCCACATTTTTAGATTTATGTATTCATTTTATGTGTGTAAATGTACTTCCTGCATGTATGTATAATACCATGTATGTGCGGAGCCTTGAAGGCCAGAAAAAAACCGGATCCCCTGAACCTGGAGTTACAGATGGTTGTGAAGTACTGCATGGGTGCTGGGAGCAAAACTCAGGTTCTCTTAAAAAGACAACAAGTGCTCTTAACCGTGGAGCAATCCCCCTGGTCCCAATTCTGACTTTTTAAAAGATTCGATTTTATTTGTGCGTGTGCAAGCATGCATGCGATTCCATGGGTGTATGTGCAGGTGCCTGCGGGGGTCAGAAAAGGGAGCTACAACTCTTGTGGCTGGAGATCTAAGAGGCTGTGAGCCGTCTGGGACCTGAACACCAATGTTCGCAGAAGTGTAGCGAGTACTCTTAGGCACTGAGCCATCCATCCCTACAGCCCCCTGGTTTGTCTTTTAAGCTGGTTGGGGGAAACAGGTAAGGTGGCTACAAGCCTATAAACCTAGCACCTACAGGCTGAGGCAGGAGAATTCTGAGTTCCAGGCCAGCCCATGTAGTATCCCAAAACCCAACTGGCAATCAAATGTGGGGCGGGGATTAAATTGACTTTTAACCTCAATTCACATTCCGATTGCTCTGAATATGGTCACAATTTAGTCTTTAGAATAAAAAAATAAAAATATAAAAACTAGCCATGTGACACTGTTTGTCCTGTCCTGTCCCCCTGCCTCAATGCCTGCCAGCCTATTGGCAGCCCTAGGACCAATCAGATTCTCGCAAGGGGATAACTTGGGTGGTAGCAATCTGGCAGGCTGGAATAAGGAGCAGATGTAGTAAAAGTCAAAGACAGGCAGGCGGCAGACAGACAGGCTGACCCGGAGTCGCCGAGCGTCTGTGAGCACCTGACACCACCCTGACTCCAGCCCCTTGAACTGCCGCCCGGGGGTGTGCATGTGTGTATTACCCTACAGCCGACTGTTGCTAAGATCTGTTGATGGGAGCAGGTGCAGAGGGTTCAGCTCTGACAGCTCCTCTCTCCCCTCAAGCCCACCCATCTGTCCCCTGCAGGGGGACTGCTGTTTTTCAGTTGAGCCAGACAGAAGCACCTGTGCTGTCCCTTTGGCTGTAACAAAAACACAGATCACAACAGCTTCAGGCTAGGGAAGGATCCTCTGCTTTTCTCCCTCTCCCTTCCTTCTTTTTGGAGTCTCATTTATCCATTTATCCCAGGCGAGCCTCAAACTCACTGCACAGCCAAGGGTGGCCTTGAACTCCTGATCCTCCTGCTTCTGTCTCCTGGGGTCTGGGATTACAGGCATGCACGTCCAGCTTTCATTGTTTTTTTCCAAGACAGGGTCTTACTATGTAGTCCCGCCTGGCTTAGAAATCCACTAACCAGGCTAGCCTTGAATTTGCCATGTAGCCAAGGATGATTTCGCTCTCGAGCCTCCTGCCTCCATCTCCCTATGGTGGGGTTACTGGCATGCACTGCCATGCTGCAATTTGAACCGGAGCTCCATGCATGCTAAGCAGACGTTCTACTGACTGAGCTACATCTCCAGCCCCTTTTCACTTTTTTTTCTCTACAAGGTCTTGCTAAAGTGCGGGTTGACTTAGCCTTGGTACATAGCCCAGGCTAGCCTTGAGCTCGTAATCATCTTGCTTCATCCACCCTAGAAAGCTAGGGTGCCACCAGGCCCAGATCAACCCGAGTTGAACCCAGAAATGACCTATGGCGTGACTCCTGAGGTCCCCCAGGAACCTGGGAAACAGTCACAAATGCAGACCACTGGGTCTTAATTGTATTTAAATAAGCTCCCCTCCCCAGCCCCGGGATAGACACTCAGGCCTGAGAGCCTGTAGTGGACTGAGACTGCTTCCCTCTACAGAGGAGGAAGCTGAGGCCTGCTGAAGGGAAGTCGCTTCCAGAGGCCAGGCAGGTTCGGCCACACACGAGGAAGAGCTTAGCTCCCTGTCTCACCTGGCCATTCCAGAGAGTTCTTCCTTGTTCCTTTCCCAGGGAGCATCAAGAGACACAACAGGCATGGTGGCCTCAGAGGTCTCTGTAGGCCTCAGGGGCAAGGCTAGCTGCCCCTTCAGTGGACCCGAGGCCCTCTGAGCCCTAAGTCAGCACAGTGAGTGTGTTTATGAACTGGGAACAATGTCCCATTGTATCCACACCACGTATACAGGTGGCAAAATGATGAGGGACAGGCTGGGGCAGCCCAACAATCGCTGTCTCTAGTGTGTACACTTGCTGGTTGGTTGTACCACTGAGGGTAGTCTCTGCCTTCGTGAGATCTGGCCTTTTTTTTTTTTTTTCCTTTCTTTATTTTTTTTTTCCTTTTCTTTATTCATGTAGCCCAGGCTAGCCCTAAATTTGATCTATAGCTGAGGATGACCTTGAACTCAGACCATCCTCCTTCCACCTCCCAAGTGCCGTGGTAACAGACTTGTGCCACCAGTCCTGATTTATGTGGTACCGGAACGGGAACCCAGGATTTCTTGATTGCTAGGGCAAGTGTACTACCAACTGAGATACAGCCCCAGCCAGTGAGCCCTAGTTCTGTTACATATAACTTCTTAGGATCCTAACTGCTTCTTCAAGCCTATCCTGTATCTATGACCCCAGGAGTCTGGCTATTACGTTGTTCGGCAAAGACCTATAATCTTTCTTGACTCTCTTCAACTGCCAACATAGGGTCCCCTGTATTCCTGGAACACAACCAAGCCCACTTCTAAGACCAGATGCCCTAACGTCTGCCTCTCCTCCACTTCTCCAAGGCAGGGGCTTTTGATTCTTCCCAATATTTCCACTGCCATCACCCAGGCTTCCCCAAGGAGGTGCAGGCTCGCTGTCTGAACACCAAGGCCACTTCCCCCAGCAAGGACTGGGCCCACGGTACTAAGTGAGCAGTGAGAACTGCATTGTTACCTCCAAGTCTCCTTTGGTGATGGATTCCTCTTCCACCCGGAACTGCAGGTCCTCCACCTTCCTGCAGGGAAGAAAGGAGGTAGAGATGGGCTTTGGAGGCCAAGGATATAGCTCAGTGGTAGAGCCCCTGCCTAGAATCCCCCAGTGAGGGGCTGGGGGTGTGGCTCAGTGGTAGAGCTCCTGCCTAGAATCCCCTAGTGAGGGGCTGGGGGCGTGGCTCAGTGGTAGAGCTCCTGCCTAGAATCCCCCAGTGAGGGGCTGGGGGCGTGGCTCAGTGATAGAGCCCCTGCCTAGAATCCCCCAGTGAGGGGCTGGAGGTGTGGCTCAGTGGTAGAACCCCTGCCTAGAATCCCCCAGTGAGGGGCTGGGGGCGTGGCTCAGTGGTAGA
>NW_022196905.1:128354451-128366440 GCF_008632895.1 Mastomys coucha
CACACACACACACACACACACACACACACACACACACACACACAGGATGTATATGCACAAAGGCCAGTGGATGTGTACCAGGCCAGTTATGGCACAGACGATGGAGGTGTCAGAAGATCTTAGGGACCAAGATTGAACCACAGAGCCAGGAACTACCTGGACACGGCCCTACCTCATACTGTCATTAACAATTGGGGTTCACTACAGCTTATGGTAGTATACCTATGAGGCAACTGAGGTGCTAAAGCCAGGACCTGCACCCAGGCCCTCGGTGAACACAGTTGCCATGATGCCTTATTTCAAATTGGAAAAAAATAAAATGTTGCCGGGCAGTGGTGGTGCATGCCTTTAATCCCAGCACTTGGGAGGCAGAGGTAGGAGGATTTCTGAGTTCGAGGACAGCCTGGTCTACAGAGTGAGTTCCAGGACAGCCAGGGCTGTACAGAGAAATCCTGTCTTGAAAAAACAAATTTAAAAAAATTGTTTGAGCATTCACAATGTGTGAATGAATGTGTGAGTGTAGGAGGCCACAGTTTGATAGTGTGTTTGTGTATTTATGTGTGTATATATGCACGTGAGTGCATGAGGCAGGCTAGTTTGAAGGTGTGTGTGTATACACACACATGCACACATGTGCATATACACTCACATACAGAGGCCAGAAAAGGGACACTGAGTATCTTACCCTATTACTCTCTGCCTTATTTCCTTGAGACAAGATGTCTTGATGAACCTGAAGCTAGACTGGAGGCCAGGGAGTCCTAGCAATCCTCCTGACTCTGCCCCAGCCGTCCCACGCCAGGATTACTGGCATATAGCCATACCTATCTCTATGTGGGTGCCGGAGATTTGAACACAGGTCCTCATGTTTGTGACAAAAGTATTCTTAATTCCAGAAGCCATCCCCCAGAGCTACAACAGGGTGACTTCTTCCTCTATTACACTCCCCTTCTTTTTTGTTGTGGCGGGCTCTTGTTAGTGTTGTTTTAGTTTGTTTTGTGGGGGTGGGGGTGGAGACAAGGTCTCACTATATAGCCCTGCCTAGCCTGGAACTCTGTGTAGACTGGACTGGCCCTGAGTGAACAGAGATCCACCTGCTTCTGCCTTCCCGGTGCTGGGGTAAAAGGTTTATGCCACCGTGCCTGGGGTTCACCTTTTGAGGCAGTGTGTCTCACTGAACCTGGTGATCCTAGCTGGATAGACTGCCTGGCCAGGGAGCTCTGGGGATCTGTAGGGCCTTCACAGCCTGTGCTGGGGTTCCAGACCTGTGTGACCATGCCAGTCACATTGCCAGGGACCTGAACCCAGGCCCTTGCACGGCAGGCACTTTGCCAATGAGCTGTCTCCCGCCTCATGGTGCCTTAAAAGACTTGTTTTTGTTTTCTGGCCTGAGATGCATCACCATGGGAACCAGATGTGTGGGCCAGGACTACCATCTCACGCAGATATAAATAAACCCTCATTTCCCTCAGTGAGACAGTAACTGCTGGGACTTGGCTGACTGCCCAAAACAGATGCAAATGGGGGTGTCAAGATTGGGGGCTGCCGCCAGCATGGGGGAAGAAAGGCCCATACAGAAATCGGCATCTTTCGGGAAGGAGGCGAAGGACCAGTTCTGTATCCAGCTCTGTATCCAGTGGGAGACCCAGAAGCCTGGGCCCGTGTGTCTGGTAGGGGCTGAGGAACGGACAAACATGTCTGCATCTTCCCAGGGGTCTCCGAGTCTGCATCAGTGGGCTCCTGTCCCTGACCTTGGTTAAGGGCTTTTCTAGGAAATCAGGAGTGTGAGAATTTCTAATCCATCCCTGGACAGTCTCAAAAACTGAAGGATGGGCCAGCAAGATGGCTTAGCAAAGTGGTTACTGCCAAGCCCAGAGACCCGAGTTCGATCCCCAGGACTCACACAGTAGAAGGAACCCATGCTCCCAAACTGTGTTTTGACATTCACGCATATGTCCCCCTAACAATTACATGTCAAAAAAAAAATTGTTTTTAATTGACAGGCATGCCAGGTGGCATGGTACACGCCTGTTATCCCAGCATTCAGGAGGCTGAGGCTGAATAGTTGTGAATTGGAGGCCAGTCGGAAGTGCGTATGAAGACCCCGTCTCATGGGTAAACAGAATTAAAACTGGAGACTGAGAGAAAAATCCCTTCAGTGAAGTACTTGCCAGGTGTGATGGCTAACTCAGTGGTCAACGTGACTTTATCTTGCCACTGGGCATGCCTGTGAGACGTTCTCTTGTCCAGATCACTAACGTGGCAGGACCCAGTCTGTTTCTGGGCCACGTCTTTTGGTGGCAGCCCATGTCAGAGGACATGGAAGAAGGAAGCTTTGGGGCTTTGCCTGCTGCTTGCCCTCCTTGCTGGCAAGTTCATCTATCCCACTGGTGAGGCATTCCTTCACCTGAGTTAGGACCTACTTCCTCAGGGTTCCAGCACAGACTGAAGACCAGCAGCATTCCAGGAGTCCTCTGGGACTCCAGCACCACACTGGGACTACATGCAGGCGCATAGCCTAAACAACCACCAGCTTTCTGGCCTTTTTGTAATGAGATAGACATTGATGGACTACCTGGATCATAGCCTGTAATACCTCCCATCTAATCTGCATGCACGCACGCACACACATGTATGTATGTACATACGCGCAAATACATACACACTCATCCATTCTATCAGTTCTCTTCATTGAGAATAGGACCAGCGCCTGGCACAGTGGCACATGCCTTTAATCCTAGGAGGCAGAGGCAGGCAGATGTCTGTGAGTTTGAGGACATCCTGGTCTGTATTGTGAGTTCCAGGACAACCAGGACTATGTAGAGAGACCCTGCCTCAAATCAAACAAATAAACAAAAACAAAAGCGCTGGTCATTGCGGCATACACATCTACAATTCCAGCTTTGGGAAGGCAGAGACTGGAGATCCCCTGGGGCTCACTGGACAGTCGGCCTTGACTACTTTATTCTTGCCTAGATTACTTTATTCAGGAACATATGGCACATGAAGACAACATATAAGTTTGATCTCTGATCTTCCACACAAACGTGCATATGCACCCACACACATACCATGGGCATGCGCAATATGAGCTTGCACACACGCATACACACACACACACACGCACACACACACACAAGAGAAGAACAGATCAGATGGGCACATCATCAAGGAGGGCAGAATGGAGCAGTGTACCCCATGGAGTCTCTTCCCAGTGATCCTGAGCGCTCAGCTTCTCCACCTATAATAACATGGCAGCAGTGCCTGCCTGCTCTGAGAGATGACCCATGTTACAGACAGAACCAAAGTCCACAGACCAGGTAGTGATCCAGAGTAACACAGCCACCAAGGGAAGAGGGTACAACCGGAACCCACAACCGGAACCCACAGCGGCAGCCGAGGAGTACTTGCTGTTCTTCCAGAGACCTCAGTTCGGTCCCTAGAACCCACATCAGGTGGCTCACAACTGCCTGTAACTTCAGCTCTAGGGGAATCTAACAGTCCTCTGGCCTCCAGACCAGGGACGCCTGCATACATATGCACACATGAGTGAACACACACACACACACACACACACACACAAACTTTTTTTTTTTTTAAAAAGTAACCCAAGGCCACAATTCCTACCTAGGGATTAAATTCAGCCCCATGTAAGCTCAACAGACACCCTAGCAGTGAGCTATGGACCAGTCCTGTATTTAGAAGGGGAGAGGTTTAGATAACAACTTGTTATATAGATCTACCTGGCACAAAACCTGCTATGTAGACCAGGCTAGCTATCTTCAAACTGTGAGCAATTCCCCTGCCTCAGTCTTTTTACTTTTTAGTGCTGGGCTTATAAACATGAGTCATCATACCTAGTCCAAGCCCTTGCTGTTAAAAAAAAAAAAATCTGTCTGTCTGTCCATCCATCTGTCCCTTCCTCCCTCTCAGAAGAGACAGGGTCTCATGTAGCCCAGGCTGCTCTCATACTTATTGTACAGCTGATGATGATCCTGAACTCCCAATCATCCTGCTTCTCCCTTCTGAATGTTGAGATAACATCATTCCCAGTTTATGTAGTGCTGGGATTCAAACCCAGAGCTTTGTGTGTCCTAAGTAAACACTCTACTAAGTGAGCTATAGCCCCAACCCCATTTTTGTTGGTTTATTTTTTATTTGAAGGCTGTTGTGCTAGGTTGCCCAGGCTGAAATTGAGCTCGGTACATAGCCAGGCTAGGCTGGAACTACTGACCCTCCTGCTTCAGTTCCAAGTGCTAGGATTATAGACATGTCTGTCTCTGCTGCCATGCTCAGTTTCTCCGCACTCCTTCACTGGGCTCCAAGATGACGCCCCCTGGCCCGGCAGATGCCTACCACGTACCTCCTCTCCTCCTCCAGCTGATTGGACAGATCCACCTTCTCTTTCCTCACGTTTTCCACCAGCAACCGTGCCCGCTGCAGCTTCTCCTCGGCTTCTGCAACATACTGACCCAGAGCAAGGCCAGGACAGGGGCAAGTCAACTCCAGGCTCTCTTGGGGACAGGACAGAAGCAGGGGAGGTAGAGGAGTCCCAGTTCCCTGTTCCCTGATGGCCACCAGGCACGGCTAGTGATCCAGACATGAATAGAGGGGACTCAGGAGGGAAGGATGCAGAGACCCTACTAGGGAAGGGGATGCTAGGCTCCTCTGAGTGTGGATATAAGCTTGGCTTTATGATAGTTGTTTTGTTTTCTTTTGTTTTAATGCTAGGGATCAAACCCAGGGCCTTGTATATGTTAGGCAGGTACTCTAATGTTAAGCCATGCCCCCAGCCCCTCACTGGGAGATTCTAGGCAGGTGCTCTCCCACTGAGCCACGCCCCCAGCCCCTCACTGGGAGATTCTAGGCAGGTGCTCTCCCACTGAGCCACGCCCCCAGCCCCCTCACTGGGAGATTCTAGGCAGGGGCTCTACCACTGAGCCACGCCCCCAGCCCTCTCACTGGGAGATTCTAGGCAGGGGCTCTACCACTGAGCCACACCCCCAGCCCCTCACTAGGAGACTCCGTGCAAGAACTCAACTGCTGAACTACATTCCCAACTCTGTTGTGACCTGTATTAATCCAAGTACCCAGGGAAGGCCACCTAGCTCACCAATGGGCACAGGGAACAGAACAGAACCTCATACAAGAGACAAGCAGTAAGCCAGGTATAGTGGCACAGCCCTGTAATCTTGGCACTTGAAGAGACGGGGTGGGGCTGGGGGCAGGAGAGCTCTTGAGTTTGACTAGCCTGTGCTACATAGTAAGACTCTGTTTCAAGAAAGAAAGAAGGCCGGGCGGTGGTGGCGCATGCCTTTAATCCCAGCACTTGGGAGGCAGAGGCAGGTGGATTTCTGAGTTCGAGGCCAGCCTGGTCTACAAAGTGAGTTCCAGGACAGCCAGGGCTACTCAGAGAAACCCTGTCTCAAAAAGCCAAAAAAAAAAAAAAGAAAGAAAGAAATAAAGAAAAGGGGTAGGAGGCTGGGAAATTTGGCTCCACAGTGGAACACAGGCCTAGCATGCACGAGCCCTGAGGATGGATTTCTATTACTGCAAAAAGACATTCATACAAACAACAGAAAGAAGGACAGGAGAGATAAGTGTTCCATTCAATAAACCCTGGGCTTGGGGTAAAAGTCCTCTCTCTCTGAAATATATCTCACAGGTACGTGTGCCCCAAAGCATTATCTGAAACATGAGCAGTCCTAACCCAGAGATGACCATTTCAGTTAGGAATCTGCACACATGTAGTAAATTCCAACAAACTGTAATTTGATTGATTGATTGATTGATTGATTGATTGATTTCAGGATGCTGGGAACTGAACCTAAGGTCCTGTATGCATGAGACAAGTGATCTGCCACTGAGCTACACAGGCCTCAATCCCACTACTTCAACTATTACTGAAAAGAGAGAAACAGTGAAGGGGGGCACAGATGCCAAGCCTGATGACCAGAGTTGAATCCCTGGGGTCCATGTGACAGACGGAGAGAACCGATGTCCCAAGTTGTCCTCTGACCTTCCCGTGCACACTGTGGCACACATGATCCTCTTCCAGAAAATAAATAAATTAAAATGCACCGGAAGTTTTTAGAAAAAGAAAAAATTCATGGGCAGTGGTGGTGTATACCTTTAACCACAATACTCTGGAGGCAGAGTGGGTGGATCTCTGAGTCTAGCCTGGTTTACAGAGTGAGTTCCAGAACAGTTAGGGTTACACAGAGAAACCCTGTCTCAAACAAACAAAAACATAAGAAGGGAGACAGAGGGCTGGTGAGATGGCTCAGCGGGTAAGAGCACTGACTGCTCTTCCAGAGGTCCTGAGTTCAAATCCCAGCAACCACATGGTGGCTCACAACCATCTGTAATGGGACCCGATGCCCTCTTCTGGTGTGTCTGAAGACAGCTACAGTATACTTAGATATAATAATAAATAAATCTTTAAAAAAAAAAAGAACGGAGACAGAGACAAAAAAGTCAGTCAAGTATATAGTGGCTCACACCTATAAACCCAGCACTTAGGAGGAGGCAGGAATGTAAAAAGTTTAAGGCTAGCCCAGACAACAGGGTGAGCTTCAGTCCAGCCTGGGCTACAAAGTGAGACTCTGTTCTGAGAGAACAAAACAACAAACAAAATAAAACAAACACCCCAACCCAACCCAACCCAACCAAACCAAACAACCAAACAAAAAAAGCAGAAATCAGTTTCTGACCTAGAAAACACTGGTGCTGGAATTTTAAAAGCAGGATGCACAGGTTTAAAGGCCAGCTCCTGACTTGATCTAGGCCAAAGGGCTAAGAAGTAGTTATAGGTTTCCCTCAAGATGTGTCTGTGATGGTTTGAATATGGATGACCCAGGGAATGGCACTATTTGGAGGTGTGGCCTTGTTGGAGTAGGCGTGTCACTGTGGGTGTGGCTTTAAGACCCTCTTCCTAGCTGCCTGGAAGCTGGCTGTCTCCTGTTTGCCTTCCAAACAAAAAGTTCTGAAGCAGCTCCCCTGCACCATGTCTCCCTGGATGCTGCCATGCTCCTGCTTTGATGATAATGGACTGAACCTCTGAACCTGTAAGCCAGCCCCAATTAAATGTCCTTTATAAGAGTTGTTTTGGCCAGGCAGTGGTGGCGCATGCCTTTAATCCCAGCACTTGGGAGGCAGAGGCAGGTGGATTTCTGAGTTCAAGGCCAGCCTGGTCTACAGAGTTAGTTCCAGGACAGCCAGGGCTACACGGAGAAACCCTGTCTCAAAAAACCCAAACCAAAACAAAACAAAAAAGTTACTTTGGTCATGGTGTCTGTTCACAGCAGTAAAACCCTTAAAGATAGGACCCCTCAAAGAAATCCTATCTTGGAGAGAAGTCTGTTACAATGAAGGATGTTCTAAAAGTAAGTACAATAGTCTATCTTGTAGAGAAACTTGTTAAGTCTCAGGAAATAAACAACTCAATAGCTTCAGGAAGTCCTAGAAATTGACAAGGCTCACTCTGGCCCTTCCTCCTAAGCTTATATAAGCAGGAAAGAGCTCTCAAGCAGGACAAGCTGCCTGAGAGAGGCCCACTGACAGAGGTTCACTAACAGAGACACTTTCCAAGCTGCTGAGCTGGCTGTAGGTTATGCAGGTTATGCAGGTTATGATAAGTTTCCGGCTTTCACAAGTGTGTGGAGCGTTTCCGGTCCCATGCAGCCCAGAACCTGCTAGCCACCCACCTGCTCATGCTGTGCCTTCAGCAGGGCGATTTCTTTCTCCACCTCACAGATGTGGCTGGTAGCCTTGGCGACTTCGGCTCTCTCCAGGTCCCGCTCAGCCAGCAGCTGTTCGATGTGCTGCTGTTTCTCCTTCAGGGCCTCCTGCAGAGCTGTGGTGCCCGAGATCTTCCGGGCATAGCGTGAAGAGGTCTCTGTGAGCTGCAGAGAACAGGCATGGGCAGGACTCAAGAGAGTGTATTGTATTGATACTCCGCTTGCTCCCACTGGTCTCACATACACTAACACAGGATGGGAAGTCTTGTCCTCTGTCAGTGCCCAGGAGGCCCTAAATTCATTGCTGATTAATCCTCAAAGGCAACATGATGGCTGAGAGTCAGGCTTCAACGGGGCTGCCTCGTCTTGGTCAGCTCCACCACGGACCAAACTATACTGAATGAAGTCCCTCTGCCAAACCCAAGTGGCCTCCTCTTCTCTTCTTTCTTACCTAGGATCCATGTGACAGCCCTTTGAAATTCTCTGTCTGTATGTAAACCACATTGTTTACCCAGGGAAGGTAACTAAGAAAACTAGTCACATATATAACAAAAAATACAGATGGATCAATTTTTCCTATAAAGAGATCACACTCCACCATCCCCCCTCAACCCCAACTGAGGGGTGCCTGGAACCAGAGCGAGCTGGGAGGCTTGATCCTACCTTCACACCTACATCAGAATTCTCAAACTCCCCAGTTCTATCCTTACCAGGCCGCTACGGCTGGGCCGGCCACCAACAGAGGAGGCCACAGAGCTGACAGAGCTGATGGAAGAACTGCTGGGGCTGTGGGTCAAGGCGGAGACACCCATAGCCATACGCTTGGTCTTCTTGGCTTTTGCTGGACTGGTAGACGGGAAGCCAATTCGGATGACCTTGTGGATTGGTGCAAAGAGGCCGAACTTGGGTGGGCACTGGAAGTACCTGGGGAGCGTAAGTGATGCCATCATTCCTTGGAGTCTCCCCTGCTTCCTAATCCATCTCAGAGCCCAAAAGACACAAGTCTTTCTCAGGCCCTGCCAGCCACACCCCAAGGTGAAAGTCTCCTAGATGGAAGAGCCAGGAATGGCAATACACACCTACACCGGCATTTGAGAGGTGGAGGCAGGGATGGGACTGACAAAAGTTTACAGCTGTGGACAGCTCTGGAAACATTGTTACAAAATTTGCTGTCCATCATGTAACAAATATAGCAACAAAATGAAGGTGGGGCCTCCCACTGCTCTAAAAACCTACAAACTATCTGGAGTACCCTGCCTTTAATCTTAGCTGTTGCTGGTCTACCCCCCCCCCCCAAACCGGCTCTCTTATCCATGGGGATGCCTTGCACAAGAGAAGAATCCAGAAGGAGAGAGGTATGGTGTTAAGAGTCTAAGATGTTCAAGGCCAGCTTCTGCTACATAGAGATTTAGAAGCCAGCTGGAGCTACATAAGGCTATCGCAGTAAAAGAGGAAGGGGGCAGAGCATGAGAGTGCAGGACACCTGCAGCTCTTTGGCATCACTCAGGAGACACAGGTAATTCGAGACCGAGGCTTCTGCCTAACTCAGCCCCAGCGCTGTGTGGCAAAGGGAACACAGAAGCGAGGGCCTCTCAGTGCCTGCCTGGGACAGTGACCTCTGGCCTTAGTCCTCTTGTCAAATGGGATGAGCGTTCCCTCTGCCTAGCCTGACAGACATCATGATGTCCGGTACAGCGTGCCCAGGATTTCTCTGCCTCCCTATCTTCACCCCTTCTGATGGTCGGTCCTCAGGAGAGGCTCTCATACCTGGTCCCTGCCACCGCCCCATCGTTCTTTCCAAGGGGCTCGTCCAGCTCCACACCACACCACTCGCCTTTGGCAAAGTCCGTCTCCCCAACATATCGTACCACACCGGTCTTCGTACCACCAACCTGTTGGCACATGGAGAGAGGCAGGTCCAGAGGATGCAGGGGACAGAGGTCGAGCCTGGCAGAGGGCAGATGAGAAAGAGGAGATGCCCACGGACGGCTGGGAGGGACAGGGGTTCTAACAGGTCACTTGGCTGCTACGGGGAAGGGCACAGGTTTGAATAGAGACACAGACCTGAACTCAAACTTTGCTGAAGTTGCATGAGCTTGACCAAGTTACAGAACCTCTCCAAATCTCAGCGCCATCATTTACCAAAAGAATTTTCGTGATAATTAAGTACTGTATGAATGTAGCATCTGCATGATGCTAGAGCCTCGGTAAATGCTCTCAGTGAAAACACAAAAGTAGTTTTCAGGGCTGGGGCGTGGCCCAGCAGTAAAGCCCCTGCCTAGAATCCCCCAGGGAGGGGCTGGGGGTGTGGCTCAGTGGTAGAGCCCCTGCCTAGAATCCCCCAGGGAGGGACTCGGGGCGTGGCTCAGTGGTAGAGCCCCTGCCTAGGATCCCCCAGGGAGGGGCTGGGGGCGTGGCTCAGTGGTAGAGCCCCTGCCTAGAATCCCCCAGGGAGGGGCTGGGGGTGTGGCTCAGTGGTAGAGCCCCTGCCTAGAATCCTCCAGTGAGGGGCTGGGGGCATGATCTAATGATAAAGAGCTTGTCTAGCATGTATGAGATCCTAGGCTCCATTCCAACACCACATAAAAATTAAACATATGAGGGCTAGAGAGATGGCTCAGTGGTTAAGAGCACTGACTATTCTTCCAAAGGTCCTGAGTTCAAATCCCAGCAACCACATGGTGGTTCACAACCATCTGTAATGAGATCTGACGCCCTCTTTCTGGTGTGTCTGAAGACAGCTACAGTGTACTTACCTATAATAATAAATAAATCTTTAAAAAAAAATTAAACATAGGAAGGGCTCAGTAGGTTAACATCTTGCAACCCTGGCAACCTTAGTTCAATTCTTGGAATCCTCAATAAAGAGTTTCTGACTTCAGACCCATGATGTAGCACTAGTGCCCCATCCCACACAAACATATACACACACACACACACACACACACCAACATACATACATACACACATATACATACACTCATGCATACACACATATATGCATACACATATACACAATATGAACATGTACACACATAAATACACATAATAATAATGAATAAATAGAATGAGAGAGAGACTCCTGAGCCCCGCTGAGGAGCCATTCCTGGCTTCTGGGAAAGGCAGACTCACTTTCCCTCTAGGATGTGGCTGCTGGTAGGTTGCCCACGGCTCCATTTTCATGAGCATGCAAGTTGCACTAACCAGATCCAGCCGGATCATAAATATAAAGAGGGCATTAGAATAGGAGAAGGGTTTGTTGGGAAGGGGTCAGGGGAGTGTCAGGAGGAGTGGGTGCTGGAGTCGATATGATTAATAAGATACACTGCATACATGCATGGGCTTGTTGAAGAATAAATAAAAGGGTTTTTTGTTGTTGTTGTTTTGTTTTGTTTTTAGGACAGGGTCTCACTATGCAGCCCTGGATAGCTTGGAACTTACAAGGTAGACCAGGTTGGCCTCAAACTCACAGAGATCCACCTGCCTCTGCCTCGCATGTGCTGAGGTTAAGGTTGCGCGCCTCTACACTCAACAACGAGACGGACTCTTAGACACTGGAGAGTTTACTCAGAAGACTGGTGCTGACTTCCAAGAACCCTCATGGGAGCTCACAACCACCTGTAGAACTTCAAGCTAGACACACACATAAATTAGAAGTCCTGACACTTGCAAGACCAGGTTTATCTGGTCTAATTTTCTTTCTAATGTTGTGATAAAACACTGTGACAGAAAGCAACTGAGGTGAGGAGAGGGTTTCTTTAGCTCACAATTCCAGGTGATAGGTCTAACACTGTGGGGAAGTCAAGGCAGGAAATTAAAACATCCCATCCCCAGTCAAGGGCAGAGAGTGAACAAATGCACACGTCTTTTGTTTGGTTCTTATACTCAGTTAACTTTCTCTGTTCTTATATAGTTCAGGATCCCCTGCCTAGGGAATGGTGCCACCCACAGTAGGCTGGGCCCCATATTAACTAATAACCAAGACAACCTGCTTCCCAGACATGTCCACATGCTAGTGTGACCTGGACAGTTCCTCATTTGAGACTCCCTTCCCAGCCAATTCTAGACTGAGGCAGTTAAAACTGACAAGTACAAAAACAAAACAAAACAAAAACTAACCAGTACATCCTCCACCCTTCTAATGATGCAATTATTTAACACAGTTCTTCATGTTGTGGAGACCTGCACTTATTCTCACTGCTACTTTGTAACTGTAATTTTGCTACTGCTATGAATCATAATGTAAGTAT
>NW_022196905.1:128366591-128367699 GCF_008632895.1 Mastomys coucha
GTTAAGAACTAGTACAATACACCTTCCAAGGCCAAGAAGTTTCTCTCCTTCCTCTTCCCCCAAACACCATTTCCTCTTTCAGTGGAATGATTCCGTAATCATGTCCATCTCTCTAAATAGCAAGCTGTCTGCTGTAATTTCTGTTTTTAAACTTCTGGGGTATTTTTAACTGACACATAAGAATGGTTCACACTTCAGCAATCCTCATTTTCTTAAGACAGACAAGAGCTGTATTTAAAAACAGGACAGTGTGATTGTGAGTACAGGATCCGTATGTCTACAACAGGTGCTGTTCAAATCAGGGGAACTATTGTTTCCATTCCTTGATATAGCAATCCTTTTTGTTGTTGTTTTTGACTTTTAGGTTTTTGTATAGGGAGCCTTTGGAGAGCCCTCAAGTCTTCATGATAAAATACAAACGGGGGCTTGGGATGTAGCTCAGTTGGCAGAGCACTTGCTAGCATGTAGGAGGCCCTGGAATCCAACCCCAGCACTGCCTCACTAGACATACATGCCGTAATCCCAGCACTGACAAAGTAGAGGCAGGAGGACCAGGAGTTCAAGGTTATCCTCAGATACACAGCAAGGCTAACGCTCCCTCTATGTGTCTATACAAAATCTCCGTGTGTGCCTATGTCCACGTGACAGGTACATGTGCACATGGGCCAGAGGTCAATGTCAAGTGCTTCCTGATCATGCTCCGCCTTAGGTCTTGAGACAGGGTCTCTTGCTAAACCCAGAGCCCACAGATTTAGCTAAGCCGTTGGTCAGCAAGCCCCAGGGGTCCTCCTGACTCCGCCTCCCCAGTGATGGGGTTGCAAGCATGCACCCCCGCTACAGCCTGCATTTTTCACCTTGGTTCTGGGGGTTTACCTCAGGTCCTTGTAGTTTACCTTCTGAGATATTGCCTCAGTGCTTTGATGCTGTTCAGAGACAGGTCTTGTTCTGTAGCCCATATTGCCTCACTTTGTAGCATAGGCTAACCTCAGACTCACTGGCCATGCGGCCATGCCTCACTGCTCCTAACTTAATCTTCTTCTTCTTTTTTTTTGTTTTTGTTTTTGGTTTTTGGTTTTTTTTGTTTTTTGTTTTTTGTTTTTTTTTTTTT
>NW_022196905.1:128367800-128372958 GCF_008632895.1 Mastomys coucha
ACTCAGAAATCCACCTGCCTCTGCCTCCCAAGTGCTGGGATTAAAGGCGTGCACCACCACCGACCGGCCTAACTTAATCTTCTAACACATCTCGGCATTTTCTTATTCAGTATTCATATTTTCTCTCCCTCAGTCTTTCTGCCCTGATGAATATTCATGCACACACATGAATATTCATGCACGCATATTTGTCTCCACATGAATATCTGTAGTGATATGAATATTCATGATCCTATATTCGCTGGTAGTCTGAAGTGCCTTCTCCTATTTTGCAGATGACTGACCATCTTCCCCATGGAAAGTTCTAGATGCCTCTACCATGGAGACTGCAATGTGGGCCACCAGCCTCAGGAGAGTGGAGTAGGAAGAGAAATCAGGGCTTTGGCCTGGAGGACAGAAGTTCACCGTTGAACTTTCATCCTCCTGCCTCTACTTCCCAAGAGCTATGATGACAGGCATGTTGGCTTATGGGGTGCTGGGGATCAAACCCTGGGATTTATGCACACCAGGCAAGCACTCTTAACAACTGAGCTATACCCCCCCCCGCCCCCATGCAAAATTGCCGTTTTATAAAAGTGTTATTATTGGTCATGGTATCTCGCAGACATGACCCAAGTCCCAGGCCAGCCAGAGTTACCCAGTGATAGATACCCTGTCTAAAAAGAAAGAATGGCTAAACTTAAATACCACCACCCCTCGCCCCCTGCAAAGAAGCTTGATTAAAGGCTCAGTCCCAGCTGGGGCACTACTGAGAGATTAGATAAAGAAGGATTCGTCCATGTTAGCCCACCCGGTGAGTTCAGAGCTGGATGGGCTGTCAGGAGGCGGGGCCTGGTCGGAGGAAGTAGTCATTGTGATTGTATCGACTTCTCATTCCTAAGCTGCGCACTTAGCCTGTGCTCCACTCCGCCATCTCCCCCTCCCTCTCTTTCTGGCAACCACAAGGTTACCAGCTTTCTCCCGCCATGCCCTTCGGCCTTGTTGTTTCCTGCTGACTACCGGCCCAAAGCGATGGAGCTGGCCAACTTTGAACTGGACCCTCTCTTTTGTCGTGCTTAAACCCATCTTTCCTCCCCTAAGTTCTTTTCACCTCAGGTATTATCACAGCCACAAAAAAGCTGATGGAAGATGGGAACCGAGACCCAGAGAGGTTAATACACATGCCCAGGGCCACCCAGCAACAGGCTTCAGCGCCTGGGTTCTCTCCACTGTTATCCTATGTGGTTGGTACCAATGAGTAATGAATATGGCCTCAGCCTGAACGTTGCTCAAGTTTTTTAGTCTCTTCTCTGCTCAGTCCCTGGGGTCCAGCTTATTCACGAGGGAATGAGGGGTAAAGAGAGTTGGGGTTCCCAGCCAGGTACCACCCACACTTACCAGCACACGGTCCCCCAGGTGGAGGTCCTTGTCACCGCGCTTCACAGAACCACTGTCCGAGAGGTTGGAACCAGACTCATTGCCCGTCTTCACGGAGCTGTTAAGAACACTCTCCCGCAGGGGGATGACTCGGCCGGTGAGTGGGGGCGTGGCCGTGCCAGAATGTAGGGATAGGTTCTGGGCGGTGAGGGATTCCACCGAATGGGCATCGCTGCCCGAGCCTTCAGCCGTAGGCTGGCGGGTCAGCTTGGAGGGCCGTGTGAAGATGCCCTGTAGAGCCGGGCACTCGAAGTAGCGCACGCCACCCACAGCTCCATCGTTCTTGCCCACCGGGTCGTCCAAGACCACACCGGCCCACTGGCCTGGCGCAAACTGTGTCTCACCCAGGTACTGCACCACTCCTGGCTTCACGCCATTCACCCACACCCTCTCGCCCACCACAAAGTCTCCCAGGAAGTCATCACCCACTTCAGCTGCCTTTGGACCTGGCTTCTCAGAGACGGTGGTGGCGGCTCCAGCCGAGGAGGGGCCCGATGCCTGTTTGTGCAGGGGAGACCCTGTGGATAAGGTAAGAGGCAGGAGTTAGGGCTAGCCTGGGAACTAGGGCATAGACAGCCAGAGCTGGAGTGTAGGTTGTCTTACTAAGGAAACTGAGGCAGGCATGCGTCGCTCGGCAGTTTGACCTGTGAAAGGCTTATTCCCTCCAGAGAGTGGGCAACCCAAAGTCTTTCCTTATTCTTCTGGCACCCACCCAAGGATATCCAATGTTTGAGTTACTCCGGGACACAATGCCATCGACAAAGTCCACACTAGGGTTGTGGGGACTGTGGCTGACAGGGTAGAACTGTATGGGACTGAGTTCCATCCTCAGGACATCAAAAAACAAACAATGGTCTGGTGAGGTGGTCAGTGGGTAAAGGAGCCTAATGACCTAAATTCAATCCCGGGACACACCTGTTAGAAAGAATCAACTTCCACAGGCTGTCCTCTGATCTCCAGTGACCTCCAGATGTGTGCCACAGAATGAATGCCACTCCCTCCCATAATAGATAAACGCATACAAAACGGTTCTGTAAAGCGTGCTTGGCATGCCTAGGCAGCTATGGGCCCTCACTGGTGACTCACCCCACCACTGAGGACCCCACTCTACTTGTCTCTTTGCATAAAGAACAAAAAGGGGTTCCGGGGTTTGGGGCACCCAACGTAGCTATTCTTAGAAAGGAGCTACCAGCTCAGCTGTCTCTACTCTCAGCTGTCCCAGCCCACAGGACCCCCAGATAATCTCTCCCGACCACCCCCCACCTCTCTCCAGGGTCACAGGTCCCTCCAACCAATTGCTTCAACAGCTGCTACACCTCAGGTCTCACGTCTGTGATGTCAACACAGCTGCCCTGATTTATATTTCCTTTTAGCCACCACCCCCACCCCTTGGTCCTCCCAGCTGCCCTGCCTCAGAGAGATCAAACTCTTCTTAAATTCCCCCCAGAGACTGGCAGAGAGATTTCGGCCGCCTGGGACTGGGAGAGAACAGAATGCCTCTAATATAGCATCCTATCCCCCACCAAAGTCATTTGTAACACACTGGCCGGGCTTGGCTAAACCCCCTCACTAAATAGGTGCCTCAGTTTCTCCATGAGACTAGATAAGATACACACACACACACACACACACACACACACACACACACACACGCTTGGTTCTGATTTTTATTGTAATTTTTTTTTCAAGACAGGGTTTCTCCAGATAGCCCTGACTATCTTAGAAATGGCTTTATAGACCAGGCTGGACTTGAACTCACAGATCCACCTGCCTCTGCCTCACAAATCCTAGGAGGATAAAGAATCAAAAGTAAGCCAGTCAGTGGTGGTGCACCACTTTAATCCCAGCAGCACTTGGGAGGCAGAGGCAGGCAGATTTCTGAGTTCAAGACCAGCCTGGTCTACAGAATGAGTTCCAGGAAAACCAAAAAAAAAAAAAAGAATCAAAAGTAAATGGTCATCCTCAGCTATGCCCAGAGTCTGGAGCCAGTCTGGGCTACATGAGAACCTGTCTCAAAAAACCATTTTTTAAATAGGTTTCATGTTCAAACTAAACATAATATGCTAGCACATGCCCTTAATCTTTAATTCTAGCGCACAGGAGGCAGGCTGGACCAATTCTAGGCCAGTCAGGTCTACATACTGAGTTCCAGGGCTAATCAGGACTACAGGGTAATACTGTCTCCATAAAAAAAAAAAAAAAAAGTTCCTAGTGGAGCTTTGATGCAAAAGACTAAGGCCAAAGTGAAAAGAGAAACAGCTGGGCGTCGGGTTCAACAGCAGGTGTGGGGACCCAGATGGCACTGTCCCCTGCATGAAAGGACTCGAGACTTGCCTTGTCTTGGATAGGAGACAGCCTTTTCTTTTTCGTGTGTGTGTGTTGGGGGGTGTATGGGTGTGTGTGTGTGCATGTGTGTGTGTGCTTGCTCATACATGTGCCATACATGCATATCCCATGTGTGTTGTGTGCAGGTGTTGGTGGAGGCCAGAAGAGGGCGTGAAGTCTTTGGAGTGTCCTCTAGGTGGTTGTGAGCTGCCAACTGTGCAAAGGTGCTGGGAAATGGCAGCTGCAGGAGCTGCCAGTGCTCTCAAGCACTGAGCCTTCTGTCTGGCCCTTATCCTTGCTGTCACACTCACTGGGCTTGCCAGTTACCTGTCTCCCTCGCACTGGGATTACAGTGGTTGTGAACCACCTCACCAGATACCCGATTCTTCTTCTTCTTCTTCTTCTTCTTCTTCTTCTTCTTCTTCTTCTTCTTCTTCTTCTTCTTCTTCTTCTTCTTCTTCTTCTTCTTCTTCTCCTTCTCCTTCTCCTCCTTCCCCTTCCCGTTCCCGTTCCCCTTCCCCTTCCCCTTCTCCTTCTTTTTTAAAGTGTCTTGAGTAACCTAGGCTAGCCCTGAATCTGCTATGGAGCTAAGGATAACCTTGAACTTCTGATCTTTTTCTGCCTCTCCATCTGAAGTGCTGTGATGTCAGGCACAGACCACCATGTTTATTTATGTAGGGCTGGGGATGAAACCATGGCTTCCTGCACGCTAGGTCACCAGAGTCACATTCCAGTCTCAATCTGTTTTTATTTTTTTAACCTAAGGCTTTGGGGCTTGAATACGGGTTCCCCACTCTTGCAAGGCAAGCAGTCTATGGGCTCAACTATTTGACATGGCTTTTCCTTACCTGCCAAGACTCAGTCAGGAGGAACCCCAGTTCAATGAGCAAGTATCTGGCCAACCCTGCGGTCGCAAGGATGCCACAAGGGAGGACAACTGAGGGCCAGCAAGGGGTGGGGGAAGGGTGGCACAGCAAGAAGAGAAGTTATAATTCAGCCAGTTAAGGGCCATGGGGGAAACTGGAGGGAAGGGATGTCCAGCCTTGAATGAGGTTCCCATAATCTATTACCTCATGGAGTTATGAGCTGCTCGTAGCCTCAGAGGAACGTTCCTTGCCTACTCTGCCAAAAGGCCGGCACAGGGCCAGTGAGATGGCTCGGTGGGGAAAGGTGGCTTGCTGCCAAGACTGACCAAAATGTGATCTCAGGGCCAAAATGGTGGAGGGGGAGAACTGACCCACCCAAGGTGTCCCCTGACCTCCCTTCATGAGCATACCATGATGCATGTGCATGGCATGCACACACACACACACACACACACACACCATGATGCATGTGCATGGCATGCACACACACACACACACCATGATGCATGTGCATGGCATGCACACACACACACACATACACACCATGATGC
>NW_022196905.1:128372985-128386736 GCF_008632895.1 Mastomys coucha
ATGCATGTGCATGGCATGCACACACACACACACATACACACCATGATGCATGTGCATGGCATGCACACACACACACACATACACACACCATGATGCATGTGCATGGCATGCACACACACACACACACACACACACACACACACACACTCGGTGGTTAAGAGCACCTACTGCTCTTGCAGAGGAGCCAAGTTAGGTTCCAGTTCCCACCGTATGCGGCTCACAACTGCCTGTAACTCCAGCTCCGAAAGGTCCAGTACCCTCTTCTGGACTGCACTACTGTATACATCCACACACAGAACAGACACATAATTTAATACAAATATTTTAAAACATGATAATATTAATTTGGGGAGGGGAAAGGGAAGGTTCAAAGACAAGGTTTCTCTGGTTAGCCCTGGGTGTTACTCTGGAACTCAGCCCGCAGACCAGGCTGGCCCCAAATTCAGAAATCCGCCTGCCTCTGCCTCGAGAGTGCTGGGATCAGAGGTGTGCACCACCACCACACCCGGCTGCAATACTGTTAAAAAATCCAGCACGGTCCTCATCTCCCACATTCTAAGTTGGCTTTCCTCATTAGTGATCCCTCTCTTCTGGAGGGCTTTGATGCAATGGGAATATGGCCCTGTTGGTAAGAGCACATTCATGAAGGCCACTCCCAACACCCCAGAAACTTGATGTGATGCCACATGCCTCTTATCACAGCATTTTGGGTAGTAGAAGCAGGAGGGTCAGGAATGCAAGGTCATCTCTGGTTATATGTAATGAGTTCAAGGCTAGCCTGAGCTACATAAGACACCCCCACACACTTTTTTAAGATAAAAAGAAAAAGAAAAGAAAGCTGGGGAAATGGCTCAGTTGTTATGTATATGCGATTGTTCTATAAGACCTGGCTTTGGACCTAGAACCACCATAAACGCAAGGGGGGCACATGTCATGCTGGCCTCACAAGGGGAACCCTGGAGGATGGGTGTGAGACAACCCACATCGATGTGCTTGGGGTTTGACTGAGAGACCCTGCCTTAATGACTATGGAGGAAGAAGAAATGAAGAAGGATCCCCAAACCACCCCAGGCCAACACAGGCACACACATTCACACACTCACACACGTACAGATGCACCCCAATGTGCACATGTACGTAGGCCTTACCAGGACCTTCAGAGACAACTATCAACTCTGGGATGAACCTGATTTTGCCCTGACAGCCTTGGAGGGATGAAAAAGACCCTATGCTTGGTCCTTGGCCTTCTAGGAGATGCCCACTCCTCTAGATGTTCTCGTAGCACAGGATGCTGCTAAGTGGCATAGTGAGATTAGCTTCCAAGTCCAAACAAGAAACTCCTCACACAAAGTTAAGTGTTCTTTCCCTGCGGGCTTTCCCGGAGCTTTTAATATGTTAATGTGCACCTCAAACACACAAAAGGAGTTAGGAAGAAGGTGAGTCTATAGCGTTACTGAATTTGCAGTCTCTGCCAGTGAGAGATACTGAACCGATGATGGGGGTCAACCGGATGATGGGGGTCACCCTGCCACAGATCCTACAGTTTCTTCTTGGTGGTACCTAAGGAGGCCTGCAGGTCCACTTGTGCCAACTCTAACAACCCCTCACCCGGCAGCCCCACAAGCCCCTCGCTTGACATCCCTCCCCCTCCTCCAAGGCCACGGTGGTGCTGGGTTTTCTTAGTTTGTATAATCTACCTGCTGAGTTACTAACCTCCAGGAACTGACTGTACACCAACTCCCCTCTAGACAGACCTTCTGCCCTTAGGGAGGTCGATTTCCCCCCACCACACTCCCAGCAAGAAACACACATGCACACTCTGACGCCCTGAGTAGCTTTCTGTTCCAAGCCCTTTCTTTCCTCCCCCAGGGGCTCTCAAAGGCACAGGCCATGAAGGAAGGAATAACAGATCTCCCTGGAATGACATCCTCCTTCAATCAGCCTTCGGACAGCTCCCACCCCTATGGCGCCCAAGGAAAGCTGAGTCTGTCCCATACACAGGAAGAGCCCTCTGTAGTTTGAACACCCCCACCCTGTGGCACAGCCGCCAGCAAGGCTGCCTCTGTAGCCCGCTTCCTTGAAGGCATCCTCCATCCCAAAGGGCTCAGTATCCTTCCAGAGTCAAATGCTATTCATAATCTCCTCTGTTCCCCCACACACACTTGGAGCCTGCAAAGAGCTGGGGAACCCCAGTAGGGTTCAGGAGGGTGTGACAGGTTCTTACCCTGAAATGAACAGAGCCAGCTCCCCATGGAGAAATCTTCAGGCACCGGCCATAGAGCCCTGCAGGCAGGCAGGCAGGCGCTGGCCTTGGTCTCCGCCTCCCAGATCAATAGTGGACAGAACGTCAGGAGTGTTCGGAGGCAGCCCTGCCCCCTGCCACATAGCCCCAGAAAAGCTCATCTTGGCTTCCCCATCCCCATGCCATTAACAAGTTTTAGGATGTGGTTAGGGGAGGGAGTGGAGGAGCCTGCCTTAAAAGAATCCTCTTGACCTTGGCGGAATGAAAGTAGCAAGGGCAACAGGGAGGCCTGGTCCCCCCAATGCCTCGAGCGACATCTCTGACTAGGCACCAAAGTGATGGGCAGGGAGCAGAGGAGCTAGCCTAGACCTCAGTCCCAAGGAGAGTGAAGCAGAAGGATTGCTACAGGATCTAGGCCAGCCCAGATTACACAGGGAAACTATCTCAAAAGTAAGAGAGGAGGGTCAGCAAGATGGCTCAAGGATGACTCAAGAAGCATTTGTCAAGGGCTGGAGAGATGGCTCAGCAGTTAAGAGCACTGACTGCTCTTCCAGAGGTCCTGAGTTCAATTCCCAGCAACCACATGGTGGCTCACAACCATCTGTAATGGGATCTGATGGCCTCTTCTGGTGTGTCTGAAGACAGCTACAGTGTACTCATATATATTAAATAAATAAATCTTTTTTTTTTTTTTAAAGAGGCACTTGTCTCCAAGCTTGACAACCTGAGCTCAATCCCTGGGCCGTGCATGGTGGAGGGAGAGAACTCATTCTTACAAGCTGTCATCTGACCTCCACACACCTGCTGTGGCACATCTGCCCACACACATACACATATGAAGTAAATAATATAAAAATATATTTAAGAAAAGAAACATACATCTGAGGGACTCAGATATAGTTCATTGGCAGAGTGCTTGCCCAGAATTTCCCAGCAAAGGACTGGGGCATGGCTCGGTTATAGAACGAGCTATCACCCTGGCTTATTTGAATGAGGCAAGATAAATGCTCTGATACGGTGGGTTAGAGGCACAGCCAGGGAGAGCCCTTCAGAGCCAGTCTTAACAACAGAAATACGATGGCTGCCTATGGCCCATACTCCCTGCTTGATAACCCCAGATCCCAGCTGCCCAGCACATCTTCCAAGGGCCAGAAGGGACCTCTCAGGTATGGTATTAGAAGGAGACTCCAGAGACTGGGAAGATGGCTCAGTGGTAAAGTATTTGCCACACATGCATGAGGACCTGAGTTCGAATTCCAGGACCCATATAAAGCTGGACATGGTCATGTACCCTCAGCTCTTGGACAGTAACATGGGTGCATGAGACAGGAGAATCCCCTGGAGGTTTGTGGGCCAGCTAACCTGGTGTAAACAGGTAGATAGAAAATATCCAGTATCCCATGAGTCTTCTAGGCCAGCTAGGACTACACAAAAGAGAGAGACCTAAACAAGACAGAAGCTTCCCGAATACCTGCAGTCCTCTGACCTCTGCATTGTGTGGTGCACACCCGGTACATGAACACACACACACAAGATTAAAGGAGACTTCAGAGAAAGGCTGCTGTTCATAACCGAACAGGACCTCCCTTCCCTGTGTACCTGTGCAGGTAGGTACCTGACGTCGTGAGCCCTTTTCTCCTGTCCACAGCCCAGGATTGATGCTAACACTTACCTGGATCCTTCCAGAGCATCCAGGGGTGCTCCATCCTATCCACACTCCTCCACCTAGCTCCATACCTGCCTAACTTTCGAACCACCTCTCCTTGCATTCCAGGGAGACGCCCACCCCTGAAGTCTCCCCTGGGGCCCTGCTGCACCCTGGGTCATACTTCTGGGTACCAAGTCAGGCCTTCCCTGCTACACATGGCATCCATCCAGGCTGTTTCCCATGCCAGACCCTCTCTGCCCAAAGCTGACATCATGCCTTGGGAGGGAGCCACAGCCTAGCTTCCCAAGGCAGGCGCCAATTCGCAGATGGATCTCTCAAATCGTCCTGGGTGTTCCCCACAGAGTCTTCAGAGCTTTGTTTTATGGACTGATTGATATATTCGTTTTGGGGCAGGGGCTCTTATGTCCCAGGCACTAGCTTCAAGGATAACCTTTAACTTTTGACCCTTCCCCTATTTCCCAGAGGCCGAGATGACAGATAGGCATCACACAGAGTTTATGTAGTGCTGGGAATGGAACCCAAAGCTTCGTGCATGCTGGTACTCTACCAACCAAGCTACATTTCCAGACAATGTCTGTTTATTTTTGAGACAGGGTCTCCCATATTTAGTCCAGGCTAACCCTCCTGTTTCAGCCTGAGTGCTGGGATGACTTATGTGTCATTGTGCCTGGCACCTCCACTCTGGAGAGCAGATGACCAGTCCTATGGGTGAGTGAGAACGTGAAGGGCCAGCAGGAATGGGGACGATGTTCCCTAGAACTCCTATTTAACCTTATTCCCAAGTCTCTGGCACTGACACCCCAAAGGATGGTAGAGCCTTTGCCTAAAATCTCCTAGTGAGAGCCTTGGGTGTGGCTCCGTAGTAGAGCACCTGCCTAGAAATACATACACGCGCACGCACACGCATGCGCACACATGCACGCACATGCACACGAACACGCATGCGCACACTCCCATGAGGGGCTGAAGTTGGAGGGGCTGGAGTTGTGACTCAGTGTTGGAACACCACTCTGGCATGTGTGAAGCTCTGGATTAAATCCAAGACACTTGGAATAAAAGAAACTGGGTCCTCACTTGATGAGGGCCAATGAAGAAAGAACCCAGAAGGGACAATAGGCCTTTCTCCCTGAAGGTCATGTCCTGGCCTTGGGCCAGGCTGGCTGGTACACTTCCCCAGCCACTAGGATCCACGGAGCCACCCCTGCTGGGAGCCTACTAAGAGCCAGATCTTGTCTCTATGTACTTAAAATTCTTTTTAAAAATATTTCTTTATTGTATGTATATGGGTGTTTTATTGCATGTAAGTATGTGCACCACATATGTGCAGTGCCCGACCAGAAGAGGGCACTGGATCCTCTAGAACTGGAGTTACAGACGGTTGTGACCCACTGTGTAAGTGCTGGGAGCCATGCTTGGGTCCTCTGCAAGTGCAGCAAGAAGTGTTCTTAACCACTGAGCCATCTTTCCAGCTCCTGGAACTCTGTCTTGGTTGTATGTAGTATGTATGATGTTGGTTGTGTGCATGCCTGGGAGACAGGGGTTGGGTATATGTTGGGGTGTGTGTCATAGTTCTTGGAAGACGACTTGCAGGAATCATTTCTCTCTGCACCACGTGGGTCCAGGGACTGAGCTCAGTAGTCCAACAATGCAGTTTCACAACCCTCCTATTACTCAGCTCCTCCAAGGAACTGGCCTGACTCAGGATGGTGGCCCTGTGGCCTTCCTATGACAGGCAGTGAGCATGCACTGTTCGCCTGGATGACTGTACATTTCCTCTCTGGCCTAGTCCTCCCCTCGGCCCCATGGTCCATGCTCACAGTGGAGATAATATACCTTGGGGTCCTCTAGGCCACACTCTATACAGCTCCTCCTACATTGGAAAGACACCCGAATCCCTGCCCTTCACCCCCTACTTCTGACACCCCCGTACACATCAGCTCCCACTCTTTTCCACACAGATGTGTCTTTGTACGTAAACATATTTATGTCTATACATATACACGTGTGCATGCATGCAGAAGAAGCCAGAGGTCAGTACTGAGCGTCATAGTTTCATGTCTATTTCTGTGACAAGATGCCCTGACGAACGCAACTTAAGGGAGAAAGGGTTTATTTTTAGCTCACCATTCCGGGTCATAGGCTATCATGGTGGAGAAGTCAAGGCAGACACTTAAACAGCTGCTCACATCACGTGCACAGGCAAGAGCAGAGAAAAAGGAATGCTTGCCTGCTCAGTGACCAGCTGGCTTTCTCTACTTTCATACAGTTCACGGCCCCAAACCAGAGAACGGTGCTGTCCGCTTTCAGGCTGGGTCTTCCCAGGTCCATTAACAATAGAGACAGGATCACAGGCCAGCCCAACATAGACAGTCCCTCATGAGACTCTCCTACCATGTAGTTCTGGATTGTATCAAGTTGACAATTGAAACTAACCATCATATTGGGTGTCTTACTTTATTACTTTCTACCTCCTTCTTCGAGGCAGGGTGTCTGCCTGTCTGTCTGTCTGTCAGAACCTAGAACTGACCAATTCAGCTAGGCCGGCTGGCTGGCAAGCATGGGGTTCCTCTTGTTGCACTGCCATCCCCTGTGTTTTACATGGACACTTGGGGATCCAAACTTAGGCCCTCGCACTTGCACGGTAAGCACTTTACCAATCAAGAATCCTCCCAGCCCGAGCTTGATCAGTTGTTTTTCTCCTGCACAAGCCAAATTAAATCCTCCCCCGGGGCTTTTATATCACCATTCCTATCCCCTCCTGCAAAATGACTTCCTCTACAAGATCAGTCAGTGTGTCAGTCTGCCAGTTTGTCTGTCTGTCTGTCTCTCAGCTGCTTCTACTGGAATGCCTCCCATGAATAAGAAGGGAAACTGGGCTGTACTGGACCAGCAAGCCCGCTGGGAATCAGCTGCTGGCTCACCTCACATTGCAGCTTCCTGGCTGTTTCCCTTCTTTGCCTCACATTTTCTGCACCGCCTACCACCCTCACGCTCATCGCCACCCTCACTACCCCACCATCCCTACCACCATCACCATCATCATCCCCTACCCCACCCTCCCACCCCTCCAACCCAGCTTGTGCAGTCTGATCACTACCTGGTGTCTCCAAACCTCTGGGGACAACTGACTGAGATGGATGGAGTCCTATACTTCTTGGAGTGTAACCTAAGCAGGGACCATGAGGAGCTGTGCCTCTCTGAGTTACTCATCAAAGAGAAAAGGGAGAAACAATCAAGATTCCCACTGCAAAGACTACAGAAAGTCGAGTCTCCAGATGGGCATGGTGGCTCTTGCTTATAGCCCCAGCCCTATAGGATGAGCAGGCAGAACATGAGTTCAAGGCCAGCCTGAGCTACAAGACTAAGACCTTGTTTGAAAAACTAACCAAACTATCTCTAATTCTAGCACGCTCTCTACGATACTCAGTGTTAACCACCAATTTGACAGGATCTGGACTCTCCCGGGAGACGGGCCTCTGGGCATGCCTGTGGAATTATCATAATTCATTTATGGGATATTGAAAGACTCATTTTAATGGTGCATAGGACATTCCCTGAGGAGGGAAACCTGGATGGTATGGAATAGAGACAGCTGAACAGGAGCATGCATGCACCTCTCTGTTTCTCTGTGAGACGTGACCAACGGTTTCAAATTCCTTGTTACTTAGACTTTCCCCACAGTGATGGAGTTCTTGAACTGTGAACCAAAACCCAACCCTTCTCCCTCAAGTTGCTTCTGACAGGGTATTTTATCACAGTGACAGCAAAGAAACTAAGAAACCCCCTTGTGGTTCATAATTGCCCTGTTGGAGTTGAGGATTTGGCTCCGTTGATAGAGCATTTGCCTGTCAAGCACAAAACGCTGGATTCCATTCCCAGCACCGCATAAACTGGGCATGGTGGTACATCTGCACCCTTAGCACCTTAGGGGCAGAGGCAAGAGAATCAGTGAATGTCTAAGGCTAGCCTGGGCTATGTAAGAAGTTTCTGAGTACCGAAACACCAATACCTCTGAGTTAGCCACACCACTCTGTTAGTAACCCCAATAAATTCACTGGTTCATCATGACAGACTCTGGTGGAATCTTTATTTTTGCCCTGAAGCTGGTATCCTATCTGAGTGGGATACATGTTTGGTTTTGTCCCCCCTAGGAAAAGTCCCCATGCTGAGGCCCCCATTCCTCTCTTGCCCTCACATACCTTCTTTGGAGCCGCTGGCTGATGCCACCATAGAAGATGAAGCAGACCCGATGGATGGCCTGCCCACAGGACTGGAGTGCTTCCCCCCTCGCCCAGGGGGCTTCAGGCCACTGGGCTTCTGCATGCCGGTGCCACTAGAAGGGCAGTCAAAGGCAGACGACGGTCACATCCTCTCTGCCATCCTCAGTCACCTGTGGGCAGAACACAAGAGGGATGGAGTCACGATGTTCTCATTAGGGCCTGGGAACTTGGCCGGTCCCAGTGGTCCAGAAACCGACAGAACCCCATTAGAGGATGCCGGTATTTCCTTTCTGTTCTGCTTAAGATAGGGTATCATGTAGCCTAGGCTGGCCTCATGATATAGAAGAGAAAGACACTGAACTCCTGCCTTCATCTTCTGAGGGTGGGGTTTACAGATATAAGCCAGCATGCCTGATCTACTTGAATCTAGGGATGGAACTCAGGGCTCCCTGTGCTGCACAGACACTCTGCTCTCTGTATGTGGTTTTTCTGACACACAGTCTCACTATATATCCCGGGCTGGCCCTTCCAACCCTATCCCAGCCTCCTGAGTGTGATGGTTACAAGCTCCACTAGACTGTAATATTTACAGACAGACAGAGCTGAGATGTTTGCTTTGGGACTGCTTGGGTGTGGCTGCAAGATGCTTCATGAACCAGGGGCAGCTAGCTGCTGAGCTACGCCACCAAAGAAGGCAGGTCAGAGTTCAGGCTGGCCTCCATTAATCCCACTTGCTTGTTTAGCCTGTGCCTATCTGAAGGGGACCACCACACTCACCAGAAAGGATCTAAAAGAAAAAAAAAAAGCTGTCAGTTCACTCCTGTAATCCCAGCACTCAGGAAATCTAGAAATCCATATAACATTCGCTTGGCAGAAACTCTTGGTTATCTCAGAATGTCTCTTCAGTCATATGTTCAGCAGGCAGTGGATGTTTTAGTTGGTGGCGTGTTTTTGTGAAGGTTTAACCTAGGGGTCTTGTGCATGCTGCTCAAGTGCTCCACCGCTGAGCCATGCCCCCAGCCCCTCCCTGGGGGATTCTAGGCAGGGGCTCTACCACTGAGCCACGCCCCCAGCCCCTCCCTGGGAGATTCTAGGCAGGGGCTCTACCACTGAGCCATGCCCCCCAGCCCCTCACTGGAGGATTCTAGGCAGGGGCTCTACCACTGAGCCATGCTCCCAGACCCCCACTGGGGGATTCTAGGCAGGGGCTCTACCACTGAGCCAAGTCCCCAGGCCCCCACTGGGAGATTCTAGGGAAATGTTTCACTGCTAAGCAACACCCCCCACCCTCTTTTCATTTTTTTTATCTTGAGAGAGCCTAAGTTGCTCAGGTTGGCCTGGAGTTTATCATCCTCCTGCCTCAGCCTCTGAGTAACTGGATCACACGGCTACATCGGCAGAAGGAGCTACTTGAAGTTTTTCTCCTCCAGCTGCACCGCACCCAGAGGACTCTTGGCCCAACAAGTATCGTTCCAGGTGGCCTCTTGGGACCCATGGCCCCGGAAATCTACAGTGAGGCTAGGAGAGCCTGCTGCCCTTCTGTCTTCATTCTGTCTCCCCAGAGCCTCAGGCAACCTCAAATCAGGCCTTGTTGTCTCCTCTGAGAACCCATTTATCAGTGTTGGACCCTGATCCCGTGACTGGAGACTCTGTGTGAGGGCATGCCTACATCCATGCATAGAAGACGAAGGCCTTCCAGGCCACAGGTCCCTGCAACAATCTTCTCACAAAAGGCTTCCTCAGTCTCCCTCTGTTAGTAAAGCAAGGACCACCCACATTCTAGAAGCAGGTGCACCCCAACCTGTCTTCAGCAACTTGGGGCCAGGAGCTACATCATCACCAGTGGCCAAAGGCGGCACATTTCCACTGTTGCCACAAGCCGCATATTCTCCCTATGCACATGCGTTATATTCCTGTATAAAGCCAGTGCCTTCCCTGCCTGCTCTTTGCTCCTCCACCCTTGTTCCAAGGCAGCCTTTGTCTCTCCCCACTAAAAAAATCTCTCAGGTAAGTCATCACATGGTGTGACTCTGTAGCATCCATTGGCCCTCTGATTGCTGCAAAAACCCTAACACCTACCATTCTTGGTGATCCCAAGAAACCTACTGTGTGAGGAACCTGCCTGTCCACCATGCTGTACTACTACGCACAGTACTGAACCTACTGTATGCCATACACCTTGCACAGATGTGACCTGGCTATGCCCAAGTCCGCTGTGGAAGCAGCAGGCATCGTACCAGTAGAGCAGTCACAGATCAGAAAAATTCAGAGACAGCTGAGTGTTAGGGTGACATCTCTCATCACAGGACATAGGACGCTGAGGCAGGAGGATGGAGCTTGAGACTAGCCTCCATTACACGAGGGCCTGTCTTAGCAAAAGAAAAGAGGGCTGGAGAAACTGGAGAAACGGCTCAGTCAGTGCAGTACCTGCCACAGAGCATGAGAAGGGAAAATCAGTCCCCAGAGCTCTTGGTTGAAAGTCAGGCATGAGGACTGTGGCAGTTTAAATAAGAATGATCTCCCTAACTCGTCTATCTGAAGGCTTAGTAGCCAGGGAGTGGCTCCATTTGAGAAGGACTAGAAGGATGAGGAGGTGTGGCCCTGTTGGAGGAAGTGTGTCACTGAGGTGAAGTGGAAACCTAAGGATTCTCTGGAAAGTCAGTTATGTCGGATGGTGTTTTACTGGGGCAAACGCGTGAAGGAGTGTTTTCGTCAAGTGGACACGGGTGAAAAGTTAAGGCAAACTCATGCAGGGGTGTGTGGCTGAAGCAGACGCAGAAGCAAAGGTGTTCTACTAAAGCGAACACGTGAAAGGACATGTGATGAGAGATTCTTTGCTAATGCCACACCTGGATTGGTCTACCTTACGTTGCGTAGTTGGAGCTCCATTTGTTGGGAAGCCAAAGAGAGAAATGCACCAAAAAACTTCTGGTGGAGCCGGGTGGTGGTGGCGCACGCCTTTAATCCCAGCACTTGGGAGGCAGAGGCAGGAGGATTTCTGAGTTCGAGGCCAGCCTGGTCTACAGAGTGAGTTCCAGGACAGCCAGGGCTACACAGAGAAACCCTGTCTCAAACAAAACAAAACAAAACAAAAACAAAAACAAAAACTTCTGGTGGTGCGCTGCAGTTTCTCGCTGCTCCCAAGGACTTGGGCTGAGTGATGTCACCTGAGACAGACACACTTGCTAAGGCAAAGACACACACTGAGACAAGACTCGTAGAAGACACGTGACGTTTAGAGGGAGTGCCCGACAGACAGTAAAGGAGGCTTATTGGCTTGCTTATCAAGTTTGCTCTGCAAGGCTTGTGAGTCTCACATCTTCCCTGATCTTCGCTTTGCTGGGAGAGGCACAGCAGAGAACTTTTCCTGGCATCCCTCCCTCATCCTTCCTGCTGGCTTGTACCAAGGCTGAGGCCTGGCTGTCTCTGCTCGGTAGTACTACCGCTGCTAGTCCACGTTTGCTAACCTGACTCTAGCGAACTGGACTGCTGATGTATCCGTAGAGTATCTGTGAATGGATCAAACTGCCGGGCTGACCTGTGAACTGAACTGGTGATTTCCATACAACACAGATGGGAGTGGCTCCAAAGAACCTTTCTAAACAGGTCCATTTTCCCGGTAGTCTTTCTTTTCCACTACCTCTGCTGGACTAAAAGAGAGGTTAAAGCATTTAAGGACCATCATTAAAAATAAGGTTTAAAAAAATTAAACTTGCCAGGCAGTGGTGGCCCACGCCTTTAATCCCAGCACGTGGGAGGCAGAGGCAGGCGGATTTCTGAGTTCAAGGCCAGCCTGGTCTACAGAGTGAGTTCCAGGACAGCCAGGGCTACACAGAGAAACCCTGTCTCTAAACCCACCCCCCAAAAATTAAACTTATACTGGAGGATGGGCTTTGAGGTTTCAAAAGCCATTACAGATACACTCACTCTCTCCCCCCCACTCCTGCCATGCCTACCACCATAATGATAATGGACTAAACCTCTGAAACTGTAACCCAGCCTCCAGTTAAATGTTTTCTCTTATAGGAGTCAGGGTGTCTCTTCGCAGCAATACAATAGTGACCAAGACAATGATACATGCATTTAAGCCCAGTGCCAGGAAAATGGAGACAGGTGGATTCCATGGAGCTCCCTGGTCAACCAACATAGTCTCCTTGGCGATCCTCAGGGCAGTGGAAAACCACGCACACATGGGTGCATACATGTGCATTGGGACTACACACGCACACATACACATGTGCATGTGCACACAGACGCGGGCATGTGCACATACACACAATGTGAACAGAAGAAAAAAAGTGAAGGATGGAGGGAGAGGATTAGTAAAAAAGGAAGAGAAAGGACAAAGGGAGGAAAGAGGGAGGGAAGAGAGAGAAGAAAAGGAAGGAACAGAGGGCTGGTGAGATGGTTCAGAAGGTAACGGAGCTTGCTGCCAAGCCTGAGGACCTGAGTTCAATCCCCAGGCCCCACATGGTAAGAGAGACCAACCCCCAGCAAACAGTCTTCCACATGTGCACACGGCACACATATGCCCACTCACAAAGATAATGAGCAAAACAGTTTTTAGAAAGAACACATACTTATAGAACCAGGAGATGAAAAGATAAAATTAATTTCCCAGATTCCATCGGAGTCATGATGTTGCAGCCATGACTGAGCTAGCCCCAGGGCTGGCTCTTCCTTACCTCCTAGTCTGGTGGCCCAGCCCTAAAACAACATTTCCAAGACCCTGACCTCTGGGGACAGCGCCTGCCTGCTTCAACTAACAAAGGAAAGCATGGAGCAGGCAGAAAGGAACCAAGCCAGCATTCAGCCAGTCCCTGCTACCCCAGCCAGGGGACTGGAGGGGACCGGAAAAGGGAGGGGGAGGGGAAGACGGTAGCAGGAAGAGGGGAGGGGGCAAAGGACTGAGCTGGCCCTCTGTGACTCAGCTGGGCTCTGGGACTGAGAACTGGTTGGGGGTGGGGTGGGGGAGGACTTGGGAAAGCTGTGACATGGCAATACGCTGGCCTCTGGCCACACAGTGCAGCTGATGGCCGAGGCCATGAAGTGAGAGCCTGAGGTCTGAACTCAGTCTCACTCCAAGAGGCCTTACTGGGATACAGGTAGCAGCCACCATCAGCCACCATCAGCACGCAGTGATACCAGCACAAAAGAGGTGGAAGAAGAAAGATTTCATGTTCCAGGTGGGCAAAATGGTCTAGCAAGTACAGACAAACCTGACAGCCTGGGTTGGATCCCCAGGGATCACGTGGTAGGACAGAACTGATTCCTACACACACTAAAATGTAATAAAGTGAAAGTAAAATAATAACCCAAGCTCAGAGTATAGCTGGGCTGGGAGAGGCCTTGCTTAGTATGCACGAAGGCCCTGGGTTCAATCCCTTGCACTCCTAAACCAGGTTGTGCACACCTGTGATATCAAAATAGGGAGATGGAGCAGGAGGACCAGAAGTTCAGGGTTATCCTCAGCTAAATATCTGAGGTCAGCCTGGGCTATAAAAACAATTTTAATCCCAGTGCTCTAGAGGCAGGGAAGGGCAGCCTCTGAGTTTGAGGCTAGCCTGGATTAGTTCAGGACAGCCAGAGCTACAAAAAAAAATTCTGTCTCCAAAGGGGG
>NW_022196905.1:128386902-128434572 GCF_008632895.1 Mastomys coucha
GGGGGGTGCCGGTGCCTGAGTTGGGAAGCTTGTAACCCCAGGAGTACCCCAGATACTTGACAGAGGTCAGGAGGCCCATGTCACAACTCTCTGGTGACACTGTTCACACGAGCACTAACAGAAGCAACAGGCTCCTGTGTGCTGTCCTCAACTGCCACTTACTGGAAAGAAACCCGAGCTCTCTTGCAGGGTTTCCATTTCAGCTGCCTGGGGGTGACCCGGCACAGCATCAGTAGGGGACAGGGCCCAGGATTCTGGCCCAGTGAATCAGTAGTGGCCTAGAGAGGGGAAGAGTGCCAAGTGGAGCAAGAGAATGCCCAACTCCTATGAGGTAACATGGCCCTGGGGCAGGGCAGGAAAAGGGCATCAGGATGTAGGCACCCAGAATTCTAGCCAAACCACTGGTCCTGGCTCATTCACTGGGCATTTCTGCCAAGAGATAGTCCCTCGATAAGGGTGCTAACTACTACTGACACTAGATATTTTCAGCCTCTTTTTTAAAAAAAAATATTTATGGGGGGATGGGTATGCATGAAGGCTGCCAACTTGTGTGTGTGTGTGTGTGGGTGGGTGTCATTTGGTCATTTCTCTCCTTCCAGAAGAAGTCTCCAGGGGTCGAATTCAGGTCACTGGGCTTGACAGCAAGCCTCTTTACCTGCTGCGCCAGCTTGAACCCCTTCTTTTTCATATTTGATATAAAGCCCAAGTTGGTCTCAAGCTTTCTACCCTCCTGCCTCTTTCTCCCCAGTGCTGAGATTAAGGGCCCAGGACACCATTCTAACTGCTCTTGGCTGAGGGTCAGGGAACACAGGCAGCTTGCTGTGGGTCACCGAGAGGTTACCCGAGTCCACGACCTCCCAGCCAAAGACAAGCAAAGGCTGCGTCTGCAAAGGTCCCTCCCTGCGAGTCTTGCCAACTTCCAGGCAAAAACCAAAGTCCAAGTTTTAAACTAGCTGTGTGCCTCAGGCCCGGAAGAATGGGAGAGATGGAGTCCATCTGCCTGGGTCCCTGTCCCCATCCTCCTCCCCTCTCTCTCCCCTGGTCACTAGGGTCAGCAGGATGCTGGGAACAGCCAGGCCCAACCCCCTTGCACAGCTGGGTAACTACCGCCACACCCGTGGTAGAGTGTGAAAAGAACAGAGATAAGGAACCTGGTTGGGGTCTTCGGACCCCTTGACAGTGCCAAGAGGCCTGACCACCATGTGGAGAGGGACAGCGGCAGAGACCGGTGTGAGGCTCTTGGGGAGCCTCCAAGCTGAGGTCCAGCAGCAGCTAGACACTATAGACACGACTCCAGGGAGGGGAGTGGATGAAGCTGGGAACTCGAAGCTGCTCACACAGCCGAGCAGGAAAGGCGCACCAACAGCAGTCAAACGCCAGCTCTGGTGTTTATTTTGGTTGCTTGCTTGCTTTTTGTTTTGTGAGGCAGGGTCTCTTTAGGTAGCCCTGGCTCTCCTGAAACTCATGTAGATCAGGCTAGTCTCCAACTGACCAAAAAAATCTGCCTGCCCAGTTCTAGGATAAAAGGCATGTACTACCACCCTTCTGGGTTTTTTTTGTTTTTGTTTTTGTTTAATTATTTATTTTTATTTTATGTGCACTGGTGTTTTGCCTGCATACATGTCCGTGTGAGGGGGGCAGATCCCTGGAACTAGAGTTACAGACAGTTGTGAGCCACCATGTGAGTACTGGGAATTGAACCCAGGTCCTCTGGAAGAGTAGCCAGTGCTCTTAAGCACTGAGCCATCTCTCTAGTCTACTTTTTTTTTTTTTTTTGAGATGCTATATCATGTAGCCCAGAGTAAGTTGATGTGACTGTCTGAAATCATAATCCTTTCTGGCTCTGCCTCCTGAATGCTAGGATAATAGGCATGGGGTTCCATGTGGGCTTTTGTATGTAAGGTCAGCATAAAGTTGACTTTTTTGTTCTTTATTTGTAAACAGAGCTCTGCTATGTAGCCTACCATGGCTTTGAACTGCATATTCCCCTGCCTCAGACTCACCAATGCTGCAAGAATATACTAAAACATACAGCTAAACAGTCTTGGCTTAGGGGCTCTTTGTTTTGTTTTGTTTTGTTTTGTTTTCAAGCCAGGGTTTCTCTGTGTAGCCCTGGCAGTCCTGGAACTCGCTCTGTAGACCAGGCTGGCCTCGAACTCAGAGATCTGCCTGCCTCTGCCTCCTGAGTGCTGGGACTAAAGGTAAGTGCATTTGTTGTGCAAACCTGGCAACCTGAGTTCAAGTCCCAGGACCCATACAAAGGTAGAAGGAGAGAAGCAATTCCACAGAGCTATTCTCTCATTTCCAAAGGTGCATTATGGTATATGCACACTCACACCTGCGAGTACACACATGCACACACATCATCCATGATCATGGGGGGTTTTGTTTTGTTTTGTTTTAGTTAAAACTAAGCTGGTGAGATGGCTCCACACTTAAGAGCACTCAGAGAACTCAAGTTCAAATCCCAGCACCCACATGGCAGCTCACACCTGTCTGTAACTCCAATTGCACAGCTTCTAACACCCTCACACAGACATATGTACAGGAAAAACACCAACAGACATAAAATAAAAATACATTTTAAAAAAGAGTATTGACTGTCCACAAAAAAGTCAAAATAATAACAAATAACTTTTTAAACTTATATTAGGTTTACTTACTTTATTTCATGTAAGAGTTTTACCTGTATGCATGTATGCATGTATGTATGTATGTATGTATGTACATATATACATATGTGTATCACATGTGTGTCTAGTGCTCACAGAAGTCAGAAGAAGAGGGTATTGGATCCCATGAGTCTGTTGTATGGTTGTGAACCATCATATTGGTGCTGGGAAGCAAACTTGGGTCCTCAAAGAGCTTCAAATTCTCTGATGTAACTCTTTAGGCCCAATAAATGTAAAAATGTAATGATATAGTCTTTTAAAAAGATGGGAAAAGGCCGGGCAGTGATGGCGTACGCCCTTAATCTCAGCACTTGGGAAGCAGAGTCAGGCGGAAAACCAAAAAAAAAAAAAAAAAAATGGAAAAAGACTCCTAAAGGCTTTCTTCTAGTCTCCATAGGTACACATATTCACACATCCACACAGACATGCACACACACACACAGATACAACTATTCTTTCTATCTAACTGGGATTACAGTTACAGACTAGATGATTAGATCACAGGGAATTCCTTGGATTCTGGATTTGGTACCATCAAACCACCGGCTGGAAATGAGCAACCTGTGCCCTGTGGATCTATGTCCTGTGTATCTCTCCCAAGGCTCTGACTTCCCCTGAGGGTAGGAGAGGTCACAGTGTGGCACAGGGGTACTGCCCAGAATGAGACTTCCTACTGTGCCTTACATTCCTATAGCAAGCTTCTGTGTCAATATCCCAGATCCTCTCCCATTCTGGCAATGTCCTAAGCAGGTGAGGGACAGGAAGTAAGATACACACGGATGCTGGTCTGGCCCTGGAATAGCATGAGAGAGTCCAGCCAGCCAAAGGGAGGACTAAGATGGAGCAGCCAGGATGAAGAGGAGCTTGCCAGCAAAGCAGGTCAAGGGTACCGCCCACACATCTGAAACTAAAACCCAGTGATACTAAAGTGGGTAGGAAGGGAAGAATGGAAGAGAGGCACAAAATGCAGTGGCTCAGACGTCACCAGGAGGACATCCAAATCGGTACTATCTACTGCTGCTTCCAAAAAGGCAGCCTCCCCCGGCTACCAATGGAGGCTACAAGCCAAGCACCCACCACACTCATGTACTGTCTCACTCATGCCCAGATTTTCTGCAAAGTGGTACCCAGTGCCCTGGAATGCCTGCTCCCACTCTCAGGGAGAGCAGAGAGGCAGGATGGAGCTTTTGCAAATCATAGTCCCAGTCTGCATCTCAGGACCTAGGACAGCACCACCCAAGTGGCTCAAAACTGCAAATTTAACAGCACCATGAAAGAGCCCTGAAATCGGGGTGGGAGGAAGCCGGTAGAGTCCTTGCTTAACTTACACAAAGTCCTGGGTTCCATCCACAGGCTCGGCGAAGGGTAAATGCCTGCAATTGGTAGGTGGATCAAGAGATCAAGTTCATCTTCCATTATACAGAGAGGTTGAGATTAACCTGGGTGAGGTGAAACCTTGTTTCAAAACAAAAACTACAACAACAAAAAAACAAACAAAGCAACAACAACAATAACAAAAGGAACTAGAGAGGTGTCTCAGTGGTTAAGAGCACTGCCTGCTCTTCCAGAGGTCCTGGGCTCAATTCCCAGCATAGACATGGCAGCCCACAATGTTAACTCCAATTTCAGGGAATCTGACACCCTCTTCTGGCTTTCATGGGTACTTCATAATCGAGTGCACAGGCATGCCTGCAGGCAAAACATCCGTATACATAAGAGAAAAAAATATATTAGGGGGTAGAGAGCTGGCTCAGAGGTTAAGAGTACTGACTGCTCTTCCAGAGGATCCGAGTTCAATTCCCAGCACCCACATGGCAGTTGACAACTGTCTACAATCCAGCTGCAAGTGACTGGACACCCTCACTCAGATACACTTGCAGGCAAAACACCAATGCACACAAAATAAAAGTAAATTTTTTTTTTTTTTTTTTTTTTTTTTGGTTTTTCAAGACAGGGTTTCTCTGTATAGCCCTGGCTGTCCTGGAGCTCACTTTGTGGACCAGACTGGCCTTGAACTCAGAAATCCGCCTGCCTCTGCCTCCCAAGTGCTGGGATTAAAGGCGTGTGCCACCACTGCCCGGCAAATAAATCGTTTTTTAAAAAAAGAAAAATTTTTAAAAAATTAAATGACCCTCCTCTAGGCTGGAGGTGAGTTTCAGTAGTACAGCATCTACCTCAAATCCCTCAGAGAGAAGTAGGGGTCATGGAACGGTGGTAGGCACCTACCTAGAATCCTCTAGTACAAGAAGTGTGGGTCAGCTGTAGAGCACCCGCCTAACTCTGCGAGACTCTAGGGAGGAGACGAGGCTAAGGCCGGGGAGAGAACGCACAGCCCTGTATTTATGTCTTGCTAACGACTCCTCCAGGCCTCTTCTGCATCCTGCTCAGAAGACAGCAGGTCATTAACCTTTCTAGGCACTTCTGAAGGCATCAATTACAGTTAGTGTTTCACTGTGAAGACCAGGGAGGAGGGATCCAGAGAAGGAGGCTCCAGGATCTTAAAAAACACAGGGTGCTGGAACTAGACCCACCCACCCCAGTCACCAGATCTTGGAAGAAGAGGGTCTTCCCTCAACCTGGGCCAGGACAGAGAGTTTACATAGAAGGTGACATTCTTACATTTCTTGAGGCTAAGCCCCAGTGCTGAGGACAGGAGCACCATAGAGTGTCTAGTGCCAGGACGGTAAAGTGTCCATGGCTCTGCCTTCTCCATCAGACCACCAGCTTCTATACCTAGCCACGTTCCAGTTGTCTAGACACACACATGCACACACACACAACTTCATGCACCAAAAACTTGCTTGACAGATTATACCAGCTGGTCCCAGCCCCAGTCTACCACTTAACTAAGCAGATGGTGATAGCCCCCTCACTTGGTCTCTCTGGCAACCTAGGATTAAGGAAGATAGCACCAGGAGTGGTCTATGAACAGGAGCTGAGACCAGCACTTACAACAGTCACACTGGGCCAGACAACACTCATGAGTCAAGGAGAGATGGGACAGAGGTAAGATTAGGGTAGAGAAAATGAAACCAGTATCCAGAAAGAAACAGAAGGGGTGGCTGCCAGCCAGCTTCCCAGCCCAGGTAGGCCAGGGTTCCTTTAATCCTTCAGTGACTAAGGCTTATTTCTCCTACTCTGAAACGTCCTTCTGGGGCAGCAAGACTGTGAGATGGCTCACAGGGGAAAGTATTGGCCATCAAGCACCTAATGAACTCAGTTCAATCCCTGGTAGCCACATAGTCGAAAGAAAAACAACTCCCAATTGTTCCATGACCTTCACAGGCACACACACACACACCATAAATCACTTAAGAAAATATGGGCTGGAGAGATGGCTCAGTGGTTAAGAGCACTGACTGCTCTTCCAAAGGTCCTGAGTTCGGTTTCCAGCAACCACATGGTGGCTCACAACCATCTGTAATAGGATCCAATGCCCTCTTCTGGTGTGTCTGAAGACAGCTACAGTGTACTCGTATAACTATAATAAGTAAGTAAATTCTTTTTAAAAAAAGAAAATAAATAAATGTAACTGAAGTCTCCCTTAACTTAACTGATAAATGAGGCTCTCATTCCCCAGGACAAAGAAGACCAGGCACAGTGGGGCTATAGAGATGGCTCCCGTCATTAACTGCTTGCCATACAAACATGAGGACTAGAGTTCAGATCCCCATCACCCATGTCAAAAAGCAGCGTGTGCCTGTAACTGCAGCACTGGCGAGATGGAGACAGGAGGAGCCCTGGGGCTGGATAGTTAGCCAGCTTCATTGAGTCAGTGAGGTCTAGGTTAAGTGAGATATCCTGTCTCAAAAAAATAAGATGAAGGGCCAGCAAGATGGCTTAGTGGGTAAAGGGGCTTGCCACCAAGTCTGGTCATCTGACTTTAATCCCAGGTATCCATATGACAGAAACAGAAAATGGAATCTCAGCAAGTTGTCCTCTGACTTCCATCTGCACCCAAGCATATATACACCCATTCACACCCACATGGAATAAAATGGACAGTGACTGAGGAAGACAGAGCTCACCCCTAGTCTCTACACGCTTATGTCCACCCAAATGCTTGCATACACACATGCACTCACACACACACGCACACACACATACACATGCATGCATGCACTGATGCTAACTGTGGAACTACACACCTGCCATCCCAGGACTCAGAAAGGACAATCAGAAGTTGAGGCTAGCCTCCACCTCACAGCAGGTTTGAAGCCAGCCTGTGCTACATGAGATCCCTGTCTCAAAACAACAGAAACTCCCAACCACAGGGTATCAAAGAGCCCTCTTCTAATTCTGTGTCCCCTCCATGACAGCTGCGCTCAACAGGGGATGCTTGTTGCTTATAGCTTATAAAGAGAACTGAAGTGACCTTAGTGGAGGTGAGCTGATGAGAGAGAGGGAGAAGAGGGAAAGGAGAGGGAGAGGGGGAAGGAGAGGGGGAGGGGAGAGGGGAAGAAGGGAGAGGGAGGGGAAGGGAGGGGAGGGGGTAAGGAACAAGGAGAGGGAGAGAGGGATGGAGAGAAGAGAGGGGAGAGGGGAGGGAAGGGGAGAGGGAGTGAGAGGGAGAGTGGAGGGAAAGGGAGAGGGAAAGGAAAAGGGAGGGGAGGGAGAGGGGAGGGGGAGGGAGAGGGAGAGAGGGGAGAAGGAACAAGGAGAGGGAGAGAGAGAGGGAGAGGGAGAGGAAAAGGGAAGGAGGGGGGAAGGAACAAGGAGAGGAAGAGAGGGAGAGAGGGAGAGAGAGGGAGAGGAGCCAGTCCCATGGAATGCAAGGCCTAGGCAATTGTGTGGGCTCCAAAGGCCAGACAGTGATGAGACTGTAGTGCGGTGAAGGCGGCGAGTACGATTGTAATAACGCTTTAGAGAAACAGACCCTGACTTTGCAGAAGATGGTGTGCCTCTTAGGCACACAGTAAGTACTTAACCAATGCACGGACAAAGCACACAGTGGTGTCCTACCTGTCATCCCAGAACTCCAGAGGTAGAGGCAGGAAGACCAGCCTGGGCTACAGAGTGACTCTGAGGCTGGCCTGGGCTACAGTGTAACTTTGAGGCCAGCCTGGGCTACAGAGTGACTTTGAGGCCAGCCTGGGCTACAAGAAAACCTTGTCTAAAAAACAAAAGCAGAGAAAGTGCTGTGGTTCATTTGGTGCAGTGCCTGCCCAACTTGTCTGAACCCCAAATCTATCCCCAACATTAAACACACCTGTCATCCCAGCTGTTGGGAAATGTGAACCGGACAAGCAGAAGTTCAAGGCCAGGGCTGTATCAGTCTAAGATATATGAGACTCTGTCTCCCATAAACAAAGTAAGGGCTGGAGAGCTAGCTCAGGGACTGGGACCCCGGTTCATTTCCAGCGCCCACCTCAGGCGGCTTACAACAGTCTGTAACTCTACGCCTGGGGATCTCATACCCTCTCCTGGCCTTCATGTACCTGCACACACATGCCAGACGGCCCCACAGATACACACGAAGATAAAAATAAGTCTTAAAAATAATGCAAAAAAACCCCAACAAATGAATATATTTATTTACAAAGTCAGAACCAATGGACATGGTAGCGTACATTGTTAGTCCCAACACTAAGCAAACAGATATCTGTGAGTTCAAGGCCAGCCTGGGCTACATAGTAAGTTCCAAGCCAGCTAGGGCTACATAGTGAGACCCTGTCTCAAAAGGGGGATGGGGGAGTTAGAACCAAACATTCCTGGCTCAGAGTAAGCACTTAATATGTGTTTTTATAAAAAACCTGTGTAAAGGCATAAATTCTCCCAAGAGCTACTGGGTGACAAGTCTCTCCTCTGGGCAAAGCAGCAGAGGCAGAGAAGGTGGAGTAAACAGAGCAGCTACACACTGACCGACCAGAGAAGGACTGCAAATCACACAGAGCCTGTCTTCCAGGTGGGGACAAAGAAGACTTAGGGATAAGAGGACAATGGCTTTGCTATCAATGAAGGAAAGCAGGAAGCAGGAAGGGAGAGAGAAAAGAGCAGGCCCTGGGGTGGGGCTAAGAGGCTAAAGCTGTGTGAAGGTAAAGGACAACTGAGCTGGGAAAAGTCTCCTGCCCCAGGCTGAGAGCCACTTCCTGTAGCCCAAAAAAAAGAAAAAAAGAAAAAAAAAATCAACTGGAAATGTAACTCAGTGAAGAATCCCCCAGGGTCATGGCTCAGGGTAGATCAATTGCCTAGAATCCCCCAGTGAGGGGCTGGGGGCGTGGCTCAGTGGTAGAGCCCCTGCCTAGAATCCCCCAGTGAGGGGCTGGGGGCGTGGTTCAGTGGTAGAACCCCTGCCTAGAATCCCCCAGTAAGAGGATAGAGGCATGGCTCAGCCAGAGAAACCATGAGGTCTTAGGTTCAATTCCTCGTGCCACCAAATATACACATAAGTAAAGTCACAGAAACTCTGTCCTAGGGCACATGATTTTCTCAAAAGCCCTAAAATGCAAATCCTCTAAGTACCCCCATTTTACTGATAGGGAAACAGAGACAGGAAGGTATGTGACTTTGTCCAAAGCCACACAGCCATTCAAATAGCAAAGCAAGGATTTGAACCCACAATGCCAAACTCCAACATCTGAACTCCTGCTCCTCGGGATGTGTGTTCTGGCTGGGAGTTTGGGGGCTCTGAGTAGACACTTCCCACCTGAGTGCCTGGGTTAGAAGAGGGTGCATCTGTGTGTACTCCTCCAAGGCTCTTCTGCCATTGGGGCTCCTCTACTTCCCACCTCCTCCTCCCGGAGCCTCGGTTCCTACATACTACCCTTTGAAGCACTGCTGAAACCCAGGGGTCCTGAGCTTAGTGGGCACCTGGTGTATGCAAGAAGAAACTGGCAAACAGGCTCTGTCTTGAACCTCATGCCCCAGTAACCTAAATCTTTCTCTGCCCATCTAATATGCCAGAATGTCTCTTGTCCGGAAGCTCTTGTGGGAGCCACCGCCTAGGTAAAAAGCAGCCTTGGGCAGGGCACTGGTGTCTGGGTCTGCCTTTAGGGTCTGGCCCACCCTCCAGCTGTGCCTCTTAGGAGCTCCTGGCTTCTCCACTTGCCACACATCAGGTCAGGCTGTGCTGTGCTGGGCAGAGAAACTCCGGTTCTGTGTACCTGCCAGCCCCTGGTGGTGCCAACCCAGGTGACAGCGACCTTATGAATGAAGGACTCATTGTTTACATTTACAACTGATGGGGAGGAAACCTCTGGCTCACAGCAGAGGGAAGGTGGCCCCACGTGGTGCTCTCTACCTCCTCAGAGCACAGCCCTAGGCCAGCCCCACCCCCACCGTCCTCTGTCTGGGCACCCTTCAAGATTAAGGCCAATTCCCTGCCTAGTTCCACAACCTTCCAAGCCCCTGCCCATCTGTAGTCCAGACGACAGGAGCAGGATCTCAGAGGCTGGGGGTATGCATTCTTGGGTTGTGATTCCTCTACCCCTAAGGTGTTCCTCTGCAACGACCTTTCCAGGTTTGGGCCAGGACTGAGAGGAGGCACGCGTGGCAAAGCCCAAGGAGTCCAGGACAAACACACAGGCCCCGCCTGAGGAATCCACGCGGGCTAGCCCTGGAGGCTCAGCCCTGCATCCTGCGTCGCCACTGCCCCTCCCTGGGGGGAGGGAAAAAAAAACTGCTGCCTCACCAACTACCAGCGCCAGCTTGGGGGGGTCACCCCTGCGGAAAGCCACCCTGCCTAGGCCTCCCCCTTACCCTATCCTCTTCCAAGCCAGGCTCTCCAAGTTTTGCTAAGGGCACCAACCAGGCGACCCCAGGTGGCAGGGCGGGGGCCTCCGTGTCTCATCCCAGATGCCAGGTCTGTAGATGAGGGCTGATGGCCGCGCCCACCAGGCTGTGCCCCCACAGAGCCTGAGTGAGAGCCTTCCCCAAGAGCTCTGCAGCTTGTCCAGCTGTCTGCGCCCGCTCTTGGAAAGAGGATGCCAACAAACACACCCGAATCCCAGTCTATGGATGTGCGCACCATCTGGAGGTGCAATCTAGGGGCGCCCCCAATCCCAGCAGCGGTCTTGGTTAAGGAAGTTGGGGTTCACCCCGCCCACACCCACCAGCGGCGGCGACCCTGCCCGCTGTCCTTGCCCACGCGGCGACAATAGCTTGGTGATAGCACCCCCTTTTCTTTCCAGTATAGGGTGCCGCCGCCCCCCGCGACTCTGCGTCCTTTGTTGCCCGCGCGCCCCCATCGCGCGCGTCCCCAGAGCGGCGCCTACCTTGGAGCTTCAGCAGCGACGTGGATCCGACACCCCTCGCCTCCTCTTGGTCCGCGCGTCCTGGGAACAAGGATGCTGCGGCGGTCCCCTCACGCCGCTATCCTAACCGGGTCTCCGCGCTCCGAGTCCGGGCCTCGCACAGGATCTACAGCCAGAAGGAGAAAGAGGGAGGGGCCGATCCGGTAAGCCCGGCCGCTGCCTGCGCGCCCCGAGGCGGAGCCGAGCCGAGTCGAGCCGAGCGGAGCCGAGCCGAGCGGAGCCGAGCCGAGCGGGGCCGAGCCGGGAGGATCCGAGCCCAACGGGGCGGAGGCGAGAGAAGCCGAGCGGAGCGGAGCTCCGTGGAGCTCTGCCAAGGCGAGCCGAGCCCAGCCGAGAGATGCCGAGCGCCAAGAGAGCTCAGCGGCCAGAGAGCGAACAAAAGGGGCCGGCGTAGCGGCGGGCGCAGGAAGGCGGGGCCCGGAGCGCCGAGGAAAACGGAGGGGGTTGGGGGAGGCTGGGGGCGGTGCCCACAATCGTGGTCTCCGGGTTCTCAGGCATCAGTGCCGCGCAAAAACTGGGGAGCGGGCGGGCGGAGAAGTCTTCGGAACCTCCTCTTCCCCACCTAGACCACCTACAGCTGACTTTGAGCCTTGGAAATAGAATTCACTCAAACGCCCTTCAGCCCTAGGCATTTATGTGTGTTCCAGTTTCTGTTTCAACCATGCCTTGCTTAGGTGAATGTTCCATATAAGGAGACAGAGACGCTTGGGAATGTAAGGGGGCGGGGCTGGGATCTGGACGGCTTCGCGCAAGAGTTAGGGACTGTGTTCAAAGAGACGAGGAGGGGAAATAATGCAAATGACAGATTGCTTCAGGTGTACCACCTAAAGGCACTCTGGTACCAACTGACACTAGGCAAGCTGATCAGGAAGACAAGCGGGAACTACTACTTAGTGAGACTGTCTCAAAACAAACAAACAAAAAACCTTTAAGGTCTCACTCAGCATGGTGGTACATTAACCTCTTGACCTCAGTTTCCCTATCTTTAAAGGAGGCAAGCTGTTTTAATTCATCACAACAAAAAGGTAGTTGTTCACTGATGTCAGCAGTGGGCCAGCCCACAGGAATGCTGCAGTGAAGAGAGCCCACGTGGGTTGGTTGGTAGAGAAAGAGCAAGTTTTATGTAGATGGACAGCTTCAGTGTTGCAGTAGGACCCAAAATCTTGGCAGACTGGAACGAATTCACCTCTTGGGTTGGGACCTGCCTAGAATCCCCCAGGGAGGGGCTGGGGGCGTGGCTCAGTGGTAGAGCACCTGCTTAGCATTACTGACGCCCTTGGTTCCATCTCCACTAACAGAAAAATTAAATAGCTGGGCATGGTAGCACCTGCCTTTAATCCCAGCAATTGAGATGCTGTAACAGACGGATCTATATTAGTTTAAGCCCAGCCTGGTCTACATAGAGAGTCCAGGCCAGCCAGGGCTACATAGTCTCAAAAAGAAGGAAAATTAATACCACAGATAAAGGGGTTAAAGTTCACACTTCGACCATCAACCATAGTTCTCTGTCTGTAAGCCCTTCAATGTGTGTCTTAGAAAGAAAGGATGAGGGCTGGTGAGATGGCTCAGCGGGTAAGAGCACTGACTGCTCTTCCGAAGGTCCTGAGTTCGGATCCCAGCAACCACATGGTGGCTCACAACCACCCGTAATAAGATCTGATGCCCTCTTCTGGTGTGTCTGAAGACAGCTACAGTGTATTACTCCGGAGTGAGTAGGGCGACAGAGGTCCTGAGTTCAATTCCCAGCAGCCACACACATGATGGCTCATGGCCATCTGTACAGCTACAGTGTACTTATACACATAAAATAAATAAAATAAATCTTTAAAAAAAAAAAAAACTTAAAAAAAAAAGAAAGAAAGTATGAGGGCTGGATGGGCTCAGTGGTCAAGGGCATACATTTCAGCTGGGTGTGGTGATGTATGCCTTTAATCTCAGCAAGTTGAGGGCAGCACTCTGGAGCTTGAGGCTAGCCTGGTCTGCATAACAAGTTCCATGCCAGCCGAGAGTATACTGTGAAACTCTGTCTCAAAACTAAAAGAATGTACAGGGCTCTTGCAGAAGACACGAGTTCAGTTCCCAGTACCCACATTGGGTAGTTCACAACTGCCTGTAACTCCAGCTCCTAGGGATCTGATGTTCTCTTCTTAAGGTTCTCTCTTTGGGGGTGCCTTCACATACACATGCACATACCTACATATGTGCACATACTTAAACATAGAAAATAAAATATTAAAGAGAAATGGGAGCTGGGGAAAAGCTCGGTTGGCAGAGTGTTCGATTTACCCAGAGAGCCCTCAATTCAGTCCCAACACAGCATGAGATAGGTGTGGCAACATATGCCTGGGATCCCGATAGGAGATGAAGAAGAAAGATCCTGAGATCAGGGCCAGCTTTGGCCACATGATAAGTTGGAGGACGGCCCAGGCTACCTGAATCCCTACTCAAGGGGGAAGGAACAAAGATTTCTTCAGGTTATAAGTCCCTGTGTGAGGCACCTGAGTACCCCGTTTGTGCCCTCAGTGGGTAGACAGAAGGAATCCCCAACTGACATGCCACCAGGTGGATCCCCAGCAAGAATCTCCCTACTAAACACCTGCTTTGGGCTATTGGGATCAGCTCCAGGAGATCCACCTGGCCACTCATGGGCACACCCTCACAGGTTGACCTTTGGCCCTAGCTGTTGGCAAGCTGGTTCTAGCTGACAAGAGATAAAGCCTCCCCTTACTGGAGGATTTCTGGCAGGTACTCTATACCTTAGCCACGCCCCTGCTTTCACTGGGGAATCCTGGGGCCAGCACTCCATTTGTGAGCTATATCCACAGCCCTCCTTATATTTATTTTTCAGACAGAGTCTAGGGTACCCAGTGCTAGCTCTGAATTCCCTCTGGTCTTTGACTTTCCAGTGCTGAGATTCCAGTCATGTGTCATCATGTCTGATTCTAGCCCATAATTTTGATTTTCTGTGTGTATGTGGAGACAGGAATGGAATCCAAGACTTCTGGAATGCTAACTAAGCAAGAGCTTTGGCACTGAGTTCTCCCCCAACCATCTTTCTGAAGATTTTTTGTTTGTTTGTTTTTTGGGTTTTTTGTTTGTTTGTTTGTTTGTTTGATTTGTTTTCCACACTGGGTTTCTCTGTGTACTCCTGGTTGTCCTAGAAATCACCCTGTAGACCAAGCTGGCTTGGAACTCAGAGATCTGCCTGCCTCTGCCTCCCAAGTGCTGGGATTAAAAGCATCCTCAGTAGCTGATTTCATTTATTTATTTATTTATTTATTTATTTATTTATTTATTTATTTTTGAGATAGAGTCTCACTATGTAGCCCTGGCTGGCCTAGAACCCATTATATGGACCAGGCTGGCCTTGAACTCACCGCATCAGACTGCCTCTGCTTCCCCAATGCTGGAAGTTAAAGGCACACACCGCCGTGTCTGACATGGATGATATTATTTTAATTATGTCTATGCTTTTGTGTAGGTTTGTGCACTTTGAGTGGGGGCACCTTCCAAGGCCAAAAGAGGGTTTAGAATTCCCCTGGAACTGGAGTTACAGGTGATTGTAACAATCCGTCCTCGCGATGTGGGTGCTAGGAACTGAACTCAGGTCCTCTGCCAAGAGCAGCAAGCACTGTTAACCACAGAGCCATCTTTCCAGCTGTCACCTCCAGTTCTTTGGTGGAATATTTTTCCAGTCTCTGAATTGCTATTTTAAGCTGAGCGTAGTGCCTCAGGGAGCCAGCACTTGGGAGGCAGATGCAGGAGGATCAAGGTGAGTTCAAGGCCAGCCTGGTCTACATAATGAGTTTTAAGCCAGTTGGAGCTACACAGTGAAACCCTGTCTCTAAGTAAGTAAGTAAGTAAGTAAGTAAGTAAGTAAGAAAGAAAGAAGCTGTTTCCATGGAAATTGGAAGGACATGAGAAACAGTCATGTCCTTGTGTGGAGATTCTTGTTGGTAGCTTCTGCCTATTGGATCAGAGGTAGCCTGGCCTTACAGCATCCTGGTGAGCGTGGCGTCGCCATGGAGACGTCTGCTGAGCTGGCCACCACCCGGCTGCTTCCAGACCTGCTTGGACTTGGCCAGTCCGGAATTCTTCCTGCCCAGGAGGAAGCTGAGCTTCAATGCCTCTGGTTGGTACTACTGCCAGAGGAAGGGAAGCTGACGTCATCATGAGTACGTAAGGGCTCTGTCAGCTATCTGCTGACCCGACCTGGCCTTCTGAGGTCTTGGGAGCTTTTTCTTGCAGCCTTCTGGGTTTCCTGAGAGTCGTCCTTCTGTAAATAGTTTCAGCTTTGTGAGATACGGTCTCATTTATGTAGCCCAGGCTGACCTCAAAACTCTCCAGCCTGCAGCCTGGGACCTCGGACCTTGGAGTGTTGGAATGACAGGCATGTGGCGTCATACTCAAGGTCTCTGTGAGCTTTTTGCCTAAGGCCAGGGGGTCTTACGCTGTCTTCTTCCTCCAGCCCTGTCCTAAGAACAGTACCAAACCTAAGGGGACATCTGTTTAAAGATTTATTTTTAATTATGTTTTCGTGTATGCACCTGAGTGCAGTTTTCTCTGAGTCAGAAAAGAGATCAGGATTCCCTGGAGCCCGAGTTACAGGCTCTGTGAGCTACACAGTTTTGGTTGCTGTGAACCAAACTCAAACCAGCACTCTTAACCATGAACCTATGTCTCCAGCCCTGTAAAGGGACATCTCTTTTGAGAATTTTGGGCCCGTCTGGGAATTCAGGCCGTTAAGGTCCTTCTATTTCCTCCCACCACACAGCAGCAGAGACAGATGGTGTACTGTCTGGTTTTGTGTGTCAACTTGACACAGGCTGGAGTTATCACAGAGAAAGGAGCTTCAGTTGGGGAAATGCCTCCATGAGATCCAGCTGTGGGGCATTTTCTCAGTTGATAATCAAGGGAGAAGGGCCCCTTGTGGGTGGTGTCATACCTGGGCTGGTAGTCTTGGGTTCTATAAGAGAGCAGGCTGAGCAAGCCAGGGGAATCAAGCCAGTAAGGAACATCCCTCCATGGCCTCTGCATCAGCTGCATCAGCTGCATCAGCTGCATCAGCTCCTGCTTCCTGACCAGATTGAGTTCCAGTCCTGACTTCCTTTAGTGATGAACAGCAACGTGGAAGTGTAAGCTGAATAAACCCTTTCCTCCACAACTTGTTTCTTGGTTCATGGTGTTGGTGCAGGAATAGAAATCCTGACTAAGACAGATGGAATGTCACCAGTTTGTGACTTTGAATAAATAAATAAATAAATAAATAAATAAATAAATAAATAGCTAGAGCTTAGTGCGGTGATATATTCCTGTGGTCCCAGTACTCAAGAAGCTGACACAGGAGCATCGCTGTGAGTTTAGGTCCAGCCTGGACATTTCATTTAAAAAAAAAAAAAGAAAGAATGCTGGATAAAACATCCATGCTGTTGCTCTCTGTATTACCTTTTGATTACTGTGATAAAACTTCATGACCAGAGCTCGGTATAGCAGGAGAGCTTATTTGTTTTACTGTGTTGGAGAGGTCAGTCTGTAACAGCGGGAAGCTTGCGGCAAATGGCGGACAAAGCAGAAGCTGAAGGCTCACATTGTGAACCATAAACGCAAGGCAAGAGATCAGGATTCCCTAGAGCCCGAGTTACAGGCCCTGTGAGCGATGCAGTCTTGGTTGCTGTGAACCAAACTCAGACCAGCCCTCTTAACCATGAACCTATGTCTCCAGCCCCGTAAATGGACATCTCTTTTGAGCATTTTGGGCCCTTCTGGGAATTTGGCCTTCCTCTTTAAATTCTCAAAGCTCACCACCAGAGGCACACCTCCTCTAACAAGGCCACACCCCCTAAACCTCCGGAAAAGGCTCCGCCTACTGGGGGGGGGGGAGTACTCCGAATTCCACCATTGGAGCCTATGGGGGACATTCTCCCCCTAACAGGAAGGTCGTGTGGCATGGGCAAGATCACAGCCCACTCTCGAAATAATAAAGTTGCTTGTAAACTAAGTAAATTTAGCTTTCTAGAAAATTCTTGTTTTGCTCATTTGGCTGCAGCAGAAGGGAAGGAACTGCAATAAAGGCTGATCCTTGTCTCTGGAACTGGGGAGCCATCATCCAGACCAGTTCCTTTTGGTTCAGAAGCCCCCAGGGTGATGGCTGCAAGGCCCAAGGCAGGAGGGGGGCGTGGGGACAGGGACGTCGGGGGGTGGGGGGGACAAACCAAGGACCTAGGCAGCTTCTACAACAAGGACAGGTTTAATCGGAGAAAATCCTTGAGAAGGGAGGACTCCAGATCGGGGAAGCCAGAAAGCTCGCTGTCCACTAACAGACTGGGAAGTGAAGTTGAAGGGATTGGGGGTGGGACTCAAAAAGCTTCTGTTCCCGGAAGTGATCAAAGACTCATGAGTGACTGGAGTGTGCAGGTAAAACATCTCATAAACATCATATAAACATCATAAACATATAAACATATAAACATCATAAACATGTGCAGGTATAAACATCATAAACATATAAACATCTCCAATGGCCAGCCATTATCAGGGGGCAAGGCATGTCAGGCACCTAGAAAAAAAAGCCTAAAACGATTACTGTGGTTTGGGGGAAACTATCACCATTGAAGCAAAATGGATTAGTTCTTCCAAGTGGTAAGGCTGTGGCTAACACGGATGGGTGTTCATTTCTACAGATGGGTAGATAGAGACGGGCTGGGGGTCGGTTATGGTTCACGTAGCTCCTCCCTGCTAGACCGCATCCTCCTCTGGGAGTTCTTGGGGAAGTCTCTTGTACTGGGACTCTCGAAGCAGAAGGATCTTGTCCACGTGCCCTTTGGTGGTGTTGCAAATGAAAGAACTCATTCGTTGGGATACAGAATGAGTCAGGCAATTAAGAAGACAAGGCCCGAAAACCAGCAGTACCAGGATAAAGAGAATGGGGCCCACCAAGGAAGTCAACCAAGAGGGCAGCCAGGATCCCAGCCCCAGCCATTGGACCCAAGAGCTCGAGCTTGTGGCGAGTTCCGATGCCCTTTCTCGAAGTTTCCTTGCTGCATGCCGGACGACCCCAGACTGGTTTATGTAGAAGCAGCACTCTTCCTGGAGGAAGAGGCAGGTGCCCCCCCTCTCAGCCACAAGGAGGTCCAGAGCTCTGCGGTTTTGGAGAACGACACCCGCCAGCGAGTCTATTTGGTCTTGGAGGCTAATGATGGAAGTGGCTATTTCGTCTAGGCTGTCGGAGAGAGCCTTGGAAAGCTGTTGGAAATACATGGTTGAGGTGGTGATACTGGCGATGCCTAACCCGAGGGCGGAAGCAATGCCCAGGCCGGCGAGAAGAGGAAGGAGAGGAAGGGCTCGCTTCTGGCGAGAAGCGGGGACAGAAGAGGGAACCATAGCCAGAAGCGGGACAGATATGGTTTGGTTTTTAGGAAGGAGTTCAATATCCGGGTATTGGAAGACAAGGGTACAGACGCCTGACCAATTGGCCGGGAGACAAACATAAGTTGAGTTTCCACAGAGGAAGAAAACGCCGGAGGAGTTGAGGCAGAAGGAGTACGTTAAGGAGACAAGATGGGAGAAGATATTTGGAGTGATATCGCCGTTTTCCTTAACAGTGGGTTCATACTCCCAGATTGAATATTGTCCAGAGAGGGCTGCCCCCATGAGAGGCTGGTACTGAAAGAGTGGATAGGGGTCTTTGTGACCTTGGAGTTTAATCTTGAAGTATGTGGTGTCCACAGACAGGGTAATAGGGTGGCTCGCATTGTCGGGCTCGAATAGGGTGAAATTATAGCAGGTGCTAGCCGGCAAGGAAGGACAGGACCTCCAGGGGGTGGTGGGGTAGGTGTGGCAATGGATGTCATCTACCGGGCAGGAGTGGTGATGCTTCCCTGAGTTTAGGGAAGGGGGTCCTGAGAAGCGCAAGGGATTTCTCCATTTAGAGCCTGGCATGGGCATTAGCGGGGCAAATGCATAGCTGGCAGACAGATCTATGGATTGGTGGTTGGCAGAGGGGGAAAGCTGAAAGGTGTGATTGCAAAGAGAGGCAGGGAGTTTACCCACGAAGGTAGCATGTTTTGAGTTCTTGAAGAAACGGGATATGCAGAGAGGGGCCTGGGAGGCGAGGATCGTCTGGGTAGAGAGTGATCCCCATATGGGGCGCTGGGCAGATTCGTAGACTTGGTCATTGGGGTATCTCACCGAGGTGATCCGGGAAAGTATTGGAAGTATGCCTGTCACGCTGGTGATCTGAAGGAAAGCAATGGCCCGTCGGTCAGGGTTGACGAAAGAGTAGTGAGGAGTCAATGGCTGGAAATTCTGGAGGCGTCTCTCAAGGTCGGTAATAGGGTAAGGGCCGGAGAGGGTTCGGGCTGAGTACATGATACGAAGTTTCATGGGTGTCTCTGTCCAAGTCCTTAGTGGGGCTGGCATGGCTAGAGAGCGCTGGGTTTGGATGGATAAGCAAACCCAGCAGTTGGAAGAGAAGGGAGAGTTAGCCTCCCGGAGGAGGCGTTGAGTGAGGTTCACTAGAGGCATCCAGCTGTCTGAGTAGGCAGAGGAACAAGGGAACAGGAGGAGACAGAAAACCCAAGGACGAACCATGGCTCTTCAGGAGTGGCCCACAGTGGTGGGAGGCACAGAGACGCCGTCCTGAGAGTCCTAAAGTCAAGGCCGTCTGCTGCTTAGTCCAGGAGTGATGGAGACGTCAGGGAAGCGCCCCGTTGTATGGGTTATGCTTACGGAGGTTGGACCTAGGAGAGTAGAAACACAAAGAGGAGGAGGGTCATCAGGGAGTTAGTCTTAGAGTTAGGGTCTGCAGCCACTTTTGAGTTTAGACTTAGCCAGCAGCAGATTCCCTTTACTGTGGCTTCTTATCGAGCCCCCTAGGTGTAGCCTTGGGCTACTTTGGTGGTTAGCTACAGCTGACAGAGGTGGATAGCTACCACTGCCAGAAGCAAGCTAATGGCCTGATTGAGTTGCAGATTAATTTGCAATTAATTATAGGCGTCTTTTGTGAAGGGAGAGATCCCTTCTCTTGCTAAAGGTATGAAGATGGAGAATGTGGTGTGTGTATTTGGAGTCAGTTTAGACACCAACCTTTTGATATGGTAGTGGCAGGGCCCTAGTGAGAGCAGTGGGCTCTGCCTGCTTTGTGGTGATGTGTCGCAGGATTTTCTCTGTGCAGTCCAGTCACATTAGGGCAGTGGCAGGTCTGTGATTGGACAGGAAAAGGGAAGTGGAGCTAGGAGTTTAGGGGACAGATAGAGAGGTTGCAGGAGGGAGGAAGGAGAAGAATGAGAATGGAGGCAGACATGGACATGGTGTTATCTAAAGGTTAGAATAATTGAGTTAAAGTTTTATCATTATCAACTGGCTCTGAAATTATTGTATTGGCATCTTGTGAAATGTGATATTATTACTATGTAAATCTAATTGGTTAACTATAAGCTTAAGAGTCTTAATTCTACCGGGTAATTAGGTGTTGAGGTGGCTAACTAGGGGTCCATGGTGCAATGCATGGAAGCGAGAGGAACATGCCGCCCCACCCACAGCCCCACACCCCACACCCCACACTCCTGCCCTAAGAGATGGCCCAGTGGGAGCCCTGTGGCCTCACAGGGTGGGAGAGTTGGTGGGCCAAGAGACCATGGGAGCAAGATCCTCTGGAATGGAGGCTCTAGCCACAGAGAGTTGGCCCCTCCGGCGGCAGCAGGAGTGGGGGAGCGTGGCCTGGTCCCACTGAGAATTGGCAGGTTCTTTTCTTAATATTTTCCGCAGCAGTGATGTGGTGCAGGGGGTAGAGGATTGTTGAAACTCTAAGGTGGTATCACCTATGACAATTGGCATAGCCTTAAAAAGCCCTTATCGATATACCAATTAGAGGGTCTCAGTAGTAGGAACATCTGCCAGGTGACATAAGAATGTACAGAGAAATCAGGGGGATCAATCAAAGAGTGGGGGTCCCCTGTGAGGCTAAAGTTTATAGGAAGGAAACTGGATGGATTAAGAATTTTACAGCTGGGGCTGGAAGGATAGCTCAGTAGTTAAGAGTACTGGCTGCTCTTCCAGAGAACCCAGGTTTGATTCCCAGCATCCACTTGGTGACATGCAATTGTCTGTATCTCCACTTCCAGGGAATCTAGCACCCTCTTCTGGACCCCATGGCTTCTTAATGCACATGACTAACATACCTGCCGATAAACAAACAAAGAAACAAACTCATCCAAATAAAAAATAAAATATCTTTTAAAAAGTTTTACAGCATCAAAAAGTGATGAAAAGATTCTGTATAAATGGCCAGGCAGTAGTGACACTATGCCTTTTGTCCCAGCACTTGGGAGGTAGAAGCAGGAGGATCTCTGAGTTGGAGGCCAGCCTGGTCTACAGAGCAAGTTCCAGGACAAACAGGGCTACAGAGGGAAACCATGTCTCAAAAAGCTAAATAATAAGTAAACAGTGTATCTGTTAAATGCAAGGGGAAGAGATGGAGAGAGAAAAAGAGAGAGAGAGAGAGAGGAGTTGAATCACTTATGAGCTCAAGGAGATTTCAGAAGGTAGAGATAGTAATAGGTTGGTAGAGGGTGAGTTTGGGGGATCCTATGTTAAAAAGGAGGCACCCCAGTGTTGGAGAGATGACTCAGCAGTTAAGAGCACTGACTGCTTTTCTGAAGGTCCTGAGTTCAAATCCCAGCAACCACATGGTAGCTCACAACCATCCATAATGAGATCTGATGCCCTCTTCTGGTACATCTGAAGACAGCTACAGTGTACTTAGATATAATAATAAATAAATCTTTAATAAAAAAAAAAAAAGGGAGGCACCCCAACGTTTTTCAAGCAAGAAGGCCAACCCTGGGCTATAAGTCTACCTGCCTTCCTGGACAGTCTTTGGAACATTGGCTAAGTTACGAAAGACGGTACAGAAAGGATGAGAGGTTTGGGGATGGCTGGATGCCCTAGGGCAGGAGTGAGGGCCTCTGAGCATAGAAGATGAGCTTCAGTAGGTTGAGAGGGTCCAGAGGCTCTGTGAGAGGGCCACAGCTGCCAGGTAAACTGATTTACTAAGACTCTGATGTTGGAGATCCAGATACAAAAGTAACCTGCTAGGCCTAGAAAGGAGAGCATGCCCTTCAGCTTCAAGGGGGAGGGAAGAAGCCCTTGGTCACAGATTTGCAACTTTGAGTATGCCACGGGAAGAGAAGGTTAGAATGGGGCCAAAAATACAGGACTTGGAGAAAGGTTATTGAGTCTTAGAGGGGAACACTCGGCATCCCTGGCCAGCCGGAAGAATAAAGACAGTAGATGTGTTATAGGGACCAGTCATCTGAAGGACTGGAGTGAGGTTGAGACTCAGCAGGCCAGGCCAAGATCCTCCCTAAAAAAATGTCTCAAAATGCCTGGATTTAGTCCAGGTTAACTGAGTAGACATTTGGGTGTCAGGGGCTGACTGCCCAGGTAAATGTACAAAGGTCTTGACAAGAAGGACCAAGATGGCACCACAAAGATGCTAAGAGCATTTGCTCCTCTTGAAGAGGACTCTGGTTCAGTTTTCAGCACCCATTTGGTGGCTCACAACCATCTGTAACTCTAGCTCCAGGGGATTGATTCTATGTCAACTTCTGACCTCCTCGGGTAAGAGGTATACAGGTGCTACACACACATACATGCAGACAAGACACTCACAAACATAAGATGAAATAAATAATTTTAAAATAATGATGGTAATAATAGCCAAGAAGAACAGTAGATAAAGCGTCTTTGAGATTAAGGCCTGAGCAGGCTGGAGAGATGGCTCAGTGGTTAAGAGCACTGACTGCTCTTCCAGACATCCTGAGTTCAATTCCCAGCAACCATATGGTGGCTCATAAACATCTGTAATGAAATCTGATGTCCTCTTCTAGAGTGTCTGAAGACAGTCACAGTGTACGCATACACATAAATAAATAAATCTTAAAAAAAAATAAATAAAGAGATTAAGGACTGAGGATTGGAGAGATGGCTCAGCAGTTAAGAGCACTGACTCCTTCCAGGGTCCTGAGTTCAGTTCCCAGCAACCACATGGTGGCTCACAACCATCTGTAGTGGGATCTGATGCTCTCTTTGAGAGTATCTGAAGAGAGTGAGAGTGTACTCACAAACATAAAATAAATAAATCTAAAAGAAAGAGAAAAGAACTGAGAAATGAGGGTTGGGTAGAGGACGGGCAGGACAGAATCCTTTAAGATTTGGGGACCACTGGATAGACAGGCATTACTAATTAGGACTAATTAGGCATAAGTCTTGGTCTGGGTGATAAGGGACATCTGGCATTTGAACTCCCAGGATGGGGATGGTGAGGGGAGTTAGTGGATGGTAAAATGGAGGCTTGCAGGAGTCTGGCCGTCATAGGCTTAAGCTCCTTGGGCTCCTTGGGAGTGAGTGGATACTGAGCTTGCTGACCAGGGCAGGGAGTTCCTTTCTTAACTAGGAATGGGGTGGGTAGCAATGGAGGGAAGGAAGTAGCCCGATCTGAGGATGAATGCAGAGCAGGATGGCTGCGTAAGAGTAGGAAACAGAGTCCTCAGAAGGTCAGGGTAACAGAGTAGCAGAAAAGAGGCTGCTGTGTGGGGGCTTTGTGAAACAGTGAGAAGAGACGTAGAACTCTCTAGAATGCTGCCTCCCAGGAGAGGGACTGAACAACCAGGGATAGCGGGAAGGAATGGGAAACAGAATGCCCAGACCGGCTATGTGGCATTGGTCTGGGCTAGGTATGTCCTTTTTCTCCATTAAGAGGGGAGGAGATTCATGTTGGGGTTCAGCCACCCCCACATCCAAAAAACACAATGTAATCTTACCAGGTTAGCTTGGATCCACGGAAGCCGATAGATGAGGGGCAATGACCCCTGGTCCCCGTCAGCTGTAATCCCACAAGCTTGCCAGACCAGAGTCCAGGCTCAGCTCGGATTGTTGGGACCTGGTAGAGAAAGAGGCAACTAGAGCTGAATGCAATCTGGTTTTGAATGTTTTTCAATGCAATCTGGTTTTGAATGTTTTTCAACCTGCGTAGCAGGTAGGAGCAAAATGGCATCCCAAGAGTGGGGCAAGCTCTCTGGGGTGAGAGAGTCAGTCTTTCAGCTTTGACGCTTCTTTCTCGGATCAGATGCCCTCACCTTAGTTCCCTGTAGGAGCCTCCAAAGGTCAGAGGAAGGGTGATGGACAAGGAAATGGGCCCCTTCTACAGTGGAGGTCTCTATATGGGAAAACCAGAGTGTTCCCTGCTTACAGAGCAGAAGTAGTTATGGGAGCAGTGAGGGGTGGTAGGGTGGTGGAAGGAAGGGGATGAGAGGCAGAAGCTTCCAATGCCAGGAGTGATTGCAGAGTGGAGTAGGAAGTGAAAAGGGATGGCAGGTGGGCCTGGGGGCACACCCCTTTAACCCCTGCACTTGAGAGGCAGAAGCAGGTAGATCTCTGTGTGTTATAGGACACTTGGTCTACCTAGTAAGCTCCCTCTACAAGGATCCACAGCAAGACTCTGTTTCACAAACAAGACAGAATGTCAGGTGATCACAAACATCTCTCATGACCATTTATTCTCAGGCGTTGCAGGATGCTAGGAGAGTTCTAGAAAAACAAGCCTGGGCCAGGCAGTTGTGGCGCATGCCTTTAATCCCAGCACTTGGGAGGTAGAGGCAGGCAGATCTCTGAGTTCGAGGCCAGCCTGGTCTACAGAGTGAGTTCCAGGACAGCTGGGGCTATACAGAGAAACCTTGTCTCAAAAAAAACAAAAAAAGAAAAAGAAAAAGAAAAGAAAAACAAGCCTGGATTAATGCTGATTATTGTGATTTGGGCAAACTACCATCAATAAGTTCACCAAAAATGGAAGAAAATTTCAAGTTGTCAGGGCCTTGGCTGACAGTGGTGATCCTGGTTTCACTTCACTGCAAGAATTTATGCCAGGCATAGTGGTTCATGCCTTTAAATCCTAGCACTCAGGAGGCAGAAGCAAGTAGATCTCTATGAGTTCAAGGCCACCCTAGTCTACCTGGTGAGGTCCAGGTTCACTGGACTACTTAGTGAGATCCTGTTTCATACAAAGCAAAACCAAAAGAGTCCTTTCTCTAGAGAAACAGAAAGGACCCAGGTTCAATTCCCAGCACCATATGGGGGCTTACAATCTCTTCACACAGGCATTTGATGCATGGTTATACGTGCACGCAAAACACTTAGACACATGAGATAATAAAAATAAATCTAAAAGAAGAATCTCAATGACTAACCAAAGTATGATTCCACCAAAAGGGAACTGATGAGTTTATCCAGCTTACCGACAGAGCGTGGGTGATCCCAATGAAGCATCAATGGAAAGGCTTCATATAGCATGGATGATGGCTTGCGCGTGCCCAAGTAGACTGAGATTCTTCAGTTAATTTTCCCCAGTTTATATATTCTCGCATGACCCTTAGACCACACCTCCAGGCTACGTGTAATTAGAGCATAGTTTTGTGGGAGGAATGGTTGGAATCTCAGGGGAGGGTCCACTGGCTCTCCCCACACCCTCCTTCTAAAAGGCAATGTAGAGAAGGGTCAACAGGACCAGTCCTGATGGACTCTTGTAGCAGATGTAAACAGGAGTTCCCGAAAGAAACCGCATCTCACCCAGAACCCTCTGCACGGCTGATGGACCATTTAGAACGTCTTAAGTTTGTAGTGAGGTGGGAGTGTCGTAGGCCAGAGCCTAATTAAAATTTATCTTGGGCTATCTTTAGCCTTCCTCTTTTTAGCCATTCCTTGCCCCACTCTGTGCCTGACCTAACATCCTTGTGACAATCAGGTGAGGCGTTTGAAACGTATGAGCCGAGCAGGCAGCTAGCTTGCTCAACCCAAAAGCTAGGGGTGACTTCAGATAACATCTGAACCGTAGAGGAGCAGTCTCCCAGCTATGCTGTAATCCACCACTCTCACGTCTCCCAGCCACTCTCACATCTCCCAGCTATGCTATAATCTGCCATTCTCGAAGCTCCCAGCTATGCTGTAACCCGCCACTCTCGCGTTTCCACCGGCATAATTGAAAAATGAACTGGAACTGGGGAGATGGCTGTGCAGTTCAGAGCACTTACTCTTCTTGCAGAAAACCGAGGTTCAGTTCCCAGCACCCACATGACCTCACATGATAGCTGTCTGTATGTAACTCCAGTCCCAGGAGCATCTGATGCCTTCTTTTGGTGTCTGTGGGCACCGGGCACGCACATGGTATACACATACATACAGGCAATCACTCAAACACATAAAATAAAAAAAAAAAAATCTTTATGAAAAAGGCATGTTGGTTTATAGCTTTCCTTGCTCTGTTTCTATAAAAACTTAATGAAATTGCTCCCTCCTTGGCAGGCAGAATTTTGAATAACCCAAATCTGTGTTCTCTGCCACGGTCACTCCTATCTGGCATCAGAAGAAACTATCTCATATCCCCTTGACCTGTGCTGTGTCTTTGTACCCACATGGGCACAGCTGATCTGAGGGCAATGGAGGCCACTTTATTGGAAGGACCATATTCTGCAACAGTAGTTCTCAACCTTCCCAATGCTGCAACCCTTTAGTATAGTTCCTCATGTTGTGGTGACCCCCCCCCCAAACCATACAATTATTTTCACTGCTACTTCATAACTGTAATTTTGCCACTGTTATGACTTGTGATATAAACATCTGATATGCCATCTCCAGAGGGGCCATGACCCACAGTTGAGAACCAGCCTTCTCCTGTTATTCCAGGGGCCTTGGCTTCTCGGACAAGTGTTGCGCTGTCTGGTTTGACCTTTCTTGGATTTCCTCATTCTCGCCCAGTCCTTCATGAGCTTCATATATCACTACAACCCCAGTATCTGGGTATCAGGTGTTTCAGGGCCTGTGAAGGAACTCCACAGTGCCTGAACGGGACTAAGGAACAGCAAGCCCATGACCCTGAAGTTGGCTTCACCATGTATAACTGTGTTAGCCTACAGATGGGGCCAGCAGGTAAACAGTGTGGGGGAGACAGTCCCTGCAGGCATCGTGACCCACAGTGAAATGATCCATGGAAAAACAAGAATGAAAACTCAATTCAACTATTCAGCTTGACTTAGCCAGGCCGGATCAAACTTAGCTTGACTACATAGAAACTCTTTCTTAAAGTACACATGACCATGAAGATGGCTTCTAACAACTTAAAGGCCCAGAAGCTGGTGTGGCCTCTGACTGAGATAGCTTAGAGGTGAGCAGGCTCTAAGGGACATGTGATGGATTAATAGAACCCATCCTTAGGGTTCTATTAATTGAGAGCTAAAGATGAAGGTCTAGGGAGGGAGGAGTCTGGGATAATCAAATTCCCTATAATGATATAGCCAGGCGTTACCATGCCTGGCTGGAAAACAGGTATTTTATTTCTTCCATTGAGGAGATACCCTTGTGTGTTTAGTATTCCTGGTTTCCTGTGAGTATAGGGACCGCTACGGAACAGTATACAAAAGTGAGTGCTCCTATTCAGGCTGCTGTTGTCTTAGCAGCAGAGCCCTTCTTGCAGCTTTTAATTAATTATCTTTGTGTGTGCATGTGTCTGAATGTGTGCCGCTTGTGCGCATGCCCTCTGAGGCTGGAAGAAGGTATGGGATCCCCTGAACTTGGATTACAACCCATTGTGGATTGCCTCGCATGGGTGCTGGGAACCAAACTCAGGTCCTCTGCGAGAACAGCAAGTGTCATTAATCACTGAGCCGCTTCTCCAGCCCCTCCATTGAATTTTATTTTAAAAATTTTCTTGACAGGGTCTCATGTAACCCAGGCTGACGTGGAGGTTTCTATGTAGCTAAGGCTGAGCTTGAATTCCTGGCTCTCCTGCCTCTACCTCCTAAGTGCTAAGGTTACAGGGATGTGCCACAGTGCCCAGCCATTTGTTTGTTTAGACAGTCTTCCCATGTAATCCAGGTTAGTTTTGAACTCTCAGCTGGCTGGGATTTATATATGTGAGTCACCATGCAAGTCTGACATACTGGCTTTAACTAACAGAAAACTGGCTTCATATTGTATGAATGATAGAAGAGTGGCTATTGGTTTGTTTGTTTGAGAAGATTGTGTTGGCTGAAAACTTATAATCACAGCATCCAGAGGGCAAAGGCCTGTCTGAGCTACGGAAGTGATCCAAGACCACTCAGGGCAAGTTACTGAGACTCTGTCTCAAACAGTAAATGAGGGTTGAAGGTGTGGCTCAGTGGTAGAGCCCCTGCCTAGGATCCCCCAGTGAGGGGCTGGGGGCGTGGCTCAGTGGTAGAGCCCCTGCCTAGAATCCCCCAGTGAGGAGCTGGGGGCGTGGCTCAGTGGTAGAACACTTGTCTAGCATATATGTAAAGCCCTAGGTTTAGCTGTAGTACCCTAGTAGGGAGAAGACAGCATGTTGGGAATAGATTAAGAGCTAGGAACACCTGTACCCTGGGTCCTCTTTTTAGTAACTAAGAAACTAAGGGCTCCTAGCTAATAAACTTGAAATGCAAGGAAGCCTAATCTGGTCTCTAATGTAGGTGTGTGCTGGCTAGTCATGTCAACCTGACACAAACTACAACTGTCTGAAAGGAGGGAACCTCAACTGAGAAAATGCTTCCATAAGATCCTGTTGTAAGGCATTTTTTTTAAAAATTAGTTATTGATGAAGGATGCCCAGCCCATTGTGGATGGTACCATTCCTGGGCTGGTGATCTTGAGTTCTATAAGAAAGCAGGCTGGCCGGGCAGTGGTGGTGCATGCCTTTGATTCCAGCACTTGGGAGGCAGAGGCAGGCGGATTTCTGAGTTCAAGGCCAGCCTGGTCTACAGAGTGAGTTCCAGGACAGCCAGGACTATACAGAGAAACCCTGTCTCGAAAAGCCAAAAAAAAAAGAAAGAAAGAAAAAGAAAGGAAGGAAGAAAGAAAGAAAGAAAGAAAGCAGGCTGAGCAAGCCAGTAAGCAGCACCCCTCCATGGCCTCTGCATCAGCTCCTGCCTCCAGGTTCTTTCTTGCTTAAGCTCCTGTCCTGATTTCCTTCAGTGATGAACAGCAATATGGAAATGTGATCCAAAGAAACCCTTTCCTCCCTGACTGGCTTTTTGGTCATGGTATTTCTTTGCAGCAATAAAAACCTTAACTAAAGGTACAAATTGCCTGGTGGTGATGGTGCGCATCCTTAATCCCAGCAATGGGGAGGCAGAGTCAGGGAGATTTCTGTGAGTTCAAGTTCAGCCTGGTCTATATAGCGAATTCCATGACAGTCATAACTACATAAAGAGACCTTCTCTCAACCCCATTGCCCCAATAAAAATGAAGAAAGAAAGCAGAGATTGGGAAGCCCCACTTAGATTGGCTTCCTAGACTACAACAGCTCAAGTGTGGTATAATGGTGGACAAGGGGCCCTATTGGGACCAGTCCTAGTAGACTGAGCGAGCTGTCCCTCTAGACCCCACCAGTGGCCTGGTGGCCAAGCAGCACCAACAGAAGCCATGCCTCTTGGAAAAAGCATTTGTCACTGCCGGCACAGCCAAGGTTTCCACCCATCCGAATAATACTGTGGGCGGGTGTTCAAATTTCGATTTGTCTTCTAGCTACACAGTAAAGTGGACAGACAGACTGGTGTGACTGACAGTGAGGCAGGGTACAGAAGCCACAGCCAGTGTGCTGGCCTTGAGGTCCCAGTGGGAGACTCCCAGCACTGAAAAAAAAAAAAAAAAAAAAAGGCAGGGGCTAAATCCTGTTTGTCCAGGAAGCCTCTCTCCTGCCCTCTAACCAGCCACAGGCTATGACCACTGGGACCTCTCAGCCTTATCTCTGCCTTCCCAGCCTCATGGAGTTAACTAGAGCCATGCGTCCCACGCTCTCTCCATGTGACCTTGAACCACAACCTTTGCCACCTTCATGTCTTACTCTCCCTCTCTGTCAAATGGGAGCATGACAGCACCTCCTCACACGGAAATCGGGGGCACCAATTGGAAGGTGCAGGAGCAGGGCTTCCAATAAAGGAAAGTCAGAGGATCACTGAGAAGAGATACTCAGAGCACCAAAGAGATGACCTTTTCCTTTCTAAAGCTTTTCATGCACTCACAACCTGGTACGCTGGAAGGAACAGCGTACCCCCACTCTGCTCTGTTGCTCCCCATACCTCTTCCCCTTCCATACCCTCACAGTCTGAGTTCTGCCTGCCGAAGTTTCAGTTACCCACAACCAACCATGATAGTCCTAAAGTATTGAAATGGAAACTTCTGGAAATTTTCAGGTATGTAATCTCAGAACTTAGTAGGCAGAGATAGGAAAAGTGAAAGTTTGAGGCTCACCTGAGCTATATAGTGAGATTCTCAGTCTCTATCTGTCTTTCTCTCTCTCTCTCTCTCTCTCTCTCTCTCTCTCTCTCTCTCACACACACACACACACACACACACACACACAAATTCATAAATGTACATTTTTAAGTACGATAATGGAATCTTTCCCATTCCCTGACATGCATCTATCTTGCCTGGGATAGAAATCACCTCTTTGTGAAGTGTATCCATGGTGTATACCTTACCCTCCTGCCTAGTGTAACTTAAGCAGCTTGATTGATATGCAGGGTATCCACACTGTATACACAACCCTTCTGGTTAGTCATTTGGTAGCTATCTGAGTTATCAAATGGATTGCTATCCAGTGTCTCTGAAGCTTTGACCCCCAGAGAAGAGAAAAGGCTAGGGGCCTATCCTGATTGGTGACAGACCCCAACTACCCACCAGTTATTTGCATATCCATGCCCTGAGATAGGGGACCCTATTCTTGCTTTTTTTTGTAGCATTTGTGTGGGAGGTGGAGTGGGAGGGTCCCTACTGGTAGACAAATGACTGCCCTACAAGTGGGAAATCCAATCCCTATTCCAGACAGAGTGCATAGACAGCTTGAGACCAATAAAGGAAAGTCAGAGGATCACTGAGAAGATATACTCACACTCTAGAAAAGCCTGGGTCTGTCTGATGTGAGTAGACTATAAGCTCTGGCCCTGTGTTCACTCAGAGAGTACATCACTGGCCAATGAAACTTACTTCCACTTCGCCTTGAACTTCAGTCTCTTCAATTAATTGAACCTGAGCCTCAGATCCACAGGGTATGTGCTCTCCTCCTGTTAGCCATTCAATGTGTGTCTGCTATCTCACCCACTGTGTGGTACCAGAGTGTGTCTGTTTTATCATTGTTAATCTCTACCGTGCTTACTTTATAAACCATCCATGGTATGTGGGTAAAAGAAGAGGGGAAGAATTTATGAGGCTTGGTGCTAGACTAAGATTTATTTCTTTTTATGTGCCCTGGTGTTCTTCTGCCTGCATGTGCATGTGAGGGTGCCAGATCCCCTGGAGCTGGACCTACAGACAGTTGTGAAACGCCATGTGGGTGCTAGGAATTGAACTTGGGTTTTCTGAAAGAGCGGACAGTGCTCTTAACTGCTGAGCCAACTCTCCAGTCACTCCTGGAGTCTTATAAAGCATCAAAGGACAAAAGATGATATGTCAGCTAAAATACCAGACAACTTAAGGGGTAAAGGGTTTATCTTGACTCAGTGGTAGAAAAGTCACCGCTGCAGGAGTCTGAGGCCTGGTCCCATTCATGACCCTTGCAGCCAGGCCCCTGCCTCTGATGCTGCTCACCTTCAGTGTGAGCTTTCTCACCTCTGTTCATCCAATCTAGAAACTCCCTCACAGAATGCCCAGAGCTCTCTCTGAAGTGATTCTAAATTTCTCAACCTGGCAATCAAGATGGTGTCTGTGTAGGAGATGGTGACAGGAGATCTCTGGGACGCAGTGACCATTGCTGTCCCAGAGGAAGGACTGTCAGGGACACATCTGTGTGAGAGGCGGAAGTGAGGCTCCAGCCAGGCACAGCGGCTCCCTGGGAAAGAGTGTCTGTAACATTCCAGGAGCCCACACAGCTGGAACCGGGCATGCTCAGAGCCTAGCTGCAGAGGGACACCCACACCATTGATTCATCACCCCCAGCTCTGACAGCTACATCCTCTCAATTCTCCAAGGCAGGGGTCCATGCTGACCCCAACTGCACAGCCTTGCCTCCTCCCCTTACAACGCCTTGTAGCCATGGCCCCCAGGGTGCAGCAGGGAAGGTAGGTCAAGAGCAGAGCTTCCAATAGTCCCTGGTCCTCTCTCCTTCCCTGAGTCCAGACCACACACACACACACGCACGCACGCACGCACGCACGCACGCACGCACGCACGCACGCACGCACGCACTCAGGGTGTAGGGGTAGACTGCCACAGCAGACCTGATTCTAGCACATTCCCAGATGGTTCTCTTTAAGCTGGGAACTTCCTGTTTTGTTTTCCGCCCACATTTTTTTTTCTTTTGAGTCAGAGTTACAGTTTGTAGCCAAGGCTGGCCTGGAACTCTCTTTCTGTAACCCAGATTAGCTAGCCACTGGAAGTGGTCCTCCTGCCTGAGCCTCTCTGCGATTACAGGCATGAGCCAGCATGCCCAATAGTGTTTCTTTCTTTCCTTTTTTACAAAGTTTGTTTTCATTTTACGTCCGTTGGTGTTTTGCCTGCATGCATGTCAGTTGGGGGTGGATGATCCTCTGGAACACCCAGTTATACACAGTCATGAGCTGCCATGTGGGTGCTGGGAATTGAACCCCTGGCCCTCTAGAAGAGCAGCCAGTACACTTTAACCACTGAGCCATTGCTCCAGGCCCCTAAGTGTTTCTAAATCTTAACTTCCTTTCCCATGAATCACAACAGGAACAAAAGGCTTCAGGTTACCGACTGTATGAGGCCAGTTTGAAAATGAGGGAAATGTGGAATACTTTTTATTTATTTATTTATTTATTTATTTATTTATTTATTTATTTATTTATTTTGGTTTTTTTTCGAGACAGGGTTTCTCTGTGTAGCCTTGGCTGTCCTGGAACTCATTCTGTAGACCAGGCTGGCCTCGAACTCAGAAATCCACCTGCCTCTGCCTCCCAAGTGCTGGTATGAAAGGCGTGCGCCACTACCACCCGGCTAGAATACTTTTTAATTTGGGCCAAAATTAAAATGAGAAGCAAGGCTGGAGAGACAGCTCAGCAGTTCAGAGTATTGGCTGCTCTTGCAGAGGACCTGAATTGCGTTCCCAGTACCCAGGTCTGGCAGTTTGCAACAGCCTGTAATTCCAGCTCAAGGTGACTCAATGCCTTTTGCTCTCCTTGGGCACCTGTACTCACATAGTACACTCGTATACACACACATAAAAATAAAAATAAAATAAATCTTTTTTAAAAAATAGGGCATGGTTGCGGGGCAGTGCTGGTGCACGCCTTTAATCCTAGCCCTCAGGAGGCAGAGGCAGGCGGATTTCTGAGTTCAAGGCCAGCCTGGTCTACAGAGTGAGTTCCAGGACAGCCAGGGCTACACAGAGAAACCCTGTCTTGAACCTCCCCCCAACCCCCCGCCAAAAAAAAATAGGGCATAGTAGCATACACATAATCCAAGTTCTCAGCAGACAGAAATGGAAGAATCGTGAGTTCGAAGCAAGCCTGAGCTTTATTGAGATCTTGTCTTTAAAAAAAAAAAAAAAATAGGCACAGGGTATGGCAATGGACAGCTATAGTTCCAGCACTTGGGACATGCAGGCAGGAAGTTCAGAAGGTTCAAGATCATCCTCAACTACATGAGTTTGAGGTCAGCCTGGGCTACTTTGGGGAAGAGCCACTCTAAACATTCCCCTCTACCCCTCTAGTGACTCTAAAGTGTCCAACTTGATTATTCTACTACAGAAAGATTAATGAAAGTCAGCCTGGCAGTGATGGCACATGCCTTTAATCCCAGTACTAGAGAAGCAGAGGCAGGTAAATCTCTGAGTTCGAGGACAGCCTGGTCTACAGAGCCAATTCCAGGATGGCCAGCATTACACAGAGAAATCTTGTCTCAAAAAACCAAAATAAATAAATAGATGGATGAATGGATTGATGGAGAAAGAGAGAGAGAAAGAGAGAGAGAGAGAGAGAGAGAGAGAGAGAGAGAGACTTTGCTGTGTGGTGGCTTACACTCATAATCTCAGCACTTGGGAAGCTGAGGCAGGAGTATTGCCTCAAGTTGGAGGAAAGCCTGAGCTATACAGAGAGCCTATCTGTAAGATAAACTAGAACCACCAGGCACAGTGATCCACATCTTTAGTCCCTGGATTTGGAAGGTAGAGCAGGTGGGGCTGTGAGTTCAGGAGGCTTCACAGTGAAACTATCAAAAAACAAAACCAAGGTTTAGAGAGATGAGTCAGCAGTTAAGAGCACTCAGACTGCTCTTCCAAAGGTTGTAAGTTCAAATGACCCGAGTTTGGTTCCCAGCACCTACATGGTGGTTCACAACTGTCTGTAACTCTAGTTCCAGGGGATTTGACGCCCTCCTCTGGCTTCTGAAAGTACTGTATGTATGCAGTTCCTAGACAGAGATGCAGGCAAAAACACTTTCACACATAAAGTAAGCAAATGTAAAAAGCATAACAAAATTAGCAAGGTCCGTGAGTGGAGCTCAGTGGTAGAGTGCTTGTCAATCAGGCAAAAAGCCCTGAGTTCCCCGCCAGCATCCCAGAAGTGGGAGCAGAGGTGGACACCTCTCATCTCAGCACTGGACTGGAGGCAGGAAGAGCTGAGTCCCAGGCCAGCTTGGACTACATGACACTCAGTATAAACAAACAAACAAACAAACAGATGTTTGAAAGGAATAGAAAAACAAACTAACCAAAGAAAAAGAAAACAAGAGGTTGTTGTGTTCCTCTGGAAACAGACCTGTGAACAAAGCTTGGTGTGAACAAAGCTTGGTGTTCTAATTCCAGAAAATGGCCAAGAAATACTGAAACTACTATAAAAATCTCCCGCCTCTAGTCTCCTTGACCGCAGATGAAAACTCCCTCGAAATCCCATACGGGAGGCTACAGCAACCAAAATATTAAACCACCTCTGGTCCCTACCAGCTGGCTGCCCTGGGTTTCCTTCCCTTCTAAGCTTGGCCTAGAAACTCATATTTTATTCATGAAAATTGAGGCCCTGGGAGGCCTTGGCATAAACAGGATGTAAATATTTGCAGGCGGTTGAGGGAGATGTGATATTTGAGTAGGGGCAGTCCAAAGCCGAGATGCATGCTGCACGCGTGGGACAATGCTTACTTTAGGACCCGCCCACCTCCACTTTGGCTAAAGGTTGAAAGTGGCGACTGGAAGAGATCTCCCTGGTGTTCAGTCTAGGGGTGACTGGGGCTCAGGTTTGGGATTCCAGTGTCCTTGAAGTGAGATTCGGGATATTCTTTAACCCTTTCTTGCGTTCTGCCCTCCTAAACCCTAGGGTTCCTCTTCCCCCAGTTGATTCAGACTCTCAAAACATTCTCACAGCAGTCTTGTTCCCACCCTCGGTAGCTCCCTTTGGTGGACCCAGGCGGGTAAGAGTAGGGACTATAGAGGGGAGGCGGTTGGAAGCGGGGTGCATCTTGGGGGTTGATATTCTAGTCAAGGGGGCGCTATCACTGAACTGCGCCCCGCCCCTTTCTTACTTTTATCTTTCTTTTTTGTTGTTGTTGTTCTAGGTTTTACGTAGCCCAGAGTTTCCAGGAACTCACTGTGTAGGGAAAGATGATGTTGAACTCCTGATCCTTTCACCTCCACATCCCACGTGCTGGGATTATAGGCACTGGCCACCATGCCTCTGTTTATGGCTACCTCACAACTGGGCCAGCTGGAATATCTTTATCCTGAATCCTTGTGTTCCCCCATGGCAGCTGTGGAAATACCAGCACAAGGTCCCCAAGGTCTCTCTGTGAGCAGGAAGTGACACCTTAAGGGATTGCCAGCCCCAGACCTATGTTTGCAGCTCGCTTCACTGGGCTTGCTCTCCCAGGTTAACTTGGCCTGGCTGAGAGCTTCCTGGGGAAAGACTGGTGGCCTGGGAGGTGGAAGAGGTTTGCCTGCCTCCTGAAAGACTTGCCCTCGGCACCATATCTGAGTCACCTCTCCCTCAGTCTCCTGCAGAGACATTCCCCTGTAACTACCATTAACTAGGTCACAAGGTAGCTTTGGGCTTTCTGCCCCAGCTTCCAAAAAGTAACTGCTCAACAGGGACGTCATCCCAGGTGTCAGTTTGAAAAGAAGCTGCCACGTGAACTTCCCTTCCCATTTCTCAATGGGAAAGGAGCCAAGAGGGCAAGGTTCATGGCCAGAACCTTCCAGTGTACAGGTTCCCATATACTGCTATACTCTAACTGGAGGGACCAGGAAAGGGAGGGTCACCCAGGGCTGCCCATAGCCCAGGCTGCACAGAAAGCTGACCCTATTTTCAGACAGGGTCTTCTGTAGCCCAGGCTGGACCCCTGACTCCCCATAAAACTTAGAATGGCTTGGAACTTTCTATCCTGCCGTCTCTACCCCTGAGTCCTGAGATTAGACCCAGCTCCAACCACGCCCAGTGTATTCAGTGCTAAGGATGGAATCCAGGGCTTTGTGTATGCTAGGCAGGCTCTTTGCCAACCGGGCTACAGCCACATCTCCAGTTGTGTACACGTTAACTCCTCACAACCCTCCATGCCTTTGGGTTTTCTCGTTTGACTTTGTTGTTGCTTTGAGGTCTTCCTTCTGCCTTGACCTCTGCAGTATTATCGTCACATCTGCTTTGGGACACCTCTGTTTTGAAGAAGGATCTAATTTTAATGTTTGAGTCATGGTCTCAGGTAGTCCTAGATGGCCTTGAAATCTCTATGTAGCTGAGGATGGCCTGATCCTTATGTCCCTATGTCCCCTAATATTGAGACTACAGGCATGTATCACTATGGGTGGGTTTGATGCATTGCTGGGCATGAAAACCAGCGCTCCAAGAGTGTTAGGCAAACACGATACCCACTGAGCTACAGTCTCAGTACCCCCTGCCACCAATGCATCTTTAAAATAAAAAACCTTAGGCCAGGCAGTGGTGCCGCATGCCTTTAATCCCAGCACTTGGGAGGCAGAGGCAGGCGAATTTCTGAGTTTGAGGCCAGCCTGGTCTACAGAGTGAGTTCCAGGACAGCCAGGGCTACACAGTGAAACCCTGTCTCGAAAACACAAAAAAACAAAAACAAACAAAACCTTTGTGTGTGTGTGTATGCAAAAATGTGTATACATGGGCCAGTGATATGGCTCAGCGGTTAAGAGCACTGACTGCTCTTCCAGAGGTTCTGAGTTCAAATCCCAGTAACCACATGGTGGCTCACAACCATCTGTAATGTAATGAGATCTGATGCCCTCTCCTGGTGTGTCTGAAGACAGCTTCAGTGTCCTTACATATAATAATAAATAAATCTTTTTTAAAAACGTGTATACATGTGTGTGTGTGTGTGTGTGTGTGTGTTACACAGGAACTACGGCAAGAATGTGGAAGTCAGAGAACAGCCTACAGGAGTCAGTCCTCTCTTCCGGTTGTGTGAGTCCTGGAGGCTGAAGTGAGGCCATCATCCCTGGCAGAAGCTCTTTTACCTGCTGAGCCATCTCTTTGGCCCCATCATTGTTTTGACCTGTTATTTTATGTGTATGAATCTTTTGCCTGCATGTATGCATGTGCACCACATGCATGCCTGGTCCCTGTGGAACCCAGAGACAGAACGAGTTCCCCTGAGTGGCTGCAAACCATCATGTGAGTGCTGATGGATCCTAGTCCTTGGGTGCCCTCTTTTTTTTTTTTTTTTTTTTTTTTTTTTTTGGTTTTTCCGAGACAGGGTTTCTCTGTGTAGCCCTGGCTGTCCTGTCCTGGAACTCACTCTGTAGACCAGGCTGGCCTCAAACTCAGAAATCTGCCTGCCTCTGCCTCCCAAGTGCTGGGATTATAGGCATGCGCCACTACCGCCCAGCTTGTGTGTGCTCTTAAGTTAACCTTTTTTTTTCTCTCTCCTTTTTCTTTTGAGTCTCACAGGCCTGGAACACACTAAGAAATGCAGGCTGCCTGGCCACTGAGACCTGGGATGTATCTGCCTGTCTTTGCCTCTTCAGAACTGGAGTTAAAAACATGCACCAATACACAAAGCTTTTTTTTTTTCCTTTCTTTTTTCTTTTCTTCTTTTTTTTTTTTTTAACATATCAGATATCCCACATATCAGATTACATTACAATTTATAACAGTAGCAAAATTACAGTTATAAAGTAGCAACAAAATAAGTTTATGGTTGGGGGTCAGTCACCACATCAGGAGGAACTGTATTAAAGGGTTGCAGTATTAGGAAGGTTAAACACTGCTAACTTGGGGCTGGAGAGATGGCTTAGCAGTTAACAGCACCCGGACTGCTCTTCCAAAGGTTATAAGTTCAAATGCCAGCAACAATATGATGGCTCACAACCATTCATAATGAGATCTGGAGCCCTCTTCTGGGGTGTCTGAAGACAGTTACAGTAAACTTACATATAATAAATAAATAAATCTTTTTTAAAAAAAACCCTGCTAGCTCAGACTATCTTTATTTAGTCTCTGTCATTTCATAGACGTATACAGCATACCTGATCGGACCCATCCCCACCCACCATCTCTCCCTGAGTCCCCTCATGGCCCACTCCCTTCTTCATATCTCCTGGATCTTTTATACCTCACGAAGGCCAGTCAGTGCTGCCCGCATTTGCCTGGGTGTGAGGCCAGCCACGGCAGTATAGAGACCTAAACAGGAGCAACACTCAGAACTAAACTGACTGGCTGGAAAGATGGCTCAGTGGTTATGAGTGCTTGCTGCTCTTCCAGAGGACCAGAGTTCAGTTCCTAGGTCTGGTGGCTCACGACTGCATGAGGGGATATGACACCCTCTGCTAGCTCCCTTGGGGGTCTGCACTCACATGCATATGCACAGAGACACACACAAACACATACATGAAATAAAAATCAACCTAAAAAAGAAAGAAAATTAAGTCTCTCTTCTCCAACTGCTAACAATTACCAGTGGCTGAGGCAACGTGAATCCCTCCCTCATCTTTTCTGGGTTTTTGTTTGTTTCTCACTTGGTTGGCCTCATCAGCAGGCACTGGCTTGCTATATAGACCAGGCTATGCTCAAACTCAAAGATCCACCTGCCTCTTCCTCCAGGGAGTGCTAGGATTAAATGTACCACTCCGCCCAGCTCTAGCTTTTCTTTCTTTGAGATAGGGTCATGCTGCTAAGCAGGACCTCAAACCCAGTGTGTAGTGGAGGATGCATGAGTCCCTGCATCCCATCCCCAGCACAGCATAAACCCAAGTGTGACTGTGGATACCTGACATGGAAGTATAAGAGTCAGGAGTTCAAGGTCATCCTCAGCCACATAGATAATTCTAGGCCAACTTGAACTACATGAGACCCTACATTTTTTTTTAATTAGGGGGTTAGAGAGATAACTCACTAATTAAGAGCATTTGCTGCTCTTACAGAGGGCCTGGGTTCCGTTTCCAGCCTGCATGGAGGCTCGTATCTGTCCTTAACTCTAGCTCCAGGAGATCCACAGCCTCTTCAGGCCTCTCTGGGCACCACACACACACACACACATGGCACACATACATACATGCAGGCAAATACTTAAATACATAAAACAAAAATTAATATTAGCAGAGTATGGTGGCATTTAATCCTACCACCCAGGAGGCCCACCCAGGAGGATATCTGTTAGACGCTAGTCTGATCTATAAAGTGAGTTCCAAGCCAGCCAGGGTTATAGTGAGACAAAAACAATAGCAATAAAAATATTTATTAAAAATAAATAAATAGCTAGGCAGTGATGATGCACGCCTTTAATCCCAGCACTTGGGAGGCAGAGGCAGGTGGATTTCTGAGTTCGAGGCCAGCCTGGTCTACAAAGTGAGTTCCAGGACAGCCAGGGCTACTCAGAGAAACCCTGTCTCGAAAAACCAAAAAAAAAAAAAAAAAAAAAAAAAAAAAAAAAAAAAAAAAAAAAACAAACAAACAAACAAAGACCAAGATAAAGAAGTACATAGGTAAAAAAACAACCTAGGCAAGTTAGTGAGACCCAGCCCTAAAATAAAATAATGGGCAGGGGATGGGATGTGTGCTTGGAGGTTGGAGACACCTTAGCGGTTGAGAGTAATTTTGCTCTTCCAGAGGACCCAGGTTTGAATCCCAGAACCCTCATGATGGTTCAAAACCATCTGTAACTTCAGTTCCTGGGATCTGACACCCTCTTCTGGTTTCCTAGAACACTGCATGCAAATGATACACAGACACACATGTGGGCAAAATATACTCATGAAATAAAAATAAAGAAAAAAGAAAGTGAAATAAACCTGGGCTATGCATTGTGGTAGCGTGCTGGCCTGTCACAAGGCCCGGGCCCAATCCCAGACAGAGGAAAAGATAAAAAAGCAATACCTGAACAGATAACAAGTTTCCATAGCCTGTTCAATGGGGCAGGCAGCAAGGCTTGGCTAAAGGCTTGGCCGTAAGCCCAGCTGTGCGTGAGTATGTTTCCGGTTTGTTTGAGGAACAGACTCGGAACTTCACAAGAGACAAACACTGAACTGCCGAGCCCCTTGCCCCTCTCTAGGGCATGGTAGGCAAGCACTCTGCCACAAGGCTAAAGCCACAGACTTTTCAATCTTTATTTATTTGCATTACATTTATTTCTATGTATGTGTGCATAGTAGCAGGGTCATTTCTCTCCTTCTACAGAGTGGGTTCATGGGATCAAACTCCAGTCCTGAGGCTTGGTGGAAGATCCCTTTACCCACTGAACCATTAAACCAGCTCTCTTTCTTATTTATTTATTTGAGACTGATCTGGCTAAGTTGCCCAGGCTGGCTTTGAACTTGCCATCCCCCTGTCTTAGCCCCTTGAGTAGCTGGGACATTGGTGTGGGCCACCATGCCCCCGGCTATGAGTCCTCTGTATTAACTGTGTCTTCCCCTTGGAGCTCAGCCCTTGGCCTGCTTGCTCCATCACAGCAACCAAGGAGCTGCACACAGCCACACTCAGGAGACCGAGGCAGGGGAATCACAATTTTGAAACCTACTTGGACTACACAGTAAGATCTACTTGCAATATAAATAAATAACCGAAATTGAAGTCTGGGATCTGGGAAAGTAGCTAAAGCTTACACCCTGCACACAACGAGCTAAGTATGAGGAAAACATTACTTCCTCTGAGACGTAGCCTTCTTGGAATGCACACCCCCGGGTAGCACGTTCTGTAGAGAGCCTGTGTGAGGGTGTATAAGTACGTGCCAGGGCAGGCCAGGACTCTGCCAAAGAGCTCACTGTGAATTCTTCAGATAATGAAGCCCACACAGAGATCTCTGGGATTAGAACATACACATTGTATAGGCCTAGGTGTTGGGGATGTGGCTCATGGATTACAGTGTTAGCCTAGGATTTGTGAAGCCCTGGATTTCATGCCCAGAAGGATGTTTAAAGAGGCTGAGGGGGCTGGAGAGACGGCTCAGAGGTAAGAACATGTTCTGCTCTTGCGATAGATGGAGTTCAGTTGCCAATATGTACATCAACTCACAACCATATATAATTCCAGCCTCACAGGATCTAATGCCTTTGGGCTCTGCTGGCAACTACACTCACATGCGTATACCCTCACACAGACAGACAGACACACACACACAGAGACCTACACATACATATATATATATAATTTAAAATAATAATCAAAATAAATCTTGAGAAAAAGGGTGATCTGGAGAGACGGCTCGGGGTTAAGGGTACTTGTACCTTTTGCAGAGACCTGAGTTCAGCCCTCGGTTCACAACTGTCTACAACTCCAGACCCAGAGAATAGGATTTCCTCTTCTGGCATCCAAGGGCACATTCCCAACCCACAGATGCACAGCCCCAATCAAACCTTAGGCATACATATACATAAAAATAAATCTTAGAGGGAAGAGAGCATGTGGTTTTATACCCAGCACTTGTAAACAAGAGGCAAGAGGATCAAAAGTTCAAGGCCATTCCAAGTTACATAGTGACTATGAGATCAGTCTGGGATTCTAGGCAAATGGTCTCCCTCTGAGCCAGGGCCCCAGCCCCTCACTGGAGGATTCTAGGCAGGTGCTCTACCACTGAGCCACACCCCCAGCCCCTCCCTGGGGGATTCTAGGCAAGGGCTCTACCACTGAGCCACGCCCCAGCCCCTCACTGGGGGATTCTGTGTAGGTGCCCTACTACTGAGCCACGCCCCCAGCCCCTCACTGGGGGATTCTGTGTAGGTGCCCTACTACTGAGCCATGCCCCTAGCCTCTCCCTGGGGGATTCTCAGACCACTCCCATAGTCCCTCTGACTGTTTTTGGGAGACACGGAGCTCTTTCCCTGTGGATTCAAGCAGGCAGATGGTGTTTAGTTTTTAGCTACTACATAGAATGAAGATATCAACCATCCTTCCCCTACCTATTCTACTACTGATGGAGGCTTATTTAATTTTCTCTTCCCCTGAACCACTGTTTTTTAAAAAACAAGGTTTCTCTGTATAGCCCTGGCTGTCCTGGACCTCACTCTGTAGACCAGGCTGGCCTCAAACTCAGAAATCTGCCTGCCTCTGCCCCCTACAAGTGCTGGGATTAAAAGCATGCACCACCACTGTCCAGCCCTCTGAACCATTTTAAGGAATATTCTATACATATTTATGTCATCTGTGCAAGCATTTATTTTCATTTTATTTCGTGTGTGTGTGTGTGTGTGTGTGTGTGTGTGTGTGTGTGTGTGTAGTGTGTATGTGTGTGTAGTGTGTATGTGTGTGTATGCTCATGTATGCTTGTGCCATAGCACACCATGCTGGTTGGAGGATAACCTGTAATAGTGGGTTCTCTCTTTCCAACCATGTGAGTCCTGAGAATTGAATGTGGATCCATCAGGCTTGTTGGTAAGCACCTTGACTCACTGAGCCATCTTACCAACCCTCAGGCAAACATTTCTGTGAGAGGAGTCCCTAGAAGCAAAATTCTGAGTGAAAACTTTTAAAGCATCATAAGAACCTCACAAGGTCAGGCTGGAGAGATGGCTCAGAGCAGAAGTGCACTGGCTGCTCTTCCAGAGGACCAGGGTTTGAGTCCTAACATCTGTATGGCAGCCCACAATTGTCTGTCACTCCAGTCTCAGGGGCTCTAATGCCCTTTTCTGGCCTCCACAGACACCTGCCATTGGTACTGTAGTTAGACATGTGCAGGCAAAACATCTATACACATAAAATAGAAAAAGTGGAATGAGGCCGGGCGGAGATGGCGCACGCCTTTAATCCCAGTACAGAGGCAGGTGGATTTCTGAGTTTGAGGCCAGCCTGGTCTACAGAGTGAGTTCCAGGACAGCCAACGCTACACAGAGAAACCCTGTCTCAAAAAAACAACAACAAAAAAAAAAAAAAAAAAAAAAAAAAAAAAAAAAAAAAAAAGAGGGGGGGGAGGAGGAAGGAAGAAAGGAAAAAAGGAAGGAAGGGAAGAAGAGAAACTGACAAGGTCTTCTCCAGAAACCATTAAGCTTTCCTGAGAAGGGGGAAAAAATCAATAGATAGGTAGGTCCTAGAAAAAAAGAAAATAAATACAAACAAGCCAATGATATGAAACACTCCAAGTGGTGATGCCCCCATTGGTGATACAAGCAGGACAAGCCTGAAGCTGAGATCAGGCTGTACTGGCCTCTCAGTCTCGAGAATAAAAACCAAAACCAGGCTAAGGATGCTCACAGCCCTGGGTTCCGTCTCCTTCACTGCATAAACTGGGCATGGTGATACATGTCTACAATCCCAGAATTCCAGAGGAAGAGGCAGGGGGTTCAGAAGTTCAAGACTGGCGTGTTGCAATGCCTTTAATCCCAGGACTTGAGAAGCAGAAGCAGGTGGATATCCGTGAGTTCAAGGCCAAGCCTGATCTACATAGTGAGTTCCAGGACAACCAGGGAGACCCTGTCTTAAAACAACAAAGGAGCAATTTTGTCTTGCATCAGTCATTCCCACAGGGATTCATAGGATACATCTTGTCCAAGCTGGATGCAACTGGGCCCTCGTTGCTCTGCAGATGAAGTGGTCCCAGCGGTGTCAGCAGGGTCAAGCTCACTGAGGAAATGCCAACAGACCAGAAACCAAAGTAAAGAAAGCCTACAGCTCACTGGTTGGCCTGTGTAGCACAGGGACTGACAGACCACCCACAGCTGAGGTCTTAAAGCATGCCCCACATCCAGGGACAGAAGATCTGTCCTCTGCGTCCTTCTGTAAAAGTTCTCTCCTCGTTTTCTTATTGCTAAAGAGGAAGCAAGAAGGCGAAGCATGGCGGGAAGTGGCGGCAAAGGCTTTAATCTCAGCATTCCAAGGACAGGGGCAGGGGATTCCCCTCCCCCCTCAAGTCTAGCCCAGTCTGCACATCCAGGTCAGCCAGGGCTACAGAGAGAGACATTGTCTCAACAACAACAACAACAAAAAGCAAGGCAAGCCATTCGAAAACTGCTAATGTTTAACTAAAGAGTTCAAATGAAAACCTTTGTGCTTACCAGAGGCGCTTGGTGGGATGTGTCTAGGCGAGCAGACTCTGGAAATGAGCAGTTTGCTGAGGTTGCTAACAGTAGGGCAAGCCTGCTTGGAAATCACCAGCCTTAAACCTTGAAAATGCCACCTTGGGGAAAAACACCTTTTTTTTTTTCCCTCGTCAATACTGGTGATGGAATCCAGGGCTACTGACATAAGCCCTATTATTTCTTTGAGACAGAATTGAAGTAATAAAGTGAAAAACAGTTCTGGAGATGTAGAAATAAAGTTTCACAGTAGAATAAGAGAGCCATATTCCAGCTCCTGTAAGCAGCAGCTTCAGACACTGAGAAGCTGTTAGCCAAGGACATTCTGTAAAAACAAAGTTCTGGTGGTCAGAATGTTGAGACAGAATGACCAAGCTAAGACCCACCAAAACAAAAATAACTGGTGTTGCAATGACCCAACGACACAATGACGTGAAGTTCTATGAAAACAAGATTAGCACCAACCTTAGGAATTCCCACTCTAATCTACGTGTACAATAGCTGATATTTGAATTAGTCAATCATGTATAACTATGCTGATTCCTTTGTTCCCTCAGACCTTTTACCTATATAAACCCCTAACCCCTGAGCCTCAGGGTCGATTCCTCTGTCTCTTGTATGAGATACGTGTCGACCCGGAGCTCCGATATTAAACTGCCTCATGTGTTTACATCAAGACGGTCTCTTAGGATTCCTTGGGTGCAGGTCCTCCCGAGATTTGAGTGGGGGGTCTCCCCACGGGAGTCTTTCAGAATCTCATGTACCTCAGGCTGGCATGCATCTCCCAAGTGCTGAAGCTACAGGTATGCGTCATGTCAGCTTTTTTGTTGTTGTTGCTTTATTGAGCCAGTCTCCCTTTTCTAGTCCCAGTCTGGCCTAGAACTCACTCTCCTCCTACCTGTCTTGTCAGTGTAAGAATGACCGGTGTGTACCACTATGCCTGGCCAGAAAGATCTCTAGTTTTGTTACTGTTGTTATTTTATTTTGTTGTATTTTTAAAATTTTTGTGATAGGGTCTCACTATGTAGTTCTGGCTGGCCTTGAACTTACAAAGATCCACATGCCTCTGCTCCCAAGTGCTGAAATTAAAGACCTGTGCCACCAAGCCTGGACCTAGAAAGTATCTCTTTAAAAATACTTATTTTGCCGGGCAGTAGTGGCCCATGTCTTTAATCCCAGCACTTGGGAGGCAGAGGCTGGTGGATTTCTGAGTTTGAGACCAGCCTGGTCTACAGAGTGAGTTCCAGGACAGCTAGGGCTACACAGAGAAACCCTGTCTCGAAAAACCAACCAACCAACAAACAAACAAAAAATAACAAACAAACAAGCAAACCAAAAACAACAACAAAAAAAACTTATTTTAGCCAGGCAGTGGTGGCACACATCTTCAATCTCAGTACACAAGAGACAGAGGCAACTAGATCTCTGAATTCAAGGCCAGCCTGGTCTACAGAGTGAGTTCCAGGGCAGCCAATGGCTAGACAGAGAAACCCTGTCTCAAAAAAATAAAATAAAATAAAATAAAAACCCAGGGCTGGAGAGATGGCTCAGTGATTAAGAACACTGACTGCTCTTCCGAGTTCTAATCCCAGCAACTACATGGTGGCCCAGCAACCACATGGTGGCTCACAACCATCCGTAATGAGATTTGATGCCCTCTTCTGGTGTGTCTTGAAGACAGCTATAGTGTGCCTACATATAATAATAAATAAATCTTTTTTTTAAAAATCCATTAAAGTAAAAAGAAAACAAAACGAAATGAAACAGAGTACAATCAAATAAGATATAATGTCTCTCCCCACCCACCCACCCCCCCGCCTCTCAAACGCCCGCTCCTGTGGCCACCGCGCCCTCTAGCGGCCAGGGGTGGCTACGCTGTGCTCTCTGCGCAGGTGCAGGAAGAGACCGCCCCCTGTAACGCACTTCCGCTTCCTTCTCCGCGTTGCCCGGAAACCAGGACCCAGAATTCCGTGAAAGCGTCATGGGGCGGAGCTTCGGGTGGCGGGAAGAACGGCCACCGGAATGGAGGTCCAGGAGAGTGGCTGTGGCCCGGCAGAGAGTGGGGCGCAGGAGCCCTCGCCTGTCCCCAGCAAGTCCACCGGCCACTACGAGCTGCCGTGGTGAGCCTGAAGCCATAGTAACGCGCGCGTTGGAGTGATGGCGAGTGAGGGCGGGCCGAGCTCCAGGGACCCTGGTTTGACCTGGGTCTAGGGGACACACCGAAGGTGCAGATGTCCCCAGAAGCGCAGATTTCCCTTTTTCTTTTTCTTCTTGAAGCTAGGTTTTCTATCTGTCTTTCTTTTTTGTTTCTATGAGATCGTGTCTTTCGTAACCCAGGCTGGACTCGAACTCACTACGTAGCAAAGGATGACTTTGAACGTTGATCCCGGGGTGACAGGCACGCATAACTTCCGTAAAGCAGTGCTGGGGATGGAACACAGAGCCTCGTGCATGTTAAGCAAGCACTCTACCGACTGAGGCCCATTCACAGCCCTGGGTTTCCCTGTGCAGCCCAAGCTGGTCTTGAAGTTTTTGCAGTCCTCCTGCCTCAGCTTTCCAAGTGCTGGAATGACAGGTGTGAGCCACCAGGCAAAGGTAGAGATTTTTATTTATGGAAATTGAGGAATTTGTGTCTCGAAGTTCACCTGTCTAAGTGATGCTTAAATGTGACCAATAAGAGTGTCATGCAGCGCAATGCAGCCTGCATTTTCTTTTCAAGATTCCTTTATTTGTTTTATGTATATGAGCTGTCTTCAGACACACCAGAAGAGGGCATCGGATCTCATTACAGATGGTTGTGAGCCACCATGTGGTTGCTAGGAATTGAACTCAGGACCTCTGGAAGAGCAGTCAGTGCTCTTAACCGCTGAGCCATCTCTCCAGCCCCGGTCTCATATTTTTTTATTTGTTTAAAATCTCATCTAAAAAAATTATCAGCTTCAGCCAGCTGGTGGCACACACCTTCCCCCACTTTCCTATTGCTGTGACCCTGTCATGCAGTGCCTCATGTTGGGGGCTGCCCCCCTAACTATAAAACTTTTGTTGCTACTTCATAACTGATTCTGCCTGTTATGTTATATAATGGCAATATCTGAGTTCACTGGTGGCCTTAGGCAACCCCTGTGAAAGGGTCAATCGGCTACCCAAGGGGTCGCGACCCACAGGTTGAGAATGCTGACCCAAAGTGTAAAGTAATACTAGAAAAATTATTATGCAAACTAGAAATGTCCCTCAGTGGCAGAACACTTGCCTGCCATGCTCAGGGCCTATGGTTTCTTCCCCAGCACTCAAAAAAAAA
>NW_022196905.1:128434582-128436204 GCF_008632895.1 Mastomys coucha
AAAAAAAAAAGAAAGAAAAAGCACCACATATGTAGTTTAGCTTTGTCTGGTAGCCATAGAAATAAGTAAAAAGGAAATGGATACCCACATGGAGTAGCACACACCTGTTAGGTCATCAGTAGCTACATAGAGAGTTTAAGCCAGCGATTAGAGTGCTTGACAACCTGAGTTTAATCGCTGGATTCTAGACTTTGGAAAGAGAGAACTGACTCCCAAAGTTGTTCTCTGATCTCCACGCCTGTGCCAAGGCACATACAAATAATAAACACGCATGGATATATACTTAAAACATAAATTGGCCGGGCAGTGGTGGCGCACGCCTTTAATCCCAGCACTTGGGAGGCAGAGGCAGGCAGATTTCTAAGTCTGAGGCCAGCCTGGTCTACAGAGTGAGTTCCAGGACAGCCAGGGCTACACAGAGAAACCCTGTCTCGGGAAAAAAAAAAAAAGGAAGGAAAAAAAACCCATAAATCATTCAAGAGGGTGGAGGTGGTGGTTCTCTGAGTTCAAGGCCAGTCTGCTTTATTTATATCAGGAGTTCCAGTTTGGCATGAGCTAAGTAGTGAAGTCTAGTCTCCAAAAGTAGAAAGGGGGGAAAGGAAAGAAAAGAGCAGAATATAAAAAAGAGCAAAGGAAACTCAGATGGTCAGATCACAGTGCATCTACAGCATCTGAACGCAGAGCTGGAAAACGTCCGTCCTTTTGGCTTCTAGCATTGCTTGTTTATTTAAAAAGCAGAACTTGGTGGTCAGGAGGCTGAGATAGACGGATCATGAGTTCCAGGCCATCAGGAGATGTGGTCCAGTTGATAGGGTACTTGCTGTCAAATGGAAACCCACATTTCCATTACCAGCCCCTGTGGACTGGGCATAGTGATACATAAATGCCTATAATCCTAGACCTGGAGATCTAGAGCCTAAAAAATTGGGGTTCAAGGTCATCCTTTGCTACATAGTGAGTTCCAGGCTAGCCTGGGCTGTACAAGACCCTGTCTATGAACAAATAGATTCTAAATAGGCATAGATGTTTATTTGTTTTTAATTTATTTTATATCTGTGGGTGTATTCAGTGCCCTCAAAGGTGAGGAGAGGGAATCAGAGCCCCTGAGACTGGAGGGTGCTGGGAATTTAACCTAAGTCCTCTGGAAGAGCAGTCCGTGTTAGTTGATTAGTTTTACCTGCGTTGGTGGTTTTGCCTGTGTGTGAGGGCATCAGATTCCCTGAACTGGAGTCACAGGCACTGTGAGCTTCCATGTAGATGGTGGGAAGGGGTTGAGCCTGGATCCTCTGAAAGAGCAGCCAGTGCTTTCGACCACTGGGCCGTCTCTCCATGCATGTAAGTCTGCCAGTGCATGTGGAGGACATCTCTCCATGCATGTAAGCCTGCCAGTGCATGTGGAGGACATCTCTCCATGCATGTAAGTCTGCCAGTGCATGTGGAGGACATGAGCTCTCTTCCTGTGCCATGCATGTAAGTCTCCCAGTGCATGTGGAGGACATGAGCTCTCTTCTTGTGCCATGCATGTAAGTCTGCCAGTGCATGTGGAGGACATGGGCTCTCTTCCTGTGCCATGCATGTAAGTCTGCCAGTGCATGTGGAGGACATGAGCTCTCTTCCTGTGC